>NC_091843.1:62125111-62428142 GCF_037783145.1 Equus przewalskii
GAGGCATAGGAAACATTAGGTAAATACTGATGACTATCAAGTAAGCACAGTAAGTCTTTGATGTCTCTGTTTTGATCTGGTGCTACTCTTAGTATTTCCTTGAGTAAAGTATTTAAGAGTCTAGGTAACTGGTCATCTTTTCTCTGTCTAATGTTACATTCTTCATATATTCATGTTTACAATCTTTTACTCCATGTAAAAAGAAAAGTTATTATTTTCTTCAGTTTGGAATGTTTGACAGCATTCTATTTGAGAGATATTTACAAAATATATTGGTTTCTGTGGCAGGTTAACTCCAAATTAAAATGGACAGGAGGTGAATGCTCAGCAGTCAAAACCTTGATTTTTAAAAAACTGCATCTGCTGTATCATCTGGACTTCTGGACATAGATAATGAAAATCATGTCTGTAGTACGTGGTAGCCTGGATTAAATTTATGGTCTTTAAAGGAGTACAATCGGTTATCAATCAGCTATTTATTGAGGACCTGCTGAAGTAACTGTTTTCATTCACCTGACCATACACTTTTCCATTTGTCCATTCAACAAATACTCATTTAGTGTCTGCTAAGAGTTTACTAAGTATCTAGGATATCTGGTGGTGAATGAGATAGGCAAGTTTCCTGCTCTCATGATGCTTTCGTTTGAGGGATTGTGAGTAGATAAATAAGTAAGAAACCTATCAGATAGTATAAAATGTTATTCAGAGAATTCGAGTAGCGTGATGTGGAGAGAGATGCTGGGTGGTCAGGGTGGGCACCTCTGAAGAGATCATCTTTAGACTAAGATCTGAATGTCACCAAGAGCCAGTCATGCAAAGATGAGTTGCTTAGTTCTTTGTGTTAAAAACTAAAATATTAAAGCTGTGCCTCACTTTCATATTTTATCCAAATAATATATGTACTTTGATTCTACTTGACCAATCAGTGTACTGGCTAAATGTTCCAGGAGGCGCATGTAAGCCATATGCCACTCCTTCCTTCATCAACACTCTGTAAGCTGGCTTTCTTTCGCCTGTACTACAGGGCTCTTCAACTTCCAGTGTAAAACTTGGAGCAGGACGTTTATGTTTGGCTGACAAAGCAGAGCGCGCGCACCCAACCACTCGGCCACGGCACCAGCCCCTAAAAAACACTGTGTTTTCTAATTTCACAGGAGCAGTGTTATTGATAATGAATTACTGGCTTCTTACTGAGCTGAAAAATCATTTTGCTAGTGCCTCATGTGTGTGCTGTCTGTGCTTAAATAATTGTTGTTTCAGAGCATATGCAAAGGATAGCTAACATTTATAAACAAAATCAGATAGGATATTTTGTGTTGCAGTAATCAATCACAGTTTTTGCACCCTTTAACTTTATGAAATTGCTAACAAGCACGGTAATTCTAAAACACTGAGTTTATATTTAGGAAAATAACTAGATTGATACTCTAATCATGCTGTTTAAACAGACCCAGAGTATTTTTCAGCTTTCTAGAATTTTAAACTTTTAAAAAGCAATTTTATTTATAATTTTTAAAGTTATGTTTTGGCATAGACAGCATGTCCATGTTCAGCATTGATTTTACCTGTCTAGGAAATTGATTTATCAGTTTTTCTTATTTTTGAGAAGACAGCTCTCTTCATAAAATTCCCGAGTTCTTTTCAAACAATTGAATTTGTGTCATTTTGTTCTAGCATCTGACTTAAAGGTGAAAACTCTATGAATGATGCCATTTATCATCACATCAGCCCTTATTGTGAATAAAATGTAACTACATTTGCTATTTATTACCTCTGGCCTAATATTAACAGTGATAAATTGTACATACAGGTTCCTAACATATAATATGTTCTTATCACAACAAATATTATGAAGATTTGTTGGAGTAACAGAAAAATGATCTCAGTTGTCAGGAAATGGTCACATCAGTTAGATGCTAGATGACATTTTGTTAATTTGAATAGCTTCTCAATTTATTCTATACAGTATATAAGGTTAAGGCTGGAGGAGACTTCTCCAATTTCTTTGTTAATAGCTTACTAAAATATTTAACCTTTATGTGGCTTGAGTTTTCCCACATAATGGGCGTAAATACCCTCCCCACCCCTTCTTCCTAACAGTATGGTAATGGTTAAATAAATCCCACATATTAAGTGAGAGAGCATCTGAGATTCCCACTGATTTCTATTCCCAGTTCTTTCTTCAGTTTCATATTGTAGGTAAACAACTTTGCCATCTGATGGTAATTATAAAAGTTTCTTAGAGATCTTCAAAAGGAGGATTCTGAGCACATGTTAAACACTTAGTATTACTAGAAAGAAAAATACATGTCCTCCTGTCCTCCAAATATAAACATATGACACGTTACGGTTTTTAATTGAATTTTTAAATGAACGACACGTTTGCTTTCTAAAAGGACTCACATATATAAAATAGGAAAGCTAAATATATCACTTATCATTTTTGGCCAGAGAAGCAAAATTTTTTCCTCGGTTTGATGATTGGTAGCATTGCTTCCCTATCAATTTTGACATGCTCCAATAAAATGTGTAAGGAATAGGCATGCCAAGATAAACAGTAAGTTTCATAGAAGGTCACTCACTGGTTTACTTTTTTGTGCCCTTGTTTCTATCAATTTTGATATGAGCCTTTCAAAATTTAGGCTTTTGAAGTCAATTTCATTTTTGCTTAGCTTCCATAAGGTTCCTAATCGTAGTAAATCATGTAATAATTAGTCCCCAGAAATGGTTTAGACAGTAACATTTTTAGAGCAGAATGAGAGCCCTTACAGATTTTGAAAGTAATATATTTTCAGTTACAAAAAGACCTTTCTTCCATGAAACAGTAGAAGCACATTTGCAGCTTTTGTTTGTGTTATTTAACCACAGACCCATTTTTATACATGATTGAGAAACTTCTAAGCATTTATTGTCCATGTGAATGAGCAGAATGAAGTTTAGAAATAGTTTTGGGTTTCTTTAAAGATATAGGAAAGAAATAGAATGAATGAGTAGGGAGAGGTTTCCTGGATTTTTTTCTCTAAATAGCACATACTGTTTACATAGTGTTACACACTTGTCCTGCTGACATTTGTATTAAGGAAACTTGATCATACAATAGCTGCCTCTCCCTCCTAGAATCACTGAGCTTACCAGGGTGTGGACAAGTTTCTGGATATAAATACACAGAGAATTTACACATTAATTTTATCCATTTTTATCAGAAAGATGATTTTGTAACTTGTTTGTGCAGAAGAGCTTCTCCCTTGTGTTTTGCCCTGCCTCTTGATTAACTAACTAGTCTCAGGGAACTTAATTTGCACAGAGTAATGACTGAAAAAGTACATGCTGCTGAGTGCCATAGATTATGTTTCATACCTGTGCTTGGGTCGTCACTTCAAGTTTAAGAGCCCAAGGCTCTTAACAGTGCAGGCTTCAGAGACCATACTATGTGCAAGTCCAGAGTTTGGTGTTTAAACTATAGACTTTACACTGCTATTTTGGAGCACTGACTGATCAAGGAACTACAAAGGGGAATATGGACATCTGAAATCAAGGATTATGGTACACGCAGATGTGTTCTGGCTCCAGCATCCTGAATCTGTAGCTTTCTAAGTACTTAATGGCTTTGATTTTTAAAAATCATGCTCCATTTCTTTCCACATTATCATACATTTACACTACATCTTGAAATAAAGTTAGACATTAGAATAAAACACTGACACTCTACTGAGTTAAGGATTCTAAATCTTGTTCTGTTGTCCTTACCCTTTGACAGATCTACCCACTTAACTTTCAGGACTGTGTATAATCTTTGCAAATATGAATGCAGTAAAATTAGTAAAGCAAAAGATGTTAAGAATTGTCAGTGTAGGATTATGAACTTGAATGGGTAGTAAATGAAATTCTTCTCAGACACTAAACACTGTATGATACAATATTTCTCATTGGTGACCCTATGGAAATATCTAGCAGTGTAAATTACCTTTTCAGTTTTGGGATATATTTCAAGATGAGTTCCTTATTAGAAATACAAAGGAAATCTTCCTCGGTAATCATTTTAATGCTCCATATCAGTGGATTCAACTTTGCTTCCTCATAAAGTTTTGATTTTCCTTAGTGAATTCCTGACAAAATGCAGTGGAGAGTAGTGCAGAATTGAGTTCTCTTATAAAACTCAAGGGGGCAGTAGTAGTTCCAGTGGAAAATAACTTCACGAAACTACTGCATTTTATTTTTAAAGTAGATTAAGACTTTTGGTGGGATTATTATCATAAGAGTTGATTATGGCATACAGAAATAGGTATCTACAGAATACAGAAAAAGGTATCTTTTTCAACAGTGAAATATTTACCAATTTTAATAAATTATAAAAATTAAATTGTAATTGACTCTCCCAAAAGGCTACAAGTCTGGGTGATGCATGCTATGGGAGATGGAGGGAGGGGGATGTGAAGAGATCTCTGTATGAGTAAGGTTAAAAATTTAATTATTAAATATTTTATTATTTGTCCAAGCAAATGGTTTAGAAATGCTTTATTCATTTCCCCATTGCTGATTCTCTGGGTAATTATCTCACAGATTGATATATATTCCAATTGATTGATAAATAAATATACATCACAGTATATATTTATTTAATATGAGAATTGAAGAGAGCTTACTCTAATTAGTCCCTCAATTCATAGTCCTCCCTTTTTTTTTTAAAGATTTTATTTTTTTCCTTTTCTCCCCAAAGCCCCCTGGTACATAGTTGTATATTTTTAGTTGTGGGTCCTTCTGGTTGTGGCATGTGGGATGCCACCTCAGCGTGGCTTGATGAGTGGCGCCATGTCCTCACCCAGAATCCGAACCAGCGAAACCCCGTGCCGCTGAAGCATAGCACACAAACTTAACCACTCGGCCACGGGGCCGGCCCCAGTCCTTCCTTTCTTAAAAACAAAACAAAAATATCCAAATTTCCTAAAATATATATAATACATCTTAACAGTATGCACAAATCCAGTACTTACTGCTTATTTTCATTTTGTTCCCTTTGGAAAACATTTGTCCCTCAGGTATGTAATTGAAATGGCCTGTTTGTGTTCTCATTTTGGGAAAGCCTTTAATGAGATCTGTGTTTCTTGGGGATGAAAACAACTCCAAATCTTGTTAATTTCATATTTATATAAATATAGACCCACTCAGCTCCAGCTTTACCCTCTAGTTTCTCAAGGCTAGTGTTGGTCACATTTAGCTACTGTCATTGTGTCCACCTTCCCTAGCATGTGGCAGGTCATTGGAAAACGTCCAGATATGGACTGGTCCAAGTGTATGAGCTGGAGGCTTTGGAGAGATTCTCTGATCTTTAATTGCAACAGAGACACTAGTTAATTTTGTTGGCGCATTCAAATAAATTTTAGTATTTAGGGTAAAAAATGGAACTAAAAAAAGGCTTCATGTCTGAAGTCACAGTTTTTCTAAGCCTAGCAGATTGCAGGGTGATGCCAAAGCTAATGCCAGAATATAAACAGAGGCGGGATATTGTGTTTTCTAGACAGAGGAGTTTGACACATAAATTAACAAAAGAAAACATGTTGTAAATTATTTTTTACTGTTACTAAAACTAAGTATTTTGTTTGATACCCACTTATTATTCTAACCTTCAATATACTGTAAGGATTAGAGTTTATTAAAAATTTACAAGAATTCTTACATGCACTTCAGTTTAACTGTAATGCATTTAAATAAAATGTAGATTTAAGGAATTCACAGATTAAGTTAAAAATTCACTTCTATAAGCAGCAGTCCATTTCTTGGGAGCCTGCTGTGTGCTAAATCCTGATTTAGGGGTGTGTAAGGAATATATGTTTTGTATAAGGAGTGGGAGATATAGCATCAGGAGTGGGAGGAAAAGCATATGGTCTGATGCCTGTCCTCAAGGAGTGTATTTAACGACCTGCTTATAGAAGGAGCAAGGTTCATATAAAACAAACAGCAGAGTAGCAAATAGTAGCAAAAACATGCAATAAAGTACCAAAGTGGGAGGTATATTAAAGGAAAAATAAAGTAAAAGCAGACCTCCCTTTCCAAATGAAATTGTATGCAAAATGCCAACAGAGAAAACAGAGAAACGTATTTTTTTACTATAATTTTGTCATATATGTTTAAATGTATATAATATTTACTCAAGAAGTTATTCAAAAAGCAAGGTCATTTAAATGAACCAAAAAATTTTAATAAGTAGCCAAGGGACTGGTCTATAGTAAGGATTCAATAAATGTTACTTACTTCTTATTATTGCTATTAGTTTTAAACTATGTGCTTTGGATAGCAGTTGCAATACAGTATCAGCCTCAGCTTTCCATTTATTTCTGTATTTTGTTCAGGTTGCACATTTCAGAGAAAAATCTTCATTCACAGATAAGTAGTTGTACATGATGAGGTTTTGTTTGGTTTTAATAACTTGTTTTGCGAATGTCATATTGTGATAGTCGTTTAGTTAAATCAAGATGTCAAGAGAAGAGATTCTCTTAAGCAGAGCCACTCTCCTCAAATAGAGAAGGAAAAAACCCGAAACTTGGTGGCATGAGTTAATTCATTGTTTATTTTAGTATACCAAAAAAGGTGTGTATGTGTATGTGTGTTGTGTTGATGTGTAACAACCTACAAAGTAGAACCAGACATTTGAGAACCCTTTAAAATACCCTCATGTAATACAATCTTAGTAAGGTATGCAGTTTGAGAAGCCCTAATGTGTTTTATAAGACCCGGGTCAACAAACTACAGCCTGTATGTAGGTCAAGCCTAGCTTCCCCCCTGTTTTTGTGTGGCCCCCAGCTAAAACTGGCATTTACATTTTCAATGATTGATAAACAAATAAAAAGAAGAATTTTTCATGGCGCATGAAAATTTTAGAGGCAGAACCAACAGGACTTGATGCTGGATATGGATATGAGGAGACAGTGCAGGAGAGGGAGATGTCACTAAGACTGTTTGGTTTGGGATTTTCATTACAGGGCGAATAGTAGTACCATTCTCTGAGATAAGCAACCTGGGAGGGGGCTGTCAAGAGTTCAGTCTTTGGCATGTGGAATTGCAGGTGCCTTCAAGGCATTCATCTGAGATGTTCTGTGAGTGGTCTGTGTATAAGTGGATTATATATATCTGTGGATAGTAATCTGTGGATGGGTGCCACTTTAGAACTGTGGGTATGGCTGTGAACACCTGTGATTGCTTATAGAGTGAGAAGGGAAAAGCACCTTGGACCAAGCTTTAAGGGGATGTCCTTTAATGACTGGGTAGAAGAGAATGAGCCTGGAAAGTATAGAGGAGAGGCAGAAAAGTGAGAGTAAAACTAAGAGTGTTGTGTAGTAGAAGTCAAAGGAAGGGAAGTGTCAAGGGAATGATAATGCTTTAGATGAGTCAACAAAAAGGAATTGACGAGCATCCACGAATTTTGTGATATGAATATCTTGGTGACAGAGCAAGAAATGTTTTGATGAGGCAAAGAGAATAGAATCCCTAAATTACTGTTTTATCAGAGTTATTTATACCTTTAACTAAATTAGTTTTAAAGAAAGCCTGTATTCCCAGGTGTGATATTTTTAATGTTCAACTGATCTCCAACTTTACAATGGCAGTTAATTAAAAAATGGGATTCACTTAAAAGAAATTTGCTTCACAGCAAATTTTGATTGAAAACATCTATTTTCCATCAGCTAAATTCTTAAGTCTTACCCAGATTATACATCAAATCCCTTTTAATAAAAAAGGGCAATAATGAGAAAAAGGTGGTTGTTACAACATTCAAAGTGACTTCAAATAAGCAAAACTAGTGACTCATGGGAAATATATCACATTGCTCATAGGCCTTGTCAATTTTAAGTAGGTTGCAAGCCCACTTTATTAAATAATTTATTAAATAATGCCTTCCTCCTTTACCGAGGTTTCCTCTGTACATGGCTGAAGGAAACTATTATCAAAAGAAAGTTGGAAAAGAGGAAGGGTGGGGCAGGGCAGAAGAAAATCTGTGTTATGCATTTTGTTTATAGCAATTTGCTGAGGCTTTTTCTTACATGGTTTCACATATGTATTTAATTGTTTTTCTTCTGTTTTCTTATTTTGTTATAATGTGTTATAATGTGAAAGTGGACAGAGACTGTGTGTGTCACTGTTGGGTTCTTTGGCAGCAGACACTGAGATGTTTATTAAGACTCAACTCCTGTCAAAGGAAGTGTGAAAGAAGAAGGATTGGGCAGAGAGAAAATTCAAACTGTGATGCAGCCACATCAAGGTCTTGGGCAACCCTGCTGCAAGTTCTGGAGCAGAGCATTGCCGGTCCAAGTGTCCTGCTTAGGCCTGAAATGGATGAGTCTTTATGTCCCCTCTTGCTCAGCCACTGTCATAGGCTGCTACTTGAGTGAGGTGGCCCCCTGCAGCCGAGGCCAACCCTACACTGAGGCCAACAGTTAAGGCTGGTGCTGCCCGTACTCCATACCTTGGCAGCAACTCCTTGCCTGAAGGAGGATCTAAGCAGCACATCTCATCTCTAACACACTGTCTTATAATTTTCCACATAATTGAGCTGAATGCCTTGTGTACATTTATATTGGTTTGGATTCTGTATGTTATAAGCAACAACAACTACTCACACTCATTCAAACAGTTAGGGACTTCATTGGCTCATGTAAACAGAGGCCCAGAGGTTGGGTGGGCTTCAGAGTTTCTTTAATCCAGCAGCTCCAGCTCCATTTTCTGGAATTCTCTTGACTTTGTCATCATCAGTGTATTGAAGGTTTTTCCCAGCTGCTGACTTCTCTGGCGGTAGCAAAGAGGCTTGAGGCCCCACATCTGCGTACCCATCTGTGCCAGAGCAGGAAGGAGTGTCTGGAGTGTACTATGCAAAGCTCAAGCACAGTCGTGAGACAACTCTGCCTGGACTGTGGGAGCTTAGTCCAGTGGCAGAGGTCAAGTATGCGCTGACTGGCTTAGCCAAGGCTAAGAGGCCTATTCCTGGAGCCAGGGGTAGAATTAATTTCTAGAACCCCGTGCATTTCCAAGAGATCAAGGGCTGTCTAAAAGGGATGCGAGGCCACCACTAAACGATGAGACATGGGTTTTTAATAAATGCCCTTGGCTGTGTTCTTGCCTGATAGTAATTGGTTTTCTCTACCCTTGTGGGCATAACTACAGACCAGCCTATGTACTAAAAACTTAGTTATTGAAAATCTACTTCTCCTTGTTCTCTGAGCTGTTACTTGGGACATAAATTAAACTTGTAAACACTAAAACAGTCACAGTGTTGGAACATCCAATGCTGGGAAAGACGATGGAGGGACTATGCAAGACAATAAGCAAAATTTGTAATTGATATGGTTGAGTTTCGTCTTGCCTTTTTGCCTCTGGTTCACCTTTGGGTGAAGATAGTAATGGGGGCAGGGAGGAGTGAAAGATCAAGAAACTTAGATAATTCAAAAATGTAAATCCAGATTAAATCCCTGAAAACTGACTTTTGGTCAAGTTGAAACTCCAAAGAGAAAAGAAACATGAATAAAACTGGCATATAGGAATTGTAAGTGTTAAAATATTTATCCACTTAACAAGTTCCTAGTCCCATCTGGGACACCTATTGTATGGATAGGAAGTAGACTCTAAGAATTTCATTTTCTTGGAGATTTCATTGGAATTTCTATGAAACGTCAGCATTTGATTTCTCTGCCTTTACTAAGTGGTTGAGATTGCAGACTGACACTTATTAATTATACCAGATTTCTAGTTTTAATTAGAGAATCTCTTCTGAGACTAAACCTTTTTACCATTAGGCTGTTTGAAACCTATGAGATAAAAAGGGAGAGTTCTTTCAGAAAATTATTTACATGATTTTAATTAATGATTATAATCTCCATGGTCATTTTTGCAAAAGAGCATTTAATCCCTCAACCAGTTTTCATGATTTGCATTTTGCAAAAACATGTTGGCCCTACAGGCTTATTATCTCAAAGTTGTGTTTTTTTTCCAGATGAAACTTATTTTGGGTGAGTTTTATTTTGCTGCTGCTCAGAGCCCTGTTTCATACCTTAACACCTGTTTCTCATGGAGAGCAACCGATTGGTAGAAAAGTAAAGTTTGCTTCCTTTTGCCAAGACAGAACATAGCCCTTGGCAAGGTTACCTTTGAAAACAGTTTTTCATGCAGAGACTGTATACAAGTAGCATTGCTGTTGCCAAGATCCTCTGACTAATGAAGGGTCGTTGCGATGGTGTATTCTTTTTCATTGCTCGCGGCCGTATATGTAGCATTTCTTCTGAGAAAAGGCACTCTAGCGTTTCAAACAGAAGCTAGAAGTTTAACCTTCCAGGAGGAAGGTCAGTGTTAGTTTTTATTGGTAACACAGAAGAAAGCCACTTTATAAGAATATGAAAGATAAATTCTTTGCTAAGTAGAAACGATTAAACAGTGAGTTTTCCACCTTTCTTATGAAAATCAGTCTGAAACTATTTTCCATTTTCAAAGTTGCTTTTTTCCCTTTTCCTAGCTGAAGTGTTGGTCAGATCTTTCATACTGATGATGTTAAGCGCTGCTCTCCAAACTGTGGAGGCCTGGTAAGGGTTCAAGGCCCAGGTCCCTGTGTATGGCTGCCTCCTCTGATTTGGTGCAATTGTGCCATATATATTTTTGGTTGTGCTTAATCATATTGTAGGAGAACATTTACATTTCCAGTATGCTGTAGGCTATCTATGGTTTAGTGATTTCATAAACTCTGAGGTTGATGCTTTGTTTCACCAGTGGGAAAATCCTAGAGAGCAATGTTTTGTGAGTTTTCATGAAATGGAAAATGTTTATTGCTATGTGCGTGATCAAAATAATCGCTATCCTAACGTGTGTGTGTGTCTGTGCATGCGTGTGTGTGGTTTTAGAGGTGAGGGTGAGGGGGAAGCCATGGAGAGGGATCTAGTATTTCTTTTTTTATTTTCCTCTTCCAAAAACAGTCATTAGGTGGATGTTTTCAACCATTTAAAGATGTTTGATGATTTATACCTTCTTAAACATTGATTATTTGGGGGTTATATTTTTCATTATTTTTCCTTATATTTTTCCCCCTTCAGTCATGGACAAGGACAAAATAGTTCATTAATTCCATAAAATTTCAGCAATACCAATGCACAGTGTTGCCTTCCTGAACAAATACAAATAGTTGACTGACAAGTGCAACATTTCTTTAAATAACAAATTTTGTTATATAAATACTACTGAAAGGCTCCACTTACCCCTAGGTATTGCAAGAATTGAATTATTTTTACAATTGTTTCCTACTACTTTTGGCCAAAGATGATCTGATCACCCTTAGTTCAATCTGTTCATCAAAGTTGGGAAATAAATTCTACAAAGGAGACTGGAGACAAAACAGTAATGCCCTCATTATATTTTTTGTTTCCATTATTATTATTTTGATGTTTTACAAAAAGGAATTTTTAGGAGATCACTCGGGGCTGTCATTACAGTTCATGTTCTAGTGTATGTTGCAGATTGTAAAGGACTCTTTCCAGGACTGGAAATAAGAAAACCTGAAACAAATAAAAGAGATGGCTACTATGTGAAATTTTGCCTGCTGTAAAACAGAGGCACTTCGTCTCATAGCTCCTGTACACCTGTCTGTGGTTGGGAAGTTTTAGAATAACAATGAGAACAACTAACATATATTGAACATTTGGTATGTGTCGGCATTATTCTAGGCACTTATAGATAATGTTGGGTAATTCAATGTTCATAACAATGCTATGAGGTGTAAACCAGACATTTATTGTTAGGAAATGACCCAGCTAAGGTTTAAACCAGGCACTTTGAGCCTACAGTCCATGGTTGAACCACTATTCTTTCTACACTACAGCATTAGTGTTTTGGTACCAGAGGGGACTTTGAGGAATTCTCTGTAACCCTTCTTATTTTACGTATGTCCTCCTATGTAAATATGTAGCTGGCTCTGGACACTTTCCCAAAGTCAGATAGTAGGGACAGAGGTGGAATTACAGTTCAGTCTATGTGCTTTCTGGTTCCAGGTTTTCTCTCCCACTGAGGCTTTGCCCTGGTAACAATATTGGAGATCTGTGCTACCAGGAAGCCCCTTTCCTCAAGATGTCTGTAGAATTGAGAGTTGGGCTTAAGCTTTTTCTTCTTGATGAACTTCCAGCCCAAAGGGTGCTGGAGTTTACCTAAGTAGGCAAAGCAGAAGGTTACTTGGAAAGGGGAAAAAGAGTCGGGAAGCTGGATGGGAACAGATGGAGTGGGGCCTGGGGGAATGACTTGGACATTATTTTCCAGGTGAAGCTTCAGTACTATCTATACATATGATTATAAGGAGACCCTATTTCTGTTGCGTGGCTTTTATCTTAGAGGAGGCAGTCTTAGTGGGCAAGACCCTCCCTTCTCAAAATGCAAAGGTTGCGTTCGCCTTGCATTTGATATATGACTGCTGATTCCAAATCTTGCCTCTACTAACAAAGTGGATGATTTCTTCTTAATTGAATGGGAAATGCAAATCCTTGTTGAAACGTAAGAATTGTTTCCCCATGCCAGTTTATTTTGAAACATCTAATTGCAGAGGAAAATTCTACTCTCAATATGGGCAGGAAGAATAATCCATAGGCCAGGTCATTATCCTTTGTGTTTCTATGGGAAAATTGTTTTAACCGTAGTTAGGCTTTTATTTTAAAAAGCGCCTCTTAATAAGTTAAGTTTATCTCATTTTAGTTTTTCCCTAAGATATTTACTTTAAATTCTATTCATTCATTTCCATCAGCTGTACCCCTAGTGTCACAGGGAGGCATGAATAAATCAAGTGCCTGCAGACAGTAGGTGGTGGTGTTCAATCCTGTACAAAAGTGCTGTGTAATATAGAAATACTATGCTTAATATCTGCCTCCCTGCCTTGTTTCTTAATTGGATCTGTGCTCTAGGGGGCATTAGGTTGAAGTGAACAACAATGTAGAAATAACATTGCATTCCTGAAGCCAAGTCAATTAATCACACAATGCATTTCAAAGCAGTTACTTCTACGTAATTGTTGTGTAAATTAGGCCCATTGCAATTGCTGGGTAGTAAACAAGAGACAAGCCTGCTTTATGCAACCTACAATATCTCACAAGTTTGCAACTTCTAAACCCCCTGTGAGATAATCCTTAAAACTTCATTGCTCGCACCCACAAGATAACCATACAATTTTTTATAACCACGTTGGTTTTGTTTTCCCAGTGAGTCTATAATTACACGTTTAACTTTTTCAAGCAGAGGTTAATAATGATGGGATTTTTGAGTTAGGAGTATTTTATTTTTCTCTAATCACTTTCTCTGGTCCTTGTATAATACAGAGGATTAAAACATAGGTAAAGAATGTCATGTCTTTAACAGCATTGAAACTCCACCCTGTGGCTTCCATCACGTCAAATAACGTCAAATACTTTATTTTTTATATATTTTTATATAAAACTAAAAATAATTATATATTTTTATTTTTAACCAAGAGTCTGCAATTATATCTTGAGACCTTCTATTTCAGGAATGTGTCCAGAATTCTAACGGGAGCCTCGTGGAGAGAGTTTCAGGATCACTTTGCCCCATTATCATACAAATAATTTTTCAGCAATATGGTCGAGGTGCTTAATAGAAGTTTCCCCCGTCTCATTTAGGAAGCATCCAGCTTTCCAGGAAGCACAAATTCCTGCTGAACGAGGACTAACCATTTGAACTTTGCTGTATATATTTCACCATCTTCTCAGACATCAGATGTTTGGCTTTAGACCTTTAAGTACTGTTCCTGAAAGGGCTTGTCTAGTGATTATTCTGGATCAACTGTAAACATAGCTCAGGCTCACACGTCCAGTGTAAAGGATGGGAAAGTGTGAACACAGGGCTTCCTCAGCTGTGGTTCCGAGTTGTAGAGAAAATGATTCTGAGAATGAAGCCTATTTAGAGAGAAGCGGAAAGCGACACAGAGAAAATAGGACTTCAGTGTTCCTACTTCCAGTTATTCCTAAAGCCACCTTCCTTTCATGTGGAACCCAATCTACTGGCATTTTATCCAAACCTAGTTCTGTTTGGATTTCTTTCACATTAAACATAGAGACCTGCTGGGTTAGGTACATCTCCCCTAGCTTTCCACAGCACCCCCACAGACTCTGTGATTGTGCTCACCACCTTGCTTGGTATTTGCTTGTTTGTCTCTGTGAGGAGAGGTGCTGTCTTCATTATTGCTTAGCACAGAGTCTGGCTGTTAATGGGTAATAGGTAATGTTGGATGAAGAATGAATGAATGAGCAACCATATAGCTTTCAGTGTCCTGCCCTTTTTCAGGCAAGAAAATAATTTACATCTACTTGACTTTGCATCATCTGGTCTGTAATGACTCATTATAAGACATATATAGAAGCTGTAAAAAACGTTTTATATTAACCAATTTTTCCAGCAGTATTTTCACTACCATAAAACTGTAATAATGTACTCCCCCCGCCTCTTTTTTTCTTACTTCTTTCCTAGCTAAATACAGTTAGCTCCTGGAGCCTGGTTTCATGAGATTGACCTAATCCTCAGTAAAAATTTATATCTGTGTTATTCCAAGTATAGAAAATGCACTGATTTTTATGCTTTCCATAATAAGGACCTTAACATGTTGGATTTTCAGGGAAACTTGCTTATGCTTTAAAGCTTTGTTTTATTGTTTTGTCATCTTTATCTGCTGACCCTTCCAGGTAGAACAGGTTAACTCTTTATTTCTCAGTTTTGGTTATCTTTCATTTCCTCATGTGTAATA
The DNA here is from genome assembly GCF_037783145.1 of Equus przewalskii. NCBI lineage: Eukaryota > Metazoa > Chordata > Mammalia > Perissodactyla > Equidae > Equus > Equus przewalskii. The sequence continues at coordinate 62,139,876 of NC_091843.1, forward strand.
TTTTTCATGGTAGGTTTTGGCTTCAATTTAGGTCCCTGATTTTTCAATTTAGGTCTCTGTAGATAATACCTTATAATTGGTAGTAATTAAATTCATGAGTAACATTTTCTTTCATTTTACTTGTATCTCAAGTCTCCCTAGATGTTTCAGAAAGTAAGCAAGGTATTAATAAGTATTTAAAATACTGTTTTCTTCACCCTTTGTCCCTACTTTAGCTCTGAATTTCAAAACTAATGCAGTTCAACCTTTATTCATTAAGAGTAGTTTTCCCCTAGATTTCTAATGCAAAAGAGTTAATGAGGAATGTGTTAAAAAGTATTGTTAGTGGTTAAGATCAAGATACGGCTGAGAACTTCCTTGTCATACTCTCTAGGAAAGTTCATGACATTGTAACTGTTCTTGACTTGCTATTGCTCGTACTTGAATTTGCAGTAATAACTCTCTCATTTATACAGTATATTATGAGAGTTTGGAGGTGTTAGTAAGAATTTTTTTTGGTGTTCTGAACTCTTTACATTTTGACAAGTGAGCTCTCTAAAACTTTAGCTAGGTAAAGTAAGGCATGAGGGAATAAAGATGATGACTGGTTTTAGACATGTTGAATCTCAGTTGAAGTCTATGTAGACAAGCATTGCAGGCATAAAGATTCCTAAGAATAAAAATCAGAGCCTAGGATGCATTTGGGAGTCACTGAGGCAGAGCAATAAACCCATCACTTGGAATAGATGAGGTTACCTCATTCAAGGAAACTGAGGACACCTCCAACATCATATTAGGAAACTAGGAGGCAGTCAGGAAGATACGCAAAGAACCAATCTGATGCTGCCAGAGAGAAGATGGCTTCATGAATGAGGTATTTGGCAAATCCAGATTTTGAGGAAGTTGTGTAGAATGAGATCCTGAGCTAGACTTTTGACTTAGGAAATTCTGTGACTTATGCAATTTTGCTGGAGTTGTACTCTAAAACGTAGGAGATAGAATCTAGATTATAATGCACCAATGAGTAAATCAAAGATGAGACAAGAGGGCACAGCAGGTTTAAAGGATTTGACCTATACTTATGAAGGAAAGGGGAAAGGATGATAATGACTTCAGGGTAAGTAGAATAAGGGAAGTCCTTTTAGAATTTGACAAACTTGAACATGGAGAAACAGAGAGAGAGAGAGAGACAGAAACAGAGAGGCTGGCTGAGGTTGGAAGAGAGAAATAAGAGAGGAAAACAATGGTCAGGTCTGGAATGAGGGGGTAAGAGTTCTGATCACCAATTCCAGTGTGTCGAGGGTTTCCCCACACCAAGAAGCAATACTCTGAAAGCTAAGTGCCCTGCAATTCAACTCAGTACTGGCACCATTTACCCTGAGATAGATCAAATTCCACAGTGAAGGGTTCAGTCCCACAAGTCTGCCCTCCACTTCAGATGCCACTTGCAAGCCCAGGCTTTTACCTGTGCTTCTAACTGACTGGCTATAAATTGGAGGTTCCAGTGACCCCCCTCCTTGGGTTCAATGAATTTGCTAGAGTGGTTCACAGAACTCAGAGAAACATTTTACATACTTGATTACTGGTTTGGTGTAAAAGGATATGACTCTGGAACAGCCAGATGGAAAAGATGCTTAGTGCAAGGTATGAGGAAAGGGTGAGGAGCTTCCATGCACTCTCCCAGTGCTCCAATTTCTGCAAATCTCCAAGTGTTCACCAACCCAGAAGCTCTCCAATCCCATCCTTTTGGGGTTTTAAGGAGGCTTATTACATAGGCATGATGGATGAAATCATTGGCCATAGGCGATTGATTAAACCGCCAGCCCCTCTCCCTTCCTGGAAGTGGGGTAGGGGCGTAGGGACAGAAGGTTCCAACCCTCTAATCACAGAGTTAGTTTTCCTGGCAACCAGCCCCCATCCTTAGGTACAGTCCAGAAGTCACCTCATTAACATAACAAAAGACACCATTCTCTCTCATCAGAGGAAATTCCTAGAGTTTTAGGAGCTCTGTGCCAAAAACAGGGAGGAAGACCAAATATATGTTTCTTATTATAAATCATAATATCGCAGGAGACTGAAGAGATTAGACTTGAAAAGGAGTAGAGCTACTTCCTCTGTGACATCAGGGCAAGTTTAGGAGAGACCAAAATGACTCTGACAACCACTCTGCTCACATGTGCTATGGATGAGTAAGGTGACTTGGAATCAAGTTGGTGTCAGTCTGGATCTGTATTGAGATTGGCACAATAGGGAATCCATGCACTTCAATGAAGACATCCTCACAACTCGAGATGCCAACAATGAGGTGAAATTTTCTGTCTAATTTCAAGTCTGCACATGAGATATGTGACACAAATGGAGCTTTGTTTTTCAAATGTTACAGAGTCCTAAAGCAGATACTTCCCGTTACAGATTTTGCTCCGTTGTCTTTTACCTGAAGACTTCATACAGATAGGTTGAGTAGAATAGGATCATGAAAATCTTAGTACCTGCCTTCCTACTTTTGAAACAGGGTAGTAAAATACATGGTTTGGCAACCAAGCCAAGACTTACACTTTGGGAATGTTAGTGAGACAACTGAGTTTGTCCCAGCAGTGCTACCTGTGGATGGTAGTGCCATTTTTCTCAGTAACATATGTTTTCACAGATTGATCTTTTATTTTGTGAAATTTTATCTCAAGATGCTTTGGATTCTGATTAGGTCAGACAGTTCTTTCCCCATTAAGAAATTGCATTTGATTGGTTTTGAAAAGAAAAGTGTTATGGCAATGCCTTATCTACTTCATCTGCAAAATCACAGAAATCCTTTTCTTTTTTTTAAAGGATTCACTTTTGTTAACAACAAAGAGTTTCCTTAAAATCCTGCTGCAAATTAAAATTGCATTTCCCAGTGGTAGTTACATGGTAGTGGGTATTCTGGCTTGGGGCCTCTCTATTTTAGAAGGCCTTTATGCTCTGCTGCCCTCTGGAACTCTTCAGCCCTAAATTATCTTAATCTCTCTAGTCCAGATAATAAGGACCAGGGTTAGTAAAAACTGTCCAAAGCCAACTATATATTTTTAATTAAGTGACATTAACTTGGATATCTTTATATCTATGTTTTCAGAAATGCTGAGATCCTTGCAACTGAGGCTTGGTTTACCCTAATGAGTTTACACTAATGAGTACTGTTTTGATTTATGCAATAGAAACGACAGTGGGAAAAGCAGATGCGTCTTGTGAGATAGGTTCAAAGCATTTATACTGATAAAGTATACCCTTGTTAAATAAACCCTGTTGGTGACTTAAAAACAGTACAATTTTTCAGTTTTTATTTTATACCAGTTTCTTTCTTCATGCTATTATGAGAAGCTCTTTGCATTTGCCAGCATGAAAGATAAGATTTTTAGTAACAGGGAAGAAATGTTAAAAGTACCTTTAAAAGTTAGTGTCTCTCAGCCTTACAGTGGTTTTTAAAGACAACCATGCTTTATGAAGATGAACGCAATCTGGAAGGAAACCTTCGTTAACTTGATCAGAGCCTTAAGATTAGATGTGTTATTGAGTCTTTTACAGAATTTGACTTTGCTGGACCTTATTGGGTATATGGAATGACATAGTGAGCATAGTAATTTATGATGAGATTTCCAACACTGATAGATTCATTTACAGATCTGTCACATGCAGAAATACTGCTACTTAATTGGCTGTTTTAATGCATAATATTTCAATTTGAAATATATGCCAAATGTCCAAAGAAATAGCTTAGGCTGGCAATAGAGGAGGAATCAAGCAACTAACTTAGACGGTAATTCTCTTTGTAAGACTATTCTACAGATTATTTTTGTTATTTGACCACTGGAGTGCTGTCTAGCTTCAAAATAATTATAGCTAGTAGTCTAGAATATAAAGTGAAAATGAAATCAGTTATCAGCACTATAGAACTTGGTGTTAGGCATCTGCATGAGGAAGGTTTTGAAATTAGAAAGATAGTAGTAAGGAGTCGTCACCTCTCATTTCTTCCTCCAACTATGTGGGGCTTGACACTCTCTGAAACTAAGGAAAGTTTTCTTTCCTGATTCTGACCAGTCTGAGTATGGGGGGTGGGAGGGCAGGAAAAATAATCTTCATTTCCTCTATGGATCATAAAGAAGTTTAGTTTACCTCTGTGATTCCCCAACTTCCAGGTTATAGACTCCAGATTTTTAATGAGGATAATTTCCTTTGTGACTTTTGCCTGTGAGTTCTTATTTTCTATTTATACCTACTGTTGGCATGATGCATATACACGAAAACACATTAACAGAGATAAAAAGTTATCCTTTAAAAATTATTTTTCCCTTATTCTTTCTTTGCATACAGACATCACTCATATTTATCTTCTTTGACTTAAAAAAGGTATGTCCTCAAAGTTCCTCTTTTCAAAATAAAATAAGCATTCTAGAATAGCCTTAACATAAGCCAAACTGTTACATTAAGTCTTGTTTTCTTAAATCTTTAGTATCCACCTTTTAAAATACAAAATTGCTTATTTAATGTAGATATAGCATAACACAAGAGGAGAAAGCAAATGATGTTACAGTTGCAGTAAACACGATTCAGTTGTAAGTTTTAGGGCATGTTCTCTCTATAGTTTTTCGTATTTCTCTGAGCTTTACCCCCCCAAATAACAAAATGGCTTATGAAAAGGATCAAAATATTTCTTGCTGTAGACCATGGGGGGGTGTGTGTGTGTGTGTGTGTGTGAGATCACATTCACACCTTCAGGCATTTGTTTTAACAAAAATTCTTATGATCAGATTTTCAGCAGAATCAGATGTTCTTTAAATGTTTTCTTACATCATTCCAAGGCCAAAGTATTCTAATTGCCCCATTAGCTAGCACTGACACCTAAGTTTGGTTTGTTGTTGTTGTTGGTTTCTTTTGGTAAACTGTCAATGTTTCCATTGTAAATGTTATTTTCCAGGCATCCATTGCTCAGCATGTGCTGTAAACATTCATTTTGGGCTAACACTGGTCAGAAAAAGTCTGTTAGCAATTAAGAATATTTATATTTTGTTGGTGTAAAGAGAACTTTTTTTTGCCAGCTTTAACAAAAATATCGTTGACTCAAAGTATTTTCACAGTGCTTTCATAATAGTTGACTTTTGATATTTCGGTACAATAAGTCTGTCAAAATATTTAACTGAAAATTGAATGTTATATATGCATTTTAATTACAGCACATTTTTTAAGGAGATATGTTAAATCACTCAGGAAAAAAATCAATAACTATGATATTTTCACATGAATGAAACAAGGAATTTAAAAAGCGATATCAAAAAGTGGTATAAAAAGAGAATATAAAAAGGCATATCTGTTTTCTTCAAGTAACTTAGGCTGTCTGAAAATATGAGTAAATGTGAAATGTCATACTTGGAGTAAAATGAGTGGAGCAGTAGAGCAGCTGTTAACTGTCAGTAAATGCCCTAGCGTAGTTACCAGAAAAGAAAACTGCAGTTTGAGAAAATGTGTTGATACATAATTGAAATCTCACCACTTGATTTGTCAGATAATAAACTGTGTTTCGGAATACCATGCTAGCCCATAACTTAGAATTGGTCTCATTTTGATTGTTTTCAACAAGAAATGACAGATATTCATGCATGTAAGGATGTAAACTAAATCTTTGTTACCTGCCCAAATGCTGGTTTAGTTTCAATTCTTTTGTTAAGGTTTACTCAGTGTACTAGGAAACTATGAAGGAGCAGATCCAAGTTTATAGAACCTGTCACTTTTATAACTTTCCCTCCACCCCTTAAGAAATCAAGCAAAAAATCAGAAATAAAAAATTAGATTCTAAATGCGCAGTCTTAATCGTAGTTAAAATATCCTACGAGAAATTTTTGAAAACGTATGGCCATCACTCCCAGGCCTTAGAAGGGTCTCATGCAATCTAAAGGCCCTCAAGCTCATAGATTACAGAAACTAACACTCTAGTAAATATAATTATTCCTTTAAGTTTTTGTTTTCTAGTCATATATAATAGTAATTTTTCTCATTTTGTCACTTACTTTAGGAGTGCTTTTGCATCTTTTAACTGAAAATTCAATGTTATAATCAATTCATGCATTCAGTATTCATTGAATAATCATTTATTGAACTCATAATATTTATGAGGTTCAGTGCTTACTAATAGGAATACAATGATATATGTGTTCCTGGAAAGAAGATAAAAGAATTACGTATAGAACAATAAAATAATATGAGGTAGAAATTGTCTATTTTATATGACTCAAATATATATAGTTAGTGCATAAAAAATCCGCATTGTTATGATGAGTTTTTCTCTGTTATGTACATTATTAATGATATCCATCACAATTCTTTTAGAATATCTATTCAACAAACATGACATACAGTCTAATTTATTGTCTTTTAGGACATCTATTTAAAACAGTGTAGATTCAGAGTTACATGATATTGTGACCTTGCTTTATTGTAGATAGAAGAAAATTAATAATTCATTTTTCAGAAGATAAACTAAATAATTTCGCTGTAAAATGTAATATATTTTCTCTTTAAACTGTTATTTAGATTTACATTTAAATGCTCAATGCTCATTTTTAAGATCCAAATGCTTTATTTAATTTCAGATATAATTATTTATTTTCATATGCTAATCAGAAAATCATACTCTAAAGGCATATATGTTGTGTTTTGAATAATTGAAAATGAAAATGAGAAATTCTTAAATCCTACTTCAGGTAAACATTGTAATTATAAAGCAAGTGATAGCCTTTTGAAAATATGCAAGTTTGTGAAAAAGATAATAACGTGGAAGAAAATTGTAATTGCTTGCCTTCCAAAATGGTAGGTAATGAACACTTGAATGTTTTGACACTGTTCTCAATTTTTAGATACAAATTATACACTTGAAACCTATGAGGAAAATTTATAGATAGTTAATTAAAAAGATTGTATTATAGTTTTCAGGAATTATGTAAGTTGCTTGAAGTCACTGTAGAATGGAAATTATAATTATTATGACCAGTGCTTTCATTTTAAGTCTTGTGATAGGGCAGTGGGGTCATATATATGTATTAGGCCATGCCCAGTGTATATCCCAAACTTTTTAAGTCAAAAAAGATTTAAGAGATAATGTATATATTTAGTTTTATATGTTACATAAATTAACATTAATGGTTATTGTATCTCAGATATTTAAAATGGTTTTTTTTAGCACAACATAGGGATAACAGTACTAGTTAACAGACTCTGCATGATCTCTAAGATTTCATAAACTTCCTTATGATCAATGTCATGATACTTCTCTTACGCTCAGTAAAGACAGTGTGGGTTTGGAGTCCAAAGTTTCAGGGCCTGCATCTGCCAGTTTCTCTTCCTCCCTTCCTCTTCTTAGCATTTAGAAGAAGTTCTCATCAGGAAAGTTGTCAGTGAAAATCCCTGCCAGAACCTGACCTTCAGTAGTCCCTGTCCTCTTATGAAGCCATTTCCTTCCCCAGGTACCATCAGTATTTCCTTTGGCAACCCGTTCCTTCTTCATATGAGACTCTATTGGAACTTTCTGATTTCCGATGCAGACAGTTCTGGTGGTTTTATTTCATTTTCCCCACTTTTTCTTTTCCTTTTTTCTCATTACCTCCTGCTTGAGAAGAATTTTGCCCTGAAACTCCAAGGTTACTGGAAAAGGGATCCATTTTAAAACTCAGGTTTAAAAATTTTTTCTTGCATGTTCAATCCAGTTATTTTTCTTGTTTTTCCATCTATTGGGCAGTATACTCCATGTGATTCAGGGCCTAGTTTCTAGGGATCTGTCATCAGTCATACACCTTGAGTTATTAGTTTTGAGAATAAGTGGGTAACTAAAAGCAGAATTCATTAATTTTAAATTGACTTCTCCTTCTGTAAAAATTCACAGTAAATCATTCTATAGTCACAGAATGCAAAGGGTTAATTGCCGTGTTGTGTTCTCAGATTCTATGTTTTTACCTCTGAAAGTATGATGAAAAATTTGGGAATACTTTCCAAATAAAAATATGCATACTTTTGGACTCAGGATTCCATTTCTAGGCCTTTATCTAACAGATAAACTCCCATATGTGTGAAATAATATTTAAGGATATTTACTGTATGTGGTATTTGTATGTCCAATGTACATATTAAAACTAAAAAGCTATGTACATGGAAAGTTTAAGAGTAAAATGCAGAAACAGCATGTATACTCTGCTATTATTTATAGGGAAACTGTATATATACATACACGTGTGTGTATGTATACACACATATATGCATATACACATATATAATATACACATACATGTACACACATATACACACATGGCATATATTTGTAAATGCATAGGTTATTTCTGGAATGCTAATCAAGAAATTGCTAATAGGGTAGCTGGCCTCCAAGGAAAGAAACTAGGCATCTAGGGACAGAAGAGGGAAGGAGGTAGACTTCTTTTTCATGATCTTACTGTTGTATCATTTAAATGTAATGCTTATCTAAAAGTAAATAGAATGTTTAAAATTAAGTTTAAAAAGTTAAAATTTAAACAAAAGCACCTCAGGTGAGAACCTCTGACAGAAGGAAGCTACAGGAAGGAAGACTGATCCAAACTGGGTAAGCCTGGGAACCCTGAAATGAAATCACCAAAGCCCTTAGCTCTAACTCTGTCCATCATGCTGAAACTCTGCACTATAAATTTCTGTGTGAGTGACAATGCACTAATCTGACAAGGCCAGAGATCCAGCTGGCATTATAGTAATTTGTCATTCTCAATTAATAAATTAGCATTATATAGGAGTTTAATTTTGGTGAGTTTATCCCAGAGAGGCTTGTCAATTTCCCCATAGGCACAAAATCATGTATGGAGTGCTAAGGTGAGTACTAGGTCCCAACTCTAAGGACCCAGATGAAGTGTTGCCCTGGGGAGGCCCTGCTGAGCCTCCACGGGGCACCCTCAGATGCCATGTTTGCTCCATGACTGGAGCAGGGCTGGATACACACGTTTTTCACTGCCTGTCCAGGGTCTCCCCTGCCTTGGATTTTAGTTTCAGTTCTTCGGTTTGTATTTCATGGACTAAAATGAGCTCAGCTCCCAAGAGAAGTGAGAAAATGAGTGCTCATTATCTATATTACAAATTGTGACATTATTTCTCAGAAAGTGAAACTTGACGGACTCATAAAAGAATATTATCTTTGTGCAGAATACCTCAGAATGGAATAAAAAGCACAGTGATTGACTGACATAAATATAGGTGTTCCTGCAATATGTATTATTAAAAAGGGCCATAATATTAGGGGCCAGAAGCAATCTATTTCATATTTAAAATATCAAGTAAAAATTATCTCTAGAATTATGAATATTTAAAGAGTATTATTGCTTCTCAGTATATAAGACATGCAAACATACCACATCATTTTTATTGCCAAAAAGGAAAAAATAATTAAAACTATAAAAAGCTGTTCTTAGCGTCATTTTAATGTGTCTTTGTTATTGCCATTTATCTCTGAGAGATAATATGAAAAAGAAATTGAGAAATAATGCATCAGTAGATGATAAATTTTATTCATAGCAAACTGTTTTAAAAATCGCTGTTGTTTTCATCCAAGAGGACAACAGAAAAAACAAGAACGACATATGTATTATAAATGTCTGTTTTGTATTTACATCATTTTAAAAGTAAAGATTTGCCTTTTTCTCCAAATTTTCAATTTAGTGTTCTTCTTTGTGTGATTTCCATCTTCCCTAATTTTCTTAAACATAGGGAAGAATTTTATTTATTTTAATGAATGCATATATGAAGGAATTTCTCTTCACTACACACTTTTGGTACGCAGTACACATCATAGGTACACACACGGATCCTTCACTTGTGAGTCTGACAAATTAGGAATAGTAATTCAGACTTGGCTTCCTATTTCTTTACATATTAACAGTGGTAGGCTGAGGGGCCCTGAGGGTGGGAGAGATGCAGAAGAGCAAGATTGACAATTCAGATCTTTAAAAGCCAGGTGAAGCTAAAATTACTGAGTAGCTTTTACCTTATACTTAACCTCACCTCCGGTTTTCCTATAGCTGAGATATGAGGCTAAATTCCTCATAGTCGACTAGGAGAAATTCTGGTCTCTCTCTAAGCCTAAATACCACTTCGCTGTAGCATCTACTTTTGTCTGCTCCAAGTAAGACCATCACCATCATTTCTCAAACCATTGGGAATAGTCTGTAGGACAAATGACAAAGTTCTGGGGAATGTGAACTTTCCATTCTGATAGATAAAGCAGTTTTTTGAAAGGAAAAAAATGAACTTTGAATAAAAAAGAAACACACATGCTCTGGGTATAAAATGCTTCTTGACATATTAACTGAAAAGAGCATGATATAACATTGTGTCTCTACTGTAACAGTGTGTGAGATACAAGAAAGAAAAAGAAACACACAAACAAAAACAGCTATGTATTGAAAAACAAAAAAGGAAATACATAAGTGACTAGTGACTGTATTAGACTCCTGGCATTATTTTTCTTTTTTCTGTTTTCACTTTCCTGAACTCCAGATTTTCTTGTATGAATCTGTATTGCTTACGTAGTAGTGAGATGAAAGGAAAGCTCTGTCCTTTGGAAATTTGATAATTTTATGTTGTTTATGTTTTTGCAATTACTTCTTTTTGCATTCTCTTAATATGCTATAAATTCATAAATTATATGTGAAAAAGAAAAAGTGAAAAAGGAAAATAAGCCATAGAAAGGAATAAAGACAAAATATTTAATAAATGGCTTATTCTCCCTCAAAAATGTTGGTATGAGAATTGCTTAGTATATTAAATCCTAGATTGAGAATATTAAGTTTCATTAAGCTAGGGAGTTTATCTGTTTAGCATGTTTCCTATAACATAGAATCCAGCTCAATCCCAGCTACTGAATAGCTTGTGATTGTTATTTGTAGCTCTCTTTAGAGACTCTCTCTTCATTTTTTTCTTTTCCTTTCCTGATAGAATAGCTGACTTTGTTGTTAGAAAAATTTGCATTCTTTTTAATTGATCTGTACTGCTAAAAATATGAATTTTATATAGACGGATTTCTAGCTCTACGTTGGATAGCCTCATATCCATGGCCACATAAGCATGATGTCTGTATGCTAATATGCTTACTTAATCTTTAATACATTATATTTTAATAATATAGGAACGCCAAGCTATGGAAGAGCAAATGAAAAGGTCATTTTTTATTCATGTACTACTGAATGTACCTTCTGCTTGTAGCTCATTATACATGCAGTTGAGCCCAATTTTTTAAAAGTGGAAAGCATACCAAATTAAACCACAAGTTTCACAACTGATGTTCCTTTTGTAAAAGGAGTGCTTTCCATCTTTTCAATTTTATTTATTCTGACTGCTTGTTACTCATTTGTGCTTCTCTCTTCTCTGTTATAGTCAGAATTTCTAATCCCATTTCAAGCAGAAGGCTGCCACTTTTCATCAGAGAAGAGGCAATAAACACGTATCACACTTATATATGCGGGCTTTCATCTGGGGAGCTCAAAGTGTTTTATGCATAAGTAGCATTTCCCCTGGCTTTTTTTTTTTTTTAAGTAGAAAAAGTGAAGCCTAGAGAGCTTAAATGACTGAAGGAAGCCCACACCTGCAACAACGAAAAGTCATGATTTTAATTAAATATATATCTGTGAAAATACTCAGGATTCCTTGACTTGGATACCAATTTATATGCTGTGCTTGAAGAGTGACAAAATTGTGGAGAGTAAAAATTGGTACTAGCACATTCTTATCATATCCATTAGGGAAAATGGTGACATAACAAAAAGGAGCTCTAATATAGAGTAACTTCATGAGTCTGACTATTCATTTAATGCCTTTAAATATCAAAATTATAAAAAGAACTCAGCTGGAAAGAAAAAGTCTTTTCAGGGACAAGCTCTTGAGAGTTTTGTGACTGTGGTTGAGAGGGCCAGAGAAAGGGCAGCCTATAGATGGGGTCTGGTTGGGGCAGCACAAAAGGCTGGGTCTCAGGAGTGGGCCCCTCCCTCATTTCATCAGTCTCCATCAAGCTCTCTCTCTCTCTCTCCTCTCTGCCCTCCTTCCTGTCCTCTCTCTGTCTTTTTTTTCCTCTTTTTTTGGTCAAAGACATAAATGATCTCAGCAGTACTAATTAAAATGTGTATTATTAGTTGTAAAAACATGAGTAAGAGATTAATAGAAAATAGGGAATTTAAAAAAATAATAATTAAAAAAGACCACCTTGTTCTGAGGATGCCTGGACGTAGGTCTGTGATTGTCAGCCTGTCTTGCACTGGATTTGTGGGGCAGGGCCTTGGGGATGTAGAAAATCAGAGGAATGAGGCCTCCGAAGGTCTTCTTCTCACCTCCGTTTTTGGTGGTGGTGTGCAGACTGGTTTAATGCACGTGTGTGGGGGTGGGGATGAAAGGAGACTGGGAAGCTTGACTTATATTGAGAAGGGAGGCATGGGGTGTTGAGGCGGGGATGGAATGAGAAAAATTAAAACCAAGGAAGGCTGTGTCTTTGAGAAAGCAATGAGGGAATTTAGAGATTTAAATGTGGAGGTTAGATGTCCTTTCTGTGATGAGTGAGACTTCAGGAAAATAGATTTCTGAAAAGGATTTTCAGAAGTGTAACTAGATAGAGACTAGTGGCTAGATAAAGTACTACTATGTAAGGAGTACTGAACTCCCTGGCATGTGACACTTTTTCCTGGTGAAAAAAAAATATCAAAAAGTGCTGTGTGTCCCATACACTCATATTAGGGACAGGTGGCTGAGAGCTAAGGATATCAAATAATGGATTAGCTGAAGCAGAAGAACGTCCACCTGATTTCCCTGTCATACCTCTTTATGGTTCTGGATTAATTTCTTAATTAATATAATTACTGAATCACTCTAAGAAAAACTTTCATTTCCGTTTAACTGAAAAATTGCATGAGGCAAAATTTACTAATACCAATCGATATATTTTTAGCTGTGGTATGTCTTTATATACACATATATGGGTATAGAGACATTTAGATAAAATGTAGGTATACATTTAGTGTAATATTACTACAGAAACTTAGAATTTCCTACTGAATTCCAAGATACATGCATTTATTTCCCCTAGGAAACCACTTTAAAATCACTCCCTATGCAGATATGAAAAGTGCTTAATTTTTTCCCAAATTATCCTTATAAAGTTTAGAAATACTCTTGGTTATTGTAAATGCCTGTCGATATAGCAGTTGGGGGAAAATTGAGGGCATATTAGCCTAAAAACAAAGAGCTTAGGATGTCAGACATCTGCCTGATATTCCCACTGCAACTATTTCATGCTGAAAATTGCAACCTGACTGATGTTTGGGATGGTTCCTTTGGAAAACAAAACAGCAAGGCGAGAGGCAGAAGAGCAGCATCCTGAGGCGGTATTCTGCGGTGCCCACAGCTACTCCTCCTTAGCCTCCCACTTGGTGGCCCTGGACCAGACCAGCAGAGAATGTGCTGGATGGGAAGCCTCTGACAAGTCATCCTGCTAAGACACCTTGGCCAAGCCTGGTGAGGCGAGGCCATCACTCATTAGCAGCGTAGCCACTTCCCAAAGTCCTTGATCCCTCTAGGCTCTTGCTTCTTCATGTGTAAATGAAGAGATGATAAAACCCTTAAGGCCATGTCAGGTCTAATATCCAGAAATTACACCATTTAGTCTCATCTACCTGGGGCTATTCCTTGTCTGTACCTTTAGAATAATGCACTACAGGTCTGTACTTAGTGGATAATGCACTAAAAATTCCATTATGTAGTAATTATCATAAGAGAAAAGCACAATGTGGTTCATACTCATGGATTATTTTCAGAGTCATGTCTGAAATATCAGAAGTTGTTCCCTGGAATCGTGTTAGGTCATACACTTGGGAAACACTTGGTCAAACTAAGTGAAACAGGCCTTTGTTCTACAGTACTTCTCAGAGCTTTTTCTATGCTTATATGCTTTGTGACCCAAGGATCTGAGGGTTCCAGAATGCAGTGGTTTTCCAGCTGATGTGAATGAAGTGTCCTCTTTTTGTGTGGAAAGTCTCTATACTCTGGGAAACAGAATTTTGGCTGTTCTCAATCTATCCACAGATGTATTCAGCTAAATGATCATCAAATATAGTGAGTGTTTCTTTTCCTAAATTCTGCCCTCTCCCAGCTTGCTTTAGCCTCCAGGGGCAACTTCTGCAGAAGCACCTCAAGGTATTGAGTTCAATGTTAGGAAGAAGTGTAGGAATGTCAGATACTGAGGATCTGCAGATCTGGCCCAAATTTTCCGGAGTTTCCTTGAGTTGGTCCCCCTCTCCCTGTCTCATGTATGAAAGCAGCCATGTAGACAGGTAGTAGGGAAACAGTGCATATCTTAGCATTTGAATTATTTCTAGCTTTAAGTTTTTTCTCTTGGGAAAAAAGCAGAACTTTGAAATCTTAACCTCAGCTTAAATCTCCCACTTACTAGATATAACTATCAGACTGAGCCCCTGTTTCTGCGGTTGGAAAATGGAGATGGTAAGTGGTAGAGTGGAGTAGAATTTCACAGAATTAAATAAGTAATTATTTAGCAAATTACCAGCTCTTGAGTGCTCACTAATATTAGCTACTTTTATTCTTCTATTGTCTAGCAGAGAGGTACTGGATCTGGGAGCTGGTAACCTGACCTCATTCCATTACTTTGCTAACTATCATGACCTATAATGTTGTTAGTCCCAGGACTTAATGTGTCTATGATTCAGTCCCCTGAATGAGTGAATGAAGATAAAACCACCTTACGCGGTGTTTTAGAGAATAAACTGAGATAATAGATGTGTAATTAATTTCAAAAGATTTTTTTAAAGTACAAATTAATAATACGTATTTTTAGTAGTAGTAAAATTATTATTGATTGTTAGTCTGACAGTGGAAGCTTTTTGTTTCCAGTGAAATATCTGTTGTAATGGCGCTGCTGAAAAAAGCATACTATTTTAACAAAATCCCTTAGGATGGATTTAAGAAAAAGTTCTGAGCTCCTTGTTTTCTATCTTACATAGGAAGGTTTATATACTTTTAAACATTAGTATACAAGTTCTTTCATCTTGAACTGCACAACTGTAAAAGATTTAGAGCTTTTGAAGATTGTGCGTTTAATTTTTAGCTGAATTGTATATACATCAAATCCATGCATCAGAAAGGCTCCAGAAAGAGAATTTATAGAGCTTGGGGAGATGGAGTTAAAAATTTATAAGTCTTTGAGATCCTTAAATGGGAAAGATATGAAAAATGTGTTTTTGAGAGACTTAAAAACTACATTTTAGAACTATTGTTACCGAACCAAAGTGGGTTCGCCTCCTGGTGAGTTAAATCAGACTCTCCACCAGAAGTAGCTGTCTCTCAAAGTAAAGTATATTTGCAGCAAACAGGAGACCATGAGGAATCATTTCCAAAGTCATGGCATCCCTGAACAAAAGGAAGAAGGGACTTTTATTTCAGATGGAAAATGAATATTCAAAAGGGAGAGGTGGGTATTCGCTTGCACAGGCTCAGTTGGAAAACATGCTTCCACATACACTGCAGGTTATGGTAACAAGGCCTAAGCTCCTCCTGGAGAGCTCTTACATTAAAAACAAGGCAAAGATCATAGGCATAGCTCTTGTGGTGAGGCTTGGTCTGGTTCAGGGTGGTTGGTGATTGCATCTCCTTAACATAACAGAAGGAAAAAAAAAACAATTTGGAAAAACAGTTAAATGCTTCCAAAACCACCCTTGAGTTTCTCAGGGCAATTAGTCAGTGACACTATGGGAAACTAGCTCTGTAGATTATTCATGAAAATCATGTGGACATTTCCAGAGATCATAGACTGGGTATCTATTTTCATGCCGTAAATGATGGCAGAGCGCTTCATAGATGTTTTTCTAGGAGTTCATTGTAGAGTGTTTGCATCCATGAATATCTATATAAGTTCCATTTCTGGGCACAGCACTCTATCAACACCGTGGCATGAGAAATCCTTTCTACTTAACACCCAATCATGAAAGTTGATTAAACATGAGCCTCCTTTAACATTCTCGTGTTGAGAATTTTAATATAAAATACTAAAGAAAAAAACTCTTAAAATTTTCCAAATATATATTTTCTGATTGAGAAATATTTAAGAATAGCTGCCAATTAAAATAATAATTGAGCACCTATGAATATAAAGCACTGTACATGTATTATACCATTTTATCCTCACAATAACCCTATGAAGTCGTTATCTCCGTTTTATCATTAAGGCTATAGACCACAGAGGTTAAATGACCTGGTTTGTGGTCATACATCACAGGACAAAACCAGATTCGAACCAAGGTCTCTGATTCCAAATCCTATGCTATAATATTCACATTTACTGATACATTATTATAGTTTTTAATAAAGTGTTTTATTGCCCAAAATGTTTAAACCAATCACTCCTACATTACCAAGGCTGCACTCCATCTTTATATTCTCACATATTCATTATCTGTTGGTCAACTTTCATGGTAAAAACCTCATGCCCACAAAACCTCAAAAGTTATCTCCTTATTCCTACAAATCATTTGGCAATTGACTTATTGTTTTGAAAGAAAGATAATGAATCCAAATCAATTTAAGAATATGTACGAAATATGCAATAATTATATAGAAAGGATCATATTATTCATGTTGCTTTGCAACTTTTTAAATTCAACACTAATTCTTGAAATCTTTACATGTCAAGGAAAATATTTATCATCCTGTTACATGGCTGCATCTGGATACCATAATTTATTTAACCTATCCTATTTGCATTCACAGTAATAGAATTTCTGGGTCACAGGACATATTCATTGAAAGTTTTGGGGAGGTTTTTGATTACTGTTTCCATTTCTTGTGATTGGTCTATTCAGATTCTCTATTTCTTCCTGATTCAGTTTGGGGAGGTTGTAAGAGTCTAGGAATTTATCCATTTCTTCTAGGTTGTTCAATTTGTTGGCATATAGTTTTTCATAGTATTCTCTTATGATCCTTTGTATTTCTTTGGTATCTGTTGTGATTTCTCCTTTCTCATTTCTAATTTTGTTTATTTGAGACTTCTCTCTTTGTTTCTTAGTGAGTCTGCCTAAGGGTTTATCAATTTTGTTAATTTTTTCAAAGAACCAACTCTTTGTTTCATTGATCCTTTCTACTGTCTTTTTTGTTTCACTATCGTTTATTTCTGCTCTAATTTTTATTATTTCTCTCCTTCTACTGACTTTGGGCTTTGTTTGTTCTTCTTTTTCTAATTCTGTTAGGTGTCATTTGAGGTTGTTTATGTAAGATTTTTCTTGCTTATTGAGGTGAGCCTGTATTGCAATGAATTTCCCTCTTAGGACTGTCTTTGCTGCCTCCCAATTAAGTTGGTATGGTGTGTTTTCATTTTCATTTGTCTCCAGATAATATTTGATTTCTTCTTTAATTTCTTCAATAATCCATTGTTTGTTCAGTAGCATGTTGTTTAGTCTCCACATTTTTGCCCCTTTCCCAGCTTTATTCTTGTAGTTGATTTCTAGTTTCATAGCATTATGATCCAAAAAGATGCCCGATATTATTTCAACCCTCTTGAATTTATTGATGCTTGCTTTGTTTCCCAAGATATGGTCTATCCTTGAGAATATTCCATATGCACTTGAGAAGAATGTGTAACCTGCTGTTTTTGGATAAAGTGTACTATATATATCTATTAAGTCCATCTGGTCTAATTTTTCATTTAATTCTATAATTTCCTTGTTGATTTTCTGTCTGGATGATCTATCCATTGGTGTTAATGGGATGTTGAGGTCCCCTACTATTATTGTATTGTTGTTGATGTCTCCTTTTAGTTTTGTTAATAGTTGCTTTACAAATTTTGGTGCTCCTGTGTTGGGTGCATATATATTTGTAAGTGTTATGTCTTCTTGGTAGAGTATCCCTTTTATCATTATATACTGCCCCTCTTTGTCTGTCTTTATCTGTTTTGCTTTGAAGTCTACTTTGTCTGATATAAGTGTGGCAACACCTGCTTTCTTTTGTTCATTATTAGCTTGAAGTATTGTCTTCCATCCCTTTACTCTGAGTCTGTGTTTGTCTTTGGGTCTGAGGTGTGTTTCCTGGAGGCAGCATATTGTTGGATCTTGTTCTTTGATCCATCCTGCCACTCTGTGTCTTTTGATTGGAGAGTTCAATCCATTTACATTTAGAGTGATTACTGAAACGTTGGGGCCTACTGCTGCCATTTTATCACTTGTTTTCTGGTTCTTTTGCATTTCCTTTGTTTCTCGTCCCATGATTTTTGGATTCCTAATTCAGGTAGGTAAATTTCTGTATAGGCTTTCTTCTTATTTGTAATTTGTGTCTTTATTCTTGTTATTTGTTTACTGGTTACCAGGTGGTTTGTATAACACATCTCATAGATGAGATAGTCCTTTTTCTGATAGTCTCTTATTTCCTTAAATTAAAACGTTCCATCCCTTTTCTCTTCCCCTTCTAGGTTGTTATTGTCAGATTTTTTTTTTCCTCTTCCTTCTTGTGTTGTGAGTTTGTGGTTAAAATGACAAGGTTGTATTTATTCTTGGTGTTTCCCTTCCTTTTATCTTTAATGTTTTATTTACCTTTTGCTAACCTGTTCTGATGGAGAGCTGCTACTTTCTGTTATTGTCCTTCTGCTTATCTCCTTTCTTCTGGGTTTTGTAACCCCTTTCCTTTTTTTTGATTTTTCAGGTATGAGGTTCTTCCTGAGCATTTCTTGAAGAGGAGGTTGTATGGCAATGAACTCCCTTAACTTTTGTTTATCTGGGAAAGTTTTTATTTCTCCATCGTATTTGAAGGATATTTTTGCTGGGTAGAGTATTCTTGGCTGCAGGTTTTTGTCCTTCAGAGTTTTGAATATATCGTTCCGTTGTCTTCTAGCCTGTAAGGTATCTCCTGAGAAATCTGCTGATAGCCTTATGGGGTTCCTTTGTAGGTTATTTTCTTCTGCCTGGCTGCCCTTAGTATTTTCTCCTTGTCGTTGACTTTTGCTAGCTTCACTACTATATGCCTTGGGGTTGGTCTTCTTACACTGATAAAGTTTGGAGATCTATTGGTTTCTGTCACATGAAGTTCCATCTCTCTCCCCAAGTTTGGAAAGTTCTCAGCCATTATTTCTTTGAACAGGCCTTCTGCCCCCTTCTCCTTCTCTTCTCCCTTTGGTATACCTATAATCCTTATGTTGCATCTCCTAATTGAGTCAGATAATTCTTGCAGAGTTTCTTCATTTCTTTTTAGTCTTAGTTCTCTCTCCTCCTCTGTCTGCAGCATTTCTATATTCCTATCCTCCAAATTGCTAATTCTCTCCTCCATATTATCGACCCTACTGTTCAGAGAGTCCAGATTTTTCTTAATCTCCTCCATTGTGTTCTTCATCTCCAGTATTTCTAATTGGTTCTTCTTTATAGTATCAAGCTCTTTTGTGACATAGCTCCTGAACTTGTTGAGTTGTCTGTCTGAATTCTCTTTTAACTCATTGATTTTTTTAATAATGGCTGTTTTGAATTCATCATCATTTAGGTTATAGATTTCAGTGTCTTTGGGATTGTTTTCTGGGTACTTGTCATTTTCCTTCTGTGCTGGAGATTTAATATATTTTTTCATACTGCTTTATGGCGTGGATTATGTGCCTCCGCATAGAGATAGAGTTTAGTTACTGCTTCCACTTGTTTCAACTGGTGTAGGGGGGAGCAGCTGTTTAGGCTGCACCAACCAGGAACCCTGTCAGCTGTTACTGACTGGACCTGGGCCCCTCCTCGTAGTCACAGTGGTCCTGTGGGGTCCCTCGTCAGTTGTGGGGGCATTTGCAAGGGGGCCTCAGGCTTCTGGTGCCTACTGTTGCAGACCACCTAGATGCGCTCCCTCCTTGGGGTCTTCAGCGGCATTATGGGCTTTCCCAGCAGCCGGGAGCAGGATCACCTATAATTGCAGCTCTGTCACTGTCAGAGCCCACAAGATCTCACTTGTCCACTATAGGTCCCAGCAGAGCTATGGGTATCTTCTGCAGTCTGTGGTTAGCTCACCTAGCTGTGCTACTTTTGCCCCAGGGCCTTCCAGCCTTGTGATTGCTGGTCAGGGCCTCTCCACTAGTGCTGTGCAGAGGCTTTCGCTGAGGCTGCTGTGGGAACCTGGAGTCCCCCCCGGGCCATGGAGCCAGTCCGCTGGAGCTCCACCCAGCCACAGACCACTCCCACAGAATCTCTGGGGGCCCCTTGCCCCGTCTGGGACACACCCAGAGTCTGTGGGCCCGGTGGCGGCTGGCAGGCTGCTGCCTTGCCAGGAATTCTGCACTTTTGGAGCTTCCTGGCATTCTGAATGCTGGGTGGGGCCTCTCTGCTAATGGCGAGCAGAGGCTTTCCCTGACAGCAGTGTGGGAACCTGTAGTTTCCCCCGGGCTTGGGTGTAATCTTGGGGGGCTTAGGTAGGGTTGTAGTCACCTGTTTCCACCGTCACTCCACTGGTGAGTTCACACTCCCGCCCCTGGTGCATGATGATGCTATGGGGGAGTCCGCTGGAAGACAGCCTCTTGCAGGTACTAGGCTGTCCGGGGGTCGGGGGTCGGAGAATTTTTACTAATCTCCACCTCCTCCCAGGGGGATGTCCATCCACCTTCCGATGTATAGCAGCACGGGTCTCCCAGGTGTCTTGAGATGCTATCTGGATATCCTTTGTTAACCGGTGAATATCCAATTAGTTGTAGATTTGAAGGGGGAGAGACAAGACTACTCACTCCGCCATCTTGGTCCCACCTCTTCATTGAAAGTTTTCTTAGTTTTGTTCATCCTTTATCACTAGGATCTAGTATATACCTAGCCTGTGTATGATGAACCATAAGTATATAAATGAAGAAATGAGTAGTATCAGAGTATACTCCAGAATGGTTTTGCTAATTTATGCTGCCACATGTGTATCTGTTTCCCCATATCCTTCCCACAGCAAGATATGAAAGTTGACAACTAAGTCCGTAGTGTCTTTTTTATAAACAAGCTCCTTCTGGAGGGAGGGCAGAAGCTCCAAGCGATCAGAGATTCTTAGTGGCCACTATGTTTGGGGGGCTCCTAGACAGCAGGCATACAGTCCACTGCGTTTTTGAAGAGGCAGTGTCTGATTGTCTAAATGTTTATACGTAATTCAAGATTTTATTATACCTAAATATTTAATTCTTATAGTTTTGAAATTTTGGTTTAGAGAAACTATAATATAAAGTTTTCTATTTTGTTTCTCAAGATGTAAAGTAATATGCCTCAACATTTTGCTACTTTTAAATAAACAACCAACCAATGTCATTTTTTAATTTATGATGATGAGGAATTTTGGCCTGGAGCTTTAGGTACTAATTATGTATTCATTTTATGCTGATTTGCTGCTTTGTCACGTTTTCCAACAGCTTTGAAATGGGGGCTATAATTAAATCAAATCTATAACAAAATATATTTTGTTGAGACTATTTTTTTTTTTTGCTTTAGTTTATTTGAACATATAAACCAAGACTTTGGGTAGCTTTCTGTGATTATACTATTGCCCCTAAAGTATATGAATAAAACTCAGAATTATGCTAGTGTTGATATTCAACTTTACAAATTGAGTGATAATTTTTAACAGAAAAAGATATTTAAATTCTAGTACTTTATAATCGTGACTTTGAATATTTTACATAACTTGGCTTTGGGAAGAAAGCTTACTTTAAGCTTTGTTTTTCCTTTTAGAATCAAGTTCCAAGTCATCTCATTGTCTTATAACTAGCTAACATGAACATTTACTTTCATTTTAAGCTATTGTCAATTCTTTTAAGTAGGCTGAATATAAATCAATAACCTGTCATAGCTATTGTATTTACTAAGTCTAGTTGATATCAGTGTATTTTATTGTATAGTTATCTTTGGTCAAATGTAAAACACAGCTTTTTGCAATTTAGAAAGGCCTCTAGATTTATATTTATTGAGGCTATAGTTGTGGTCATAAGGTCTTTATTATTAAAACTGTAAAACATCATATCATTTTCTCAATTTATACCACTTTAATCTTATATTATGAATTAATAATTAATTTAAATAGTTGAAATAATATGTTGAACAGGATTTTAAAGCATAACTAATTTTTGGACTCCATTAACTTAAAAAAGGGCCAAAACTTTGATTAAGGAAAAACAAAACAAATGTGTAACTCAGTAGAAGCCCCTCTTTTCTGCTCTGATGGGGATTAGTAATTGTTTATTTAAAGAGTTAATGTGGGGAGGATAGTAAAATAAAATATTTAAAGAATTTGCATCATTTAAAATTGTATAAACGCTCATTTATTCACAAGTCTTCTGCTGAAGGACCAAGACCTTCTATTCATCTAAGAGCGTGTTGATGGGAATTTCGTGCCGTCTTTCTTGTCTAAACCACACGCCCAGCTGCATTGTCAGTGATTTGCAGTTTTCCGTACGTTAAAGTGGAATGGGCACTAAGACACTTATGAAGTGAGATAAGTAGAATCCTTCTAAATTTTACAGACTTTCCCCTAAACTTTTAAAATCATGTCACATCTAATTCAAAAGCATTTTTTAGTGAGTTGCCTTTGTCAAATATATGCAAAGTATCTAATATAGTTTTATAAAAATGATCTCTTTTTCACTTCACATTTCATTTATGATAACATTTAATTAAGTTGCACAATTAGAATACCAAATATGATTGGCATAAACATATTTGAGGGCAAACACACATGTTAAATCCCCAAGATAATGAATCTTTTAGATTTAACATTTATTATGGAAAGTTTCAAACATAAATATAGAGAGAATCAAATAATGAAGTCTCGTGTACCCCTCACCCAAACTCAATGATTACCAGTGTTTTGCCATTCTTATTTCATCAGTTGATCCCCTCAACTCTTTTTTTCCTGGAGTATTTTAAGTTAAAGCCTAGACAAATTACCATTTTTAAATACTTCAGTTATCTCTAACAGATGAAGATTTTTTAAATGCACACACAGAATATTGTTATTACGACTAACAAACATAACAATAATTTCTTAAAGTCTTTTTTCAGCTTATTTATTTGAATTGGCATCAAAACTAGGTCACATATTGCATTTGGTTGACATCTCCTAGGTCTCTTTTAATGACTGATTTGTATGTCATTTATTTGTTGAAGAACATAACTTGTTTGTCCTGCAAAATTTCTTACATTCTGGATTTAGCTGATTGTCTTCTTATGGTGCCATTCTTTGTTTTGCTACTTGCCTACCCGCCCTCCCCCCATATTGCCTATAAATTGATAGGTAAATTAGAGGCTTGATTAAATTTAGGTTTCTGGTTTGGGGGCAATATACTGCATAGATGGTGCTGGATATGTCTTATTATATTAAATGAGGAGGTACATAATGTCAAGCAGTAATGGAAATTTTAAGTAAAGTAGTAATAGCTAAGACATGTATCCTTTAATATGTGCAAGGTGTTATTCCAAACACTTTACGTATATCGTTTCTTTTAGTCCTTAGAGAAACCCTTTGAAGTAGATGTTCTCATTGCCTCCACTGTACAGATAAAGACAGTGAGGCACAGGGAGGCTAAGTAACTGGCTGAGATCCCCAAGCATGGATTTGGTCCGGTCCCTGGCACTCAGGGCAGGACCTATGCTCCAGAGCACCCTGCCATTCTGCCTCTTGAAGGCACTGACATTTCTAAATTACACTGAAAAGAGTTAGGTGTGGTCCAGTCCTCTTCAGTGAACATCTTATCTTAATTATATAAGCAAATAAATGTTAAAGGATATATATTTTAAATAAAAAGTACTTTTGAACTATGTTGTTTACCACCTCTACCTTCTTTGAAAATAATACCTTGTAAAATCTGTATTTATTTTCTTACTGTGATATTTACTCTCACATTGACAAATTGTGATATTTTCCTTGTCCTGAAGTGGAGCTTTTCATGGAAAGTAAATTTACTTCCCTTACGTAGATATGTCTTTTCCAGTATCAAGAAGTATAAAGTGAGTTCCTTGAAATTAATGGCAATTTATAATTTTTAATAACCACAGCATTTTCAAAAAATTTATTACAGTTTTTGTTGCTTCTTTTGCTTACATAAGAATGAATTTCTAGTGTCTTCTCAATCAGTTTGGCTTATCTAGTCTAGAGATATATTTACTGAGAGAAATTCCACAGAACCCACTTTATCTTTCTATTACACATTCTTATTCTATTATTTATATTTTCAACTCTTTGGATCTTCAAATACAGTTTTTCTCCTTTTAAATTCCTCTATATTTTGTTAGTACATGCTCTTCATCCTTTTTTATTAGATTTTACATAGGTATGTCTCTTTATAACTACAAGTCAGTCAGTCCTCATGTGTAAAAATAATGTCCTACTTTGTTGACATCCTTAATGAAAGTGATGCATTTTCTATTTTTATTCAGATTTCTAAGTAACTACAATGGCATGACTTGTCTTGTAGTATGCCCCAAACCTTCACTCATTCATTCAACAAACCTGTCTTGAGCATCTTATCAAAGATGAGTAAAACATGGGCCCATCTCAGGCCAGAACTGGAAGTCAGGTCAGTATGGTGATACATACTTCATATAGTGATCACAACAGAGGGAGGGAAAACTAGAGGTCAGGAGCAACAGTCAGTCTGAGAAGAAACCAGTGCTTGGGTCTGAATTAAGGGTTTTAAACCCATGTGGATGTGATGTACATGGTGTATTCAGGAGTTGCAGACTTAAATGTCTGTAAAAGCCAAACATAGAGTGCAAATGAGGAAAGTGGGTCAAATGTGATCATTAGGGAATAGTGGGGACTGTTGAAACTGGATAGCGCCTGTCTGATCTAAGGGCATTCTTCTTCAAATATTTGTTTAAAACAGTGACTCAGCCACACAAAATGTGGCTGTTCCACTTATTTGTGACTCTGGTAAGGTCTAAGTATATGAAAGGTTTAGTGTTTTGAGAAACCATCTATGAAATAAATGTGTTCAGTGGACCAAGTCAGACAGAGTTATGCAGAATATATGGACCAGAATCTCTAAGATATCTATATCTGGGATTTCAAGCTACACTGACAGAAGTAAATGGGGGACAAAATTTAAACAAAGAAACAAAAAATGTCAGGGGCTAGTCCCATGGCAGAGTGGTTAAGTTCATGTGCTCCCCTTTGGCAGCCCAGGGTTTGCTGGTTCGGATCCTGGGCACGGACTTATTAGTACTCATCACGCCATGCTGAGGTGGCATGCCATATAGCAGAGTCAGAAGAACCTACAACTGGAATATACAACTATGTACTGGCGGGCTTTGGGGAGAAGAATAAAGGAAAAAGAAGATTGGCAACAGATGTTAGTTCAGGTGCCAATCTTTTTTAAAAAAAAAAAAGCAAGTCAAAGTCATCTTGGTTCACAAAATGGAGTGATGGAGTGTTCCTCGTGAAGCAGCAGTCAGTTCCTGCAAGATCAGGCATTCTGCTGACCAGGCGCATGCTTAGTGTGTCAGCACCACAAGGACAGCATAAACAATTAGGCTGAAAAAAATTAGACTTTGGTCTTCCTTTCATGAATTGTATACTTTAGTGGATTTTAAAATTATTATTATGAAATTACAGATGGAAGAAGAACCATATTTTTCCCAGGACTTCATGGCCTCTATCCACTTTAATCTGGCCTGGCTACAGCAGTAGAATTTCAGATTCCGAGCACAGAGGGATTTGGTGTTTGGCTGAAGACCAGACGCACGGGGACTGGGCGTGGCCTTTGGAAACTAGGCTTAATAACAAATATGGCTATATCCTATTTGTGTGAATGTGCAACCTAGTGGCCATTGAAACTTCTTCCTCCCAAAATAATTCTTCATGTCTCTTTAAAATTAATGTGTGATATTAGTCGTACTGGCTGTTAACAGAGGTTTCCAAACTCATAGATTTGGGCTATTAATTTTTACAATAAGCATGCATTTATTCTCCCTTGCTGGGATTTGTAGACATGGATTCTAATCAGTGTTTAAAGTTTATTTTAAAAAGAATTAGGTTGAATGTTTTGAAAGTTGTATGGCATAGTTGAATAATGTCAAAGTGTAAAATGACTTTTAAAAGCTTTCACAGTTAAAAACTTTGCAGTGCTTTCTCAGTGGTCTCCATTTTTGAATATTAATCTTATGAAAAATAATACAACAGCTCACAGAATTCTAACTGTATTTTTACATATTTGTGAAATAAAAGTATACCTTTTTCTCTCCTTAAATACCAGACTTTGGGCATCTGAGGTTTATAGTAATATGCCTAAAGTTATTAATATCTTCGTTATTTTATACTCTGTATCAAAAAGGTCTTTCAGATGTAGTAGAAATCCTCAAATATAGAAACCTGCAGCGTGCTTGGCAGTCTTAGTGTGACTTATCCTGAAGTTTTGTATGTCTTCAGCCTTAGTTGAGTACTTTAAAAGATTTGTGACTTGTTTCTTTCCTTAATTCTATTTGGAAGCCAAGTTTATAAAGAGTTCTTTAAATACCTGATGTTTGGCTGCTTAACAGAAAGCATATAGCTCATAGGTGAATCATTTTATGTGAGATGTAAATAAAATTTACAATGGAGTGAGAAAAGATAAAGTGTCAGGTTAAATTTTCTTTGATCTTTTTCGTTCTGTGTTTACTTATGATTAGAGAAAAATATCGACTTTGTCTCTTCAGCAGTACTTAGCGTCTTTATGTTCGTTTGAAAATTTCCATGGTTTTCAGCATGTTTCAGTGAAGATTTTTATTTTATGTGTAGTCTCTTTAGCTATGAAAATCAGTAGACTGAGTATTTCTTAAAATCGGCAATTCACTTAAATACTTAGAAATAGTAAAAGAAAGGAAATTATATTATTTTTTCCCCCAGTGATTGAAGAAGACTCTGCTGAGGGGTCCATGATATTCAGCTTTTACTGTTTGCTAACTAGTGACAGAGTCCTAATCCAGTTTCTGGCAACACTTTTTTTTTGAGGAAGATTAGCCCTAAGCTAACTACTGCCAATCCTCCTCTTTTTGCTGAGGAAGACTGGCCCTGAGCTAACATCCACGCCCATCTTCCTCTATTTTATACGTGGGATGCCTACCACATGGCTTTTGCTAAACAGTGCCATGTCCATACCCAGTATCTGAACCGGTGAACCTTGGGCCGCCGAGAAGCAGAAGGTGCGAACTTAACCACTACGCCACCAGGCCGACCCCGGCAGCACATTTTTTAACATGCTCTTGGTGATAAGATAAGCAGTCTACCTTGTAAGCCACATCATGTAATATCTTCCACCAAATATTCAGTTAGGGTAGAAACCTTAAATGAAAAGTTTGATGCTGATAGAAAGGATCATAGTTTCAGGCTGGTTTTAAATTGGTTTCCAACTTCTAGTTCAACTCAGAGATAATATGGAAGGTGACATATGATGTAATGTTGAGGGCTATCTGAAATGACTGAGATTTCTTTCCTGAAGTTATCTGGTTATTGTTGGAGAGTTAGCTTGCTTGGAATAAATATGATGAAAGAAATAGAATTAGCCACAAAGATATCCCAAAGAGCTAGCAGATAGAATGTTGCATCTGGGCCAAAAAGCTGTTGGAAAGAGTTCATACCAAGCATTGTCTGTATAGTGAATAAATTATATCATATATGTGTACTGTTATGTTATTTGCATTTAAAAAAAACTCTGGAAATATATGAATAAATTTTAAAACATTTATCAGTTTCCAGTTATCTTTTGTCAGTATGTATTTTCTTAAAAGATAAAAAAAGAGTAGAATTATTATCACGATGGGATCTTTGAATTTTTTAATGTTTAACTAGTCTTCATTACATACTCCCCAGAATGGCTAAAAAATCTGATAATATCAACATTGGTGAAGATATGAAGCAACTACAACTCTCATAAGTATTGGTGGGAATGTAAAATGGTATAATAACTTTGGAAGGAGATTTGACAGTTTCTTCTAAAATTAATCGTTCATCTACTACACGCATATTACCAATACTCTATGACTCAGCAATCCCACTCCTAGGTTTTTACCCATGAAAATGAAAGTATATGCCCACAAAAAGATTTATAAGAATGTTCCTAGCAGTGTTATTCATAGTTACTCCCAAACTGCAAACAATTTGCATGCTCTTCAAGAGAAGAAAGGGTAAAGAAACTATGGGATATTCATAAAATGAGATACCTCTTGGCAATTGAAAGGTATAATCAAGAAAAACTACTGAAATATGAAACTGCATAGATGAATTTGAAACTCTTATGCTGAGTTTTAAAAAAAGCCGTACACAAAAGAGTACATACTGTAAGTGATTCTATTTTTATGAAGTTTTAGAACAGAAAAACTAAGTTATGGTAAAATAAAACAAAATAACAGAACCTCTGCAGCAGTAGTTGCCTTTGTGGATGGGTATGGGCATTGACTGGAAAGGGACATGAGGGAACTTGGTGGGGTGCTAGGAATAGTCTAGATCTTGATAAGGATTCAAGGTAGACCAGATATATGCATTTGTCAAAGCTGATTGCATTTAAGATTTGTGCATTTCACAATAGGTAAATCTTCGTTAAAAAAAAAATTGCAAACATTGAACTCTAGTTAATGATGTGTATGCTAGTGTTGAGGAGTGAAATGTACTGACGTCTGCATTTACTCTGAAATGCATCAAAAAATAGGATAAATTGATGGATAGAGACCATGATCAATAAAGAGATAGATGGATACATCTGAGATAAAGCAGATCTAGAAAAATGTTAATTATAGAATCTAGGTGGTGGATAATGGGTTTTCACTGAACAATTCTTTCAACTTTTTGGTATGCTTAAAAATTACCATAATAGGGGCTGGCCCCGTGGCCAAGTGGTTAAGTTCACGCGCTCTGCTGCAGGTGGCCCAGTGTTTTATTGGTTCGAATCCTGGATGTGGACATGGCACTGCTCATCAAGCCGTGCTGAAGCAGAGTCCCACGTGCCACAACTAGAAGGACCCACAATGAAGAGTACACAACTGTGTACCTGGGGGCTTTGGGGAGAAAAAGGAAAAAAAAATTACATCTTTAAAAAAAAATTACCGTAATAAAATATTGGGGGAAAATGAATGCTTATTCTAAAAAAGTTTAGAAGATAGACATTTTTGGAATTTATTCTAATTTAGACTGAAGATATGATAACATTCTTTAAGGTTTTCCTTTTTTGTCCCTTCACAATTTAAGATTTTGTCATATCCAATTGTATCATCTTAATTGCTAATTCCTTAGTGCCACATGTATAATCCAGTTATTAGTTTAATAACATGGATTAGACACTATATTCATTTCCTGTGGCTCCTATAACAAATTACCACAAACTTGCTAGCTTAAAAACAAGTACATATTGTCTCACAGTTTGGACGCCAGACATCCAGGATCAGTTTCCCTGGGCCAGAGTCAAGGCGGCAGCCTCCCTCTAGAGTCTCTGGGGAAGAAGCCATTCCTCTCCTTTCCAGTTTGTGGTGGCTACCAGCATTGCTTGGCTTGTGGCCACATCCTTCTACTCTCTCCCTTCTGGGTAATATTGCCTTCTGTATGTCTGTATCAAATCTCCATCCGTCTCTCTCTTTTAAGTACACTTGGAATTGCATTTTGAGCCCACCCAGATAATCCAGGATAATCTCCTCATCTCAAAATCCTGAATTTAATCACATCAGCAAAGGCTTTTTTTCCATATACAGTAACATTTATAGATTCCATGGATTAGGATCTGTTATCTTTGGGGGCCATTATTCAGCCTACTACAGGCATTTTTTTAATGTGCCAAGTTCTGTGCTAGGGCCTAAATAAATAATAATTAACAGTTAATTTCTTACTCTTTGCCAGGTGCTGTCCTATGTACTTTACATTCATTTTTTTCCCTAAAGAAAAAATTTGGTTTGATTTAACATGAACATTTGGCCATACATTTCTTTCTAGAATATGTCAACTATTAAAGCCCCAAAGTGCTAGTTATCTGAGAAATGTACTTTAGGAAATTCTATTTTATTCTAAATAACCTATCTTATTTGTGTGGTGGATGTTAAAGTTGACAAGATTGTAAATTCCCTTTGAGAAGAGACTTGTCTTATCCATCTTTGTATCCATATAGTTAGGGGCATAGTAGGGGTTGGTAAATGTTTGTTGAATAACTAAAAGTGCCTTTGCAAATATTATGAAATGTAACCTTTACAAAATCCTCGGAGGTAAATATTGTAATTTCCATTTTACAGAAAAGACTTAGAGAAGTTGAATTACATTCCCAACCCCAGAACTGCGTCTCATACACACACACACACACACACACACACACACACGCTTTGACAGTCTGAGCATCTGAAACATATTTCCATTATCTGTAACTGATTTTGTACATGAAATATTAAAATTTAGTGAAATTCTGATGTAGCTAAATATCATCTCTCTTTTATTATTGTCTTATGTTATCAATCATGTGCAATACACTTTTCAGTTTTTAACTTTTTTGAAAGGCTAGTTTCTTGTGGATTAAGTCCACAGTGGTATTAAGAAATGGGAGGAAATATTCTAAATGATACAGAATATTTTGATACTTTCTTGAAACTTCAGCCTTTCCCCAGAAATGCCTCAAGCATATCTAGTCTTTCTGTAGCTTCTTTTGAACATCAGATTTTTTTAACTCATTAATATTATGAATCTTATAAATAATCATACTTCCCTCTTTACTTGGGTTCCTTGAAAGCTTATTCCAAAATCTTATCCTACCTATAGAAGCTTTTCGGGCCTGAATTATATGACTCCCTTCAGGGTGAGTCGATCCCTGACTTTACTATCCATGTTTTCCACCTTCCTTATCTCTCTCAAATATTTCTTTTATAGTTTTATATGCATTTCTGGTGGAATAAGCCTGGATATATGTTAACAGACAAAATAAATTTAGGCCCCTTAGTAATCATGAACTATACAAATATATTTATATGTTATATTATAAATAACAATGTATTATGTTAGCTCTATATTGTTATGTATTGCATATACTGTTTTCCTTCTTTTTCATCTTTACAATTTTCTTTCCCCAACCTTAAGTCAAGCCACTAAGTCAGCTAATGTATCCCTCAGTATACATCATGTTCGCTGACTTACTTGTACTGTTACCCTTTATATTTTCTTTCACCTTTTTAAAAGTATGGCATGACATTGAACTGCCATTATTTTCCCCAAAGCCCTAAATTTTGCCAAATGGCCTAAGTCTGTTGTGTGTCTGATGACCACGTATTTACCTTCAATAAAAGATCACAAAGGGGGCCGGCCTGGTGGTATAAGTGGTTAAGTTCATGCGCTCCACTTTGGAGGCCCAGGAATTGCAGGTTTGGATCCCAAGCATGGACCTGCGCACTGCTCATCAAGTCATGCTACGGAGGTGTGCCACATACAAAATAGAGGAAGATCAGCACAGATATTAGCTCAGGGACAATCTTCCTCAAGAAAAAGTAAGAAGATTGGTAACAGATGTTAGCTTAGGGCTAATCTTCATCACCAAAAAAAAAGGATCACAAAAAGGAATTTGTGCTCTATTTTTTTTTTTACAAAATTCTGTCATTACCAGGGCAGAACTCATGACACCTTCAGGACTCATAGAAGCATAAAACTGATCAATTGACTCCAAGCACATTTACCTGACATCCCTTTCAAACGCCTGCTATTGCTTTCGCCTCATTATTCCACTAACAACTTTTGAAAACAGTAAACTGTCTCTCCTCAACTCTCTATCTTGTTTCATCCTCGGAATGCCAGAATGTAGTCCTTTATTTAGTTGGGTACTTGAGAGAAGTGTTTTCTGTGTAAAGCAGAAATGTTAATACTACTATTATTCCATTTTGCCACATGGTTTTGCTACATGTTGATTTTGCAGACAGAATAGTAACTATAATCATCAACAGTAGAGCATTTAGAAATGTGCCAGAGATATGCTGTTCATTTTGATTTATTGCGTAAAATAACATAAAGCTGAGTACTGGGGTTAGGAGTGTTGCTTGTTCCTGTTGGCTGTCAGACATGATGTTGCCTGCATGTACCCGCTGCCTAAAACAAATAGTGAAATGTGCCTTCTTCCTTTGCTGTGCTTACTTACTGTCTTGCTTTTGCAACTCTCTGCAAGGAGAAAATGGGTAATGCTCCCCCTCCATGCTTTCTATCGATCTCACACACTGGTTTCATTAGCTTCCTACCACTCTCCCTACGAACAAAGAGGTGTATTTTCCCTTCATAGGGAATAGGCTGATGACTAGTCCTACCAAAGCAACCTGGATTTTAGTGATTATGTTGTTTCAGGGGCTAGGCTACTAAAATACCTTTTCTGAGTGCATTTATAACAATTATATATTTGTTGATTTAATGACACTAGTGATAAGGGAAATATGTATTTGTTAAGAATTATATTTATAAATGTATTACATACATGCACACAAATATACTACATACTCCTTTGAATATTAATTAAGTTGTTGATAATTAAGTCTTTTCATTGATGGGTAAATTAAAGAGTTAAGAAAGAATCCTTCAGAAATATATTTTACGGGCAAATGGACTTTGTAATATTAGGAGTCAATCATTAAACTGGCCTGGTAGGAAGAAAAACTAAGTAAGTTTCAATAGCTTTTCCCTGGAATTTCTAAATCTCATTCTGCTGTATTTATTTGAATATTATTTCAGAAGAAAATATGGAGTACTTTGTTTCTCTATCCTTCAGATAAATAAGAATTAACTGAACTTAGCTATTATCCTTCTGTTGGGATTTAAAAAATATAAACTGCATGCTTTTCATAAGAAAATCCTTGGTTGATGCCCCGTATTGTCATTTGTAGAACTATGTGGACTGTTTTCTTCCTTAAAAAAAAAAGTAGAAATATTATTTCTTTTGTTTTTAAGTAAAAAAGTTATCTCCCTGTGTAAACATAATGTACCAAAACAATTAAAAGTGACCTGCTGCCTTGCTTTCCTATAAATGTTAGAACACAGATTATTTCATCTCTGACATGAACATTAACATGTAATGATATGGGAGAAAATAGAAATCAAGCAATGGCAGCTCCAGAGCTTTGGAAGTAGGTTTTATGAATTTGGCAGCAATGATCCATAAGCCTCAAAGAGTTCAGAGTTCAATCCAGTTAAGCTTCAATAGGATCAATTTATGTAGTATCCCTGCCTTCATCAGGCCCATGTCATCTTTCTCCTTTCTTCTTCTGAATGAATCTGTGGGTTATCTTGCTCCCATGGCCTATACTTTTCCCTCTCCCTAATCTAGAACTCCTTCCTCATACCTTCTTTTTTAGAAACTAACGAGAAGCCTTCGCTGTTCTTTTCTCCCAATTGCAGAATTAATTAGTTTTATATAATTGCTACTTAAAATCGCCTGTAAAAATTCTTTTTTTGGCTTTTGATCAGGCCAGAAAATTGCTAAACTTAAAAATTAATGACAAAGCACATGCTTCCTGAGTATGAATGCTTGAAGCATGTGGGAAACATTTGGAATGGAGAATGTTGACCTGCTTTCTTTGTGTCTTATTACAGCTATCTAATTGTAAGCTTTCAGAAAATGATCAAATTAGGTGCCCTCTTCATTGCATTTTTAAAATAAAAAATATCTCCTTTTTTTTCATGTTGCTAAAAGCATGTTTTCAAACCAAATTTTGACTTACTAGATTGGGATATTGAGAATCATTGTTAGTTAAAGTAAAACCATTCTTTTAACTTTTATACATTGTCTTTACCTACTGTGTTTTATAGTCTTCTGAGAATTTGGCTTATCCAAAAAGAGATTCTGTGCCTTCCCAAGTGAGAAGGAAACCTTTTGTCAGCATCTTGTCTGAGTTAACTCCTTGGCTGCGCAGGTCATGGGAGGTCTGTGTTGAACATCAGTCTTTGGCTCTATCACAAAACTGGTATTGAAGCACAGGCCAACTCCCAGAGTACAGAGGTTAAAGAGGCAATTAGTCACTACAAAGCTGACTTGTGGCATCTTCTGGTAAGGAACTACTTAACTCTTTCCTGAATGATGCCTGAAATCTCATCTTCTGGGTGCTTTTATATTCCACTAAAATAGTTTAGTCTTAGCCATTTTAAATTAAAGGTAAACTTAAAATATATATGTTGTCTGTTGAATTGAGACTTTCTTATCAATACTTATAGCTGTTGGGGAAAGGGGGTGGGGATAGGTAGGGAGATTATTACCAATTTCATTTTACCTGTTTGGGAGCCTAACAAGTCTCTGAAATTATTTCCAGCTTTACCATTAAAGTTCTTATTTATTACTGGGGGCAGAGGACGAGGGTTGAAGCTTACCAGAATTTTGCCTAACATTTTTTTCAGAAAAGGAATGGCCTCTGATGAATTACAATTCATTAAACTGGACCATAGTTTTATATGTTTTTATGTTCCTGGTTTTTTTAAGAGCCTGGACTTTTGCTTCCCCGCAGTAAATTTTTGGTACATGTAGGATAATAAAATCTCCTCTTTTGCCCTCCCTCTTAAAATGTGCCAAATACCATAAAGATAGCACCATTCTTAACTGTGTCAACAGTGTGCAGTGCCTGGATTCCCTCAGAATTATTGGCTGTAAATTGATGGAACCCCAAAAAGCGTAAGAGAAGGAAGAGGTTTCTTAACTTTTCCTATTTCAAAGTAACTACAGTTTTTTCCCACTGAGCAATGACTAAATTGCTGAATTAGGAAGTGTTGCCTTTAAATTTTTTCCTTCCCTTTCTTTCTAACATTTCCTTCAGCTCTGAAACATAACAATTTTCAGTTGATTTTTAGTAGATATAGAGATAGTGATATGATTTTTCTGTTCTTAGGTATAAACATTAATATCAACATTAACAGCAAAAATAATAGTCATTGATCTATCAAGGTTACAAGTATTATGTCCATCATTTTATAATAATTTGACTCTCTGATTATATCTTTTAACATGTCCAACACATAGTTTGCACTCAATAAAACATTATTGAATTAAATAAATAAAAGTTTAGAATCTTTTTTCTGCCTCTTGTATATTCTGAGGAATGCTTAGAAGAAGTTGGCTTAAGAAAAAGTTAGCTCAAATTGTTATATAGTAGTTTAGTACAGTTGTAGTAAAAAGATGGAACAGTGGCTAAAATTAAAAACAAGACTTTTGAATAAATATATTTGAAATATTAAAGCCAGAGCCATTTATCATAAGTTTGTTAATTTGATATCCCTCCCACCCCCCAACTTGGAAAAACCCTTAACCATCTTGTTTCTTAGTAGCTTAAAGAAAATGTGCACTTTAAAAGATAGTGTAGGCTTTATTCTATCTGAAAAACATTTTTAAAGTACTCTAAGAAACATTCAAGTTAAATTAAAACATATTTTGCCATATGAATGAAAAAACAAAATATTTCCATGAGAGCTTGTTTGTGATGGTCATTCCTAAATATTTTAGAAAATATTATTTTGTTGTTACTCCTTTTTCAGTGCTGACCCCTCTTTACTCTGCAGTTAGGAAACCTACCTAATGTTAGAGATGCTCAGGGAGGGAGTGGTCCAGAAAGAATCAGCAAATGACAACATCTGCTCTGCCTCCCTCAAAGGTCTAACACCTCTGTTGGCAAAGATGCAAACACATAGAACTTAAGTTTCAATAACATTTCACTTTATAGGCCACTTATTGTGGTAAATCTCATTTTTAAAAAAGCAAACAAACTGCTCTTCTCATTTTGTAACCTTTCACTATCTTTGTGTGACAAAATAGGCATTAGTTCACTGTTTAAGTAGCAAATGCCTAAATTAATCTTAGATTCACCAATCAGATACTGGCTTTCCAGAGAATAGCATTTGGTAAGTGAGTGTCCCAAGATATTTGTTGTTAACTGCTGGAGCTGGTGACATTTTGCATATCGCTCCTAGTCTTTCCCCTGTTAAGAATGTGCTTTGAGCAAACGCTTCAGCGTTTTAGTTGCAATTCAACCTTTTTTTTAAATCTCTCTTGCAGTGAACATCTCTTCTGTGAGATTATCTTTAGAAGTTTACATGAAAAATTAACAAGTATATATTTGGTACTGTGTTGTTATTGGGAGAGAAGAACATTTACAAAAAAGCATAGCGTAAAATACAAAGAGCGCTCAGCGTATCACTTTGATGCCGTGTGTCACTTTCCTGAAATAGTTGTTCATTTATCATTACGTGCAGTTGTTTAAGTTAAAAATAACTATTGCATGCTATTTCTGTAGGGTTAAGATGTCGTGTTACTAGAAAAAGTGCCAATAAATGGAATGCTCATAAATGAAATTATATTCACATGTAATAAGGGGAAATGTACTATTAATAGATTCTTGAATTGATTAATCTTATAAATGTTTACCTGTAAATTGATCTTTTTCTGTACATAGAGATCTTTTATATAGTGCATTTTCTGAAAGTAGGGTATACCTGTAAATCATGCCCATTCATTTACTGCACTGGGATTGGATTATTCTTCAGTAAAACTCGATTTGAGGCTTTAGAAAAATCAATCGAATATCATTATTCTTGCTGTAAGATGCCAAATTGTGTTTTGGTGACCTCTGCTATCATTTAAATGACCCGTATATGAGTTAGTCAGGATGAGCTTTCGTCGCACAGAATTGGATCAAGTTTGCTCCCTTGTTGCTGTCTTTAGATCTTGTAAATCCTTTTTATTCCTTTTTCATTTGTGTGTATTAGTTGCAGCTTCTTATGCTTTTACCACTTACAATCTATATAACATAGGGTGGGTTGTTGGCTTGTTTAGTTTCAAGAAATGGTGAAAATGAAGCTCTATTTCTAAAACCCCCAAATAGATCACTTTTATGATGTGTTTGCATTTCAGGAATTTTAAGGTTTGATCTACGTGTTTATTCAACCTTAAACATACCTAGCTCCCCTTTGCACTTACTTGCCAATTACTTTACAGCACTCTTCATACTTTTTATTTTAAATCTGTAGGGTTGTTTTTGTCTTGTTGCATTTTTTTCCTCTATTAGAAGGTATATCTATTATTCAAATAGAAAAGTGACTTAAGAAAGAGCATCCTAAAGTTTATTTAGAAATTCACCAAGCCACATACTAATGCATCTCTAATGGGGACATTTCTTTTCACACCTCTAAGGTGATTGAGCCTGTCCTTTAAAGTGAGATTTGCAAACCAGTGTCTGGCAGCTCCAATTAGCTTCTTTTGGGTTTGAAGCACATCACAAACAGTAACAAGGTCTCCTAGGACACTCCTCTTGCAAGCAATGTAGTCATATTTCCTCATTAGTTCTTTTCAATTGTCACTAATGCCATGTTCCAGCTTTTGAGTAGGAGACAAAAAAACATAAAAATTTGGTATGTATGTAGAATGGGCCATTGTTTTCCATAATTCAAGGCTCTTTTGAATTCCTTTGATAGTTTTGAAGCTTACACAGCTTAATTCATTAACCTTTACCCTTCACATAAATCATGTGATTAGGAATCTATTGCTAAGGAGACAGATTTTCCCTCCACTGAAACTAAGTAACGCTTTCTCTTATTTAAAAAAAAAAATACTGTATAGCTCACAAAAGTAAACTTTCTGTTACTTTTCAAATTTCATCAAATGTTTCAGATTCATTTTAGAACATTACCAAAAGCAGGTGAGCATAAAATTACATTATTATAAAAAATAATTCTGGATGCTTTGGATACTTTGGAGCAGGTTTTCTGGCCCTTTTCAGTAAGTATTCTAAAGGAGTTTATATATATGTACTCAACAGCTGTTACTCAAGATTTTACAATGGTTACAATTTTTTTTATTCTCTTCTGAACCTTGCCAAAACATAAAAGCAGGAAAATAATCTGAGGGGAGGCAATTCAGAATAAACCAAAATATATTTAAATGAACCTAGGACATTTCATTTGGAGAAATGTTTCCTATAGGCCCTCATTTTAGAGAGAATGATGATGTGAGGCTCACAAAGAAGGTAGGTGGTTGTTCTGTGGTTCTGTGGAGGTGAGACTAGACTGTGTGTCTTCTCATTCTTTATTCCCTCTTGTTAAGACTTGTCTCCCCTTATTTCTCAGAGCTCGGGAAGATGGTTTAGTAGTCGTGTGTTTGATGTTCACAGGCTATCAAGAATATTTGATATTCTTCTGCATTTTTCGACTATGCTCTTTTTCTGTATGATGAATTTCTTCTTAATAATCTTGTTGATTGTTACTTTCACTAAGGATGTAGTTCTTTCCCCCAAGTTTTGTAGTTCCTTAGGTTGTCATGCATGAAGTGGGAATTTTTTGAATGTACTGACTGACCCATAGAGAATGTCAGTCATGTGGTTTTCTGAGGTTTTTCCTTAGGGATGGTGGGTACAGGGGGTGGGAGAAAGAATGGGAAAAACTTGAATTCTGCATTCTGAGTTTAGGGACTCATGGCTTGCCCTTAGGGACAAAACTGTAACTTATCACTGGGATTAGTGAATATTCTCCTATGCAATGTGTGTGAATAGGAGAGGGGAGGGAGAAGCAAAGGTTTTAAACGTGGTCTTTGGTTCTATCACTCTCCTTACTTACAGATTAGCACTTCGCAAACATTTCTCTCTTTTTTTAAATTAAAAAAAATTTTTTTTTAAGATTGGCAGCTGAGCTAACGACTGTTGCCAATCTTTTTTTTTTCCTGCTTTTTCTCCCCA
Source organism: Equus przewalskii (assembly GCF_037783145.1). Lineage (NCBI taxonomy): Eukaryota > Metazoa > Chordata > Mammalia > Perissodactyla > Equidae > Equus > Equus przewalskii. Next base: position 62,178,536 of record NC_091843.1, read on the forward strand.
AATCCCCCCAGTACATAGTTGCATATTTTAGTTGTGGGTCCTTCTAGTTGTCATTTCTCTCTTTTATTGGTACCATTTTAAAAATAGCCCTTAAAAAAACTTACATGAGTACCTGTAGTCAAAAAGTTTAAATAATTACTAATACCGCCTTGTTTGTTGCCTGCATACAATCTATACAGTAACTGGAAAATGCTCTGATGTTAACACACTAAAGGTCATCAGTAGAACCAAGACTCTTAAAACAGAGTGGAATTATTGTCGAGTAACTGTGGCCCACAGACTTGTGTTATGTTAGAGTGCTTCCTGTAAACATGTTCTAAAATGGATTTGAAACGTTTCAAGAGGAAAGGACCGTCACCACCCACCGTCTCTCTCATGACCTGCTGTCACCACAGGCTACCTGGGAGGCTTGACCTAGACTAGTCACAGGGCTTCAGGCCCTAGCCAGGGACCTGCTGTGGGGCTCTATTTCCACCGGTTTGCAGTAACGGGATAATACAAACCACTTCCATTTTCAGCTCTCAAAACAATAGCTATTTTGGCTATTTATTTGAACCACTTAATGTTGTATTTTAATATTATATTGAGTTTTAGTCTAGATTCACAGGACTTGGGGTTTCCCTCCTCAAATATCACATCTGTGAATGATATGCTATTTAAATTAAAAAATTAAATTTTGCTACAAAGCTTCCAAGGACTATTTTTTATGCCATGAATTCTTATTCGAGAATATGTGGAGTTGTATGTTGTACATAACTTCTAGCACACTGGCTGTGATTACACGGTAATTAAAAGTATTTGGAAAACCTGATGCAACTCAACTTTGAAAAACAGAGCAAAATCCTAGGTGATCCTTTGTAAAAGCAAAGTGCTTTTCTCTTATATTTCTCTTTTCCTTTTTCGTCTAACAGATATTTACTGCTTGCTTCGTAATCATGTTATCTCTCAGCTGTTGCCTCTTGAGTAAGCCAAATATATTTGTGATATCTATTCATAAGAACTTTTCTCTGTCGTGTAGGGAGGAAACCTGATGCTCATGGCCTTTCATCACTTTTAGGACAGTTTTTATCCAGTGATTGATTATCTTATTTTATATGAATACGGTTTCTTGTTGCCTGTGAAACAGAATTTGGTCTGGCTTGTACAGTGAAATCAATTGGTGTTATTTGCTGTTTGTAGTCTGCTCTGTGTGTCTTTAATGTTCATATGTGCTTGTAGCATATAGAATCAAGTGGCAGGAACGCAAATAGAATATTGCATTTGTTTAGAGTCTTTTCATAATCAAATATGAAATCAGGCATTTTGAACTCTTTGAAAAGAGCGTGGGAACAGAACAAATGATATGAACATTATTTCTGCACTACCTTATTTCATTTTGTGGTGGTCATACAAAACATTGGATCTGCTAACATTTTTGGTAGGTGATAGAGGAAGGCAGTGAGATATGTATCTTTGATATGGCAGAAAGTAGTCAGACTTTCTTTTTTTAAAACTATTTAGGATTTTGTAATCATCTAGGGCCTTTATTTTTATCCTTAGCATATGAAAATCAGTTTCTAAAGTTGTGTATAAAACATGGTTGTTGACTGTAATGTTTCGTTTCTGCTTTTATCCTTCCTATTTTATGAGTTCATTCAAATGTTACGTTAAAGCCAAATGACATGGAATTAGGTTTTAAAATTTCCCTTGATAATAAGCTGCATCAATCATAATTACATTGTGTTACTGTTTCAAATTTTCTACTGTAGCCTTGGAAGAGCTTACCAATTTTTATCATAAATCTTTTTTTAAAAATAGCCAAAAAAGAATGTTTATTCAGTTATTCTGAGGAACTTTGAAATGTTTATCATTCCATTAAAACAATATTCTATAAAAATATTTTTAAAAGAAAAATATATCTTCTCTATAACTAATTTAACCTTCAGTAGTGAATTATGTGAAGTAAAATTTCTTGACATTTTATGAAGATACCTACAAATAAGCCAGACGGCAAATAAAATATCTGAAAGACAGAGATGGATACTCAGTAATTTTTTGATGGATTATACACACAGGTATCAAATTATTTGATCCTTACTTCTTAGAAAAGGTTAATGACTCTTTTTCCTTTTACCCTTTCTTAACTGTTATTTATAAAGATTAAAACAGGGACTTCAATGAAGGATGCATATGCCTATGTGTTGGTATGACAGTACAGGTTTTTCTGATATTATAGGGGACTGAGCCACAAAATAGATAGTGTTGTTCACCATTATCTTTAAAGTTCATTCAGTTCTGTACTACGTGTTCCTCTATGGCTATTGGAGCAGAGTGCACCATTCAAAAATCTTTTAACTTAAAGGAAACCAGAAAAGTCCTTAAATCTTACATATCTATATCTATATTATTAAAATGGCCTTTACCTGTGCAAAAATTCATTTAAGATGTTAAGAATAAAACATTTTAAAGTAAAAGATTTTAAAGTTCTTGTGTGCAGATTTTCTTTCATCTTTAATCAATGTTATAGATTTTTAAAATGTAAATTTGTTTTATAATGAATAAAAGTTCACAAAAAGTGTGTATTTTAGTTATCAAACTCCATCATTAATAAGTGAGCCATGCATAATGTTACCATCCACTCATGACCATGCCTCTATATTCTACAGTTTCATTATAATTATTTTTATATTATTTTATTATATAAATGCTGTATGTTCTTTATATAGCATATGTTTACTAGTCTGTTACCAAATGTAACATTACTCTTATAGGAATATCGCTTTTTCATTGCTTTGGTTTTATTATTTATTTATTTTATTTATTTTTTTTTTGAGAAAAACAAGTTTGTTTGCATGGTGGTTCAGGGCATCCAGAGAAATCACGGGAGTTGGGAGGAGGCAAAGAAAAGAGAAGACAAGGATTACTCTGGCAAGAATGTAGACCAAGTCCTAACAACACATCAGTGTTCATTTCACCCAGCCCACGGGTACGAAGGTGTCACACAGCAGTGCCCAGTGCACTTCAGGGGAAGGCACGCCACCGTCAGAGCCAGGACACTGGGTTCTGGTCCCATCCCCGCCCCAAATTCACCCTGGCATCGTGGGCAATTACCCTCACCCAGCCTCAGTCCCCTCATTTTAGGATTGCTTCCTGCTGGCTGTGAGGCACTGAAGCTCGAAGGTGGCTTTTTTTCTCTCCAGAAAGGAATTTCTGCCTCTTCCACCTCAGTCAGCACCGTCCCTTGTTGTGAGAGTTCTTTTTATCCAGTATTAGTTCTCTCTCAGGGGTAATTCTTCCAAGTGTAGTTGTAAATTTGTTGCATCCATGGGAGGAGGTGAGTTCAGAGTCCGCCTACGTCGCCATCTTGACACCATCTCCTTCGTTGCTTTGATTTTAAAAGATACACTAGTCATATGTATTTAATTAAAGTCATTTAGGTATTAGAGAGTTTAAAGCAGGGAATATAATACCTTTTCCTGAAACACCTTGAAAGCGGTTTGTTGAAAGAAGAGAGCTGTGGCATTCATCAAATGCTGACCTCTTCCTGTTACAATCGTGGCCAAACTCTTGCTAATTTAACTTGAAACGCATTAGTGTAACTCATCACTTTTTTTGTGTGTTTCAGGTGTGTGGAGGTCATTGCAAAGGAAGGACAAAACCTGAAAGAGCTGTATTTGGTTTCCTGTAAAATCACAGATTATGGTATGTAATGAGCCATTGTCCTAATCCTTTTCAAGAATAAAAAGTTACAAAATCTTTGAAAGCTTTTTAAAAGAAATCAAGAGCTACTATCTCATAGAGACTATCTTTATTTGTGCTAAATCTGATTATACCAAAAATAATCAAGAAATCATGAGACTGATAGCCAGAGTAAAATAAATGTGTGTATCAATTTATCACCGCATGCAGTCACACACACACACTCTTACACTCACATAGGATTAAAGAGTATGTCTAAAAGAGCTATACAGGAAAGTAAATAATCAGGATAATTAAATATTTGATATAGCTATAACTTAAAAATTATTACGTTGAGTTAATTTGCTTAATTTAATGTCATGTCAGGTGCATTCCTGCTATTTCAAATGCCACAGTTCTTAATGCTTTAAATTCTTTAAAGCCTGAGAAACCTCCATGTTTAGATATATAGGAAGTAAATGGTATACGTTTGTATGCAAGAAATTAAATTATCTTAGTTCCCAATATTTCTTCAAAGTGGAGAAAACCAAGTTGTTTTATAAAAATATGAAAATTATGAAATGATCCTGTTGAAGTAATAAAGAAGAATACTTTAGCCTTTCTTTTTTGTTCAGCTTTATGTTTTTTTCTTATTGATTTGTGTATTTAATCTAAATGTAAAGTTTTAACCAGATATTTGGCTTTATGTGAGATTGAAGTGGTTTCCTTTTCTCTTTTCTGATTTTCTTAATTTGTTCATTTAAATTTGAGATTATGCTTTCTACCGTGAGGGAAACTAATAATTCATTAAATTTTTTCATTGTTAACTCTGAAATATGCTAATAAATGACTCCAGTCCTGGGGTGTCATGCTGACCCTCTGCCCTGGGTGGGAGAGTTGTATTTTATCAGCTACTAAATTCATCCTTTGGAAGAACTCTACTAAAGCTGTAATAAAACACAACATAAAAAAAAGGTTTGGCTTAAAAATAACCCTAATTTCTTTTCAGAGTTTATTTTTTGAGAATGGTAAATGTGTCTTACATGAATTTATTCATGTTTCTGAGTGGTCGGTTTTTTCCTAATTATACCAGGCAAAAGGAGTGTTTTGACATGTTTTCCTTTCCTTGTAGTTTGTTTTCTGGTTTGCATATTAGATTGCCACTTAGATACAATGCCTCTAAAACCTCCAGTATCTCCCTATTGTCTACGCCTTAGAGAGTTCTCTCTGCCCAACACAGGGCATATACTCAATACATGTAGATTCGTTAATTAACTAGTACATTCATTCATTCCAAACTCTTTACATGGCATTCAAGGTCCTTTACCATCAGTCACCTACCTGCCCCTCCAACCTTATTTTATATTACTCCCCTTTACCTATTGGCTGCCATGTCCGATTGCTAATAGCCAGGGGAGCTATGGATTAAGTCCTTTAAATGAACTCTTCCAGGTCCAGCAGTGGAAAATGTTGCTAAAATTATATTCTGCTCCAGCACCTATCTGTTAATTTAGCAAGTGCAAAGAAATGTTCTAGAAGATATGGAGAAGAGCAAAAGCTTTGGACTTGGGACAGATCTGGGATCAAGTTCTGTCTTTGTGCTTTGTCTGTTCTTTGGCATTATGGAAGTTCCTTCACATCTCTGAGGCTCAGATTCCTCATTTGTAAAATGGGGAATTAATGTCTGAGCTCATGTTCCTGTGTGTGCCCCATGCCCTGTCTAATGATTAGCTCAGTGTATACTGCTATAATGTTGCTTTCCTATAGGAGGGAGAGAGGAAAGAATCGCACAAAATTCTTTTACCCTTTTCCTTTCCTAGGTCTTGGAAGAGGTTTTTGTTGTTGTTTTTGTTGCTGTTGTTTATTGCTATTGTTTAGTGATATTCTCATATTCTGGTGTTTTGAAATTTTAGGATTTTTTTTCCTAGTGAAGCGAAAACTGTTAAAACCTTGCCAATATGGTTTACATTTACTTGTATCTCTGCATTATTTAGGTCATTGGTTCTCAACCCTCTCTGCACCTTAGGATCACCTGAGGAGTTTCTAAAGCATACTGATGCCTTAGCCTTACTTAAGACTAATTAAATCAGAATTTCTGGGAGGTGCAGCCCAGGCAGTGGTTTTGTTCTCAACTTTGGCTGACATAAACATCACTTAGGCCTTAACCTTACCTTAACCTGCCTAAGTGATGTTTATGTCAGCCAAAGTTGAGAACAACTGACCTAGTCCATTTGAGAGGAACCAGAAGTGAACATTTGGCGACTTCTCTTCCGTGGTGACAACAAATCTATCACAATTTTTCTTATACCGTCAGTCCCTCCAACTTTCAAGCTCTGCCCAACCTCATCTCTCTTCCTTCCTCCTGAGATCTTAGGTATTTAAAGGCTTCATGGTGAGAGTCTCTGTGCATCTATTGATTCTGTTCTTCAAACCACTGGGTCACAATTGAGGACGAGGGAGAAAGGTGGATAGTTTATGAGATTGTACTATAGTTGGTATTTGATTATAAAATTAAAGCAAATTACTGAAATCTCAGCTCAGTTCATCTCTTTTTCCCTGGTACCATGCCACTAACACATGAATAATTTTTGTCAAGAAAATAGCAAAAGGATTATTCATTGTAACCAGTAAAACAGCCTGTTATTGGAGGCAACTGCTCTGCTAGGGGAGGCTGTCTGATTCCAAGCCCGTGGTTAATTATAAAGTTTAACAAGGAAAAGAAGATGCCTTTTTCTTCATTAACTGGTTAAGTAGAGACGTAGTCTATAAAACTTTTAGATTATTGAAGCTACTTAAAAATTATAAAATTTGATGTGCTCCTGATACTGGGGGAATTTCATCCTGCAAGAGACTACTCCATAATTCTACTTTCTATTCCTTTACTCATATTCAAGCTAGTTAATCTCCACCTCATCAGCTCTCTCTATGGTGCTGCATTTGTACATGCTTTCAGTCTAGGATACTGAGATTTTTGAAGTTTTTTGCAGGATGCATTGATTCAGAAACAGCAGCTTGCGTGGCATATCATTTGTAATTTTCGTCAAGATTCTCACAGATGTTAAATGTGGTATTATAGTACTTAGCAACACCTGGCCAGGCTGTTGTGAAGTTATGTTCATTTTAATTGATATATGATATAGTTGTCATGAAGAAAACTATCATTCTAATAGGCTTCTTATTCCCCAAATTGAACATAGATCTTTACGGTGAAGGATAGCAATTATAAACAAATCAATAATTCAGGCACAGCTAAATGGAAAATACAGTCTTGGGAAATTGCTCCCTGAAGAGAAATCTAATATTGTCGTTCTTCTATCACTGAACAAATGTATGTTATAAGCAGTATCATGGGAAAAAACTCAAACTTAGGAGTCAGAGACTTGTTAGAATTCCAGCTTTGCCCCTTCTTTTCTTTGTGACATTGAGCAAATTGCTTAACCTCCTGGTTTTGTCATCATTAATCACATAATAATACGTAACATAAAAGGTAGTAAAAATAAGTATAAAACGTCTGTGTCATGCCTGGTGGCATAGTGGATACTCACTAATGGGCAGTTCTTATAATAATAGAATCATCTCTTTCTTTGAAGAAAAATCAGCCCCCCACCCCGAGTGTGGTTTTTCTGTATGTGGGAATCATTATTTAGAAGTTTGACCTATGTTAGTCTATACCTGCCCAGTTGACTTCCATACCTGAGCTATCTAAACCAGATTCTTACTAGTAGGGAATAAAGAGAAAGATACAGCAAAAAGCTTAAAATCTTTAATTTGCCTCCCTATCTTAGGTTTCTTCCTTATCCCTTCTCTGATTACCTTCATTTTTGTTTGGATAATTTTCTCTTGGCTCCCCTTATGCTTTACTTTGTTCCTATGCTGATTTGTCAGCTAACAGTTTCCAACCTACCTTTCTGCTTGCCTTCAAACACATTCCTGTTGAAAATTCTCCTCCTTTGGAAAAGTGTGTTTTTAGGATTAAAAGGAAGACAAGGAGTAGAAGTCAGCCTGTATCACTCAAATCCATGTAGGTCAGAACCGTCTTTCTCAGGCTGCATGGCACAGAACATATGCTGTAATAAATGGGATGGATGAATAAAGCTCCTATCTCCATTAGCATCTCCATAGTGAATTTTACCAGTAAGAGCCTGTGTCGGGGGCAGTTGTAAAAAGGACTCAGGGTTTCTTTCTGAGTTATCACATTTCTTTTGACTTTAGCACTCCTGAAGGCCCTAGAAATACACTTTGGTGATGTCCTTTTACTTCCCTTCTCAAATTGTCAAGTAATCTTTAGTTAAAGAGGACTGTAAACACTCAACTACTGACATCGATGTTTGGGGCCTACAAGGTCACTGACAACCCGTAGGCTCACTGTGTGCCACTCCACATGCTCCTCGGTCACTCCCACAGATTCTAGGGCTGCTCTCCCACAACAGTCTTTGGCTGCCTCTTATTCTGCTTGCTAATGCTCTCCTGCCTGATCTGGGACTTTTAAACCTAACCCCAAGACTTGCCACAAAAGTTTCTGGATTACTCTGGGCAAAAGGTCTCACAAGTCAAGGAAGTCACTGTTCCCCTGGTTATCATTTGAGATGTCATTTCAGTTGGCTTGCTATACAACAGACATGATATATATTCATTCTATCAACAGATTTTGATTCAGCACCTACTATGTGCTGGGCTCTGCACTAGATGCAGGACATGGGTAGTTTCTACATTCCTGGAGCTTTCATTCTGGTGAGATCCAGAGGATAGGGCTAGCCTGCTTATTAAAAAAAAAAAAAAAAAAGTAATGCATCTTCCTCTTCCAGACGAGAAGAATGGCAGGAAGTGGCCTGCTGACATTAATCTTTGCTTTTGTATAACCCACGTCTCACCCCAGCCTTGTTGACCCTCTAATGCTATTGAAAGATTAATAGGTTGTACACTCCCTACCTTTTCTTGGGATACCAGACCTCTTTAGCTGTTAGTTAACCCAAATTGGGATCTGGCGTGTGTTATCAAAGTGAGCATACTGAAGGAAGATAAGGAAGGATTCTGGATTACACTCATATCAAGCATTCTGGATTATACTAGTGGATCAAGAGTGCTTCTTCTTTTCTTGCCAAACCAACACTGATTAATTATTCAAGAAAAAGTCTTATACCAAAAATAATTTTGCTTTTTATTTTATCTTCTTACTTTTCATATTATTAGATATGCATTACATACAATGATGTTCCATTTAAAATTATTTTCCTGGTTTCTCCCTTTTATGTTTTGTTTCATTTTCAAATTGTATTTCAAACTGCTCCAAGATTGCTGGGTAAGATTCAACTCCTTTTGTCAGCAGGAATAACTCTAATAGTTGTAAAGTGACAGAGAAGAACTTTAGAAAATACATTTGCAAGTCAAAAAGAATGTCTTATTATTTACTGTTGATTATTCACTCTCAGTCTCCAGTCTATCATTTAAATATTGATAGCTTTTATTGTTTCTAACAAAATAGTACTAAATTGCTAAATCTTCTATTCTTGCGAATTTCTCTTTTGTATGTCCATCTTAAAAGTTATTTCTCTCCACTTCTAATTCCCCTTTTTTTTTTCTATAGAGTCTTTTTTTCCCCAAGTTATTTTATTGGGATTATAATGGTTTATAACATTGTGTAATTTCAGGTGTACATTATTATTTATCAATTCCTGAATATACTTCATTGTGCTCACCCCCAGTAGTCTAATTTTTATCCATCACCATACATATGTTTACATACATCCCTTTTGTACCCACCCAACCCCCTTCCCCTCTGGTAACCACTAATCTGTTCTCTTTATCCATGTATTTGTTATCTTCCATGTATGAGTGAAATCTTGCAGTATTTGTCTTTCTCTGTCTGGCTTATTTTACTTAACATCATATCGTCAGTGTCCATCCATGTTGTTGCAAATGGGATGATTTTGTCTTTTTTGTGGCTGAGTAGTATTCCATTGCATATATATAGCACATCTCCTTTATCCATTCATCTATAGGTGGGCACTTGGGTTGCTTCCAAATCTTGGCTATTGTGAATAATGTTGCAATGAACATAGGGATGCACAAATCTCTTTGGATCATTGATTTCAAGTTCTTTGGATAAATATCCAGTAGTGGGATGGCTGGATCTTATGATATTTCTATTTTTAATTTTTTGAGAAATCGCCATAGTGTTTTCCATAGTCTACTTCTAATTCTTTATTTTATTCTTGGAGTTCCTCACTACTGGATTTACATGTCTCCTGTTATGCGTAGCAAATATTATGTTCTCTTTTTTTTCCTTTCTTCTCAGTAATGGTCATGAGTTTTCACCACAAATTTAGTATTTAATTAAAAGTTTTTATAAGTGCTTTTCTTTGTTCAACAGCGAAGAAGTTGTTGTGTTTCTTCCCAATTTCCTAGGTAATTCTAAGACTGCAGCTATATAACCTTAAAATAAAAGACTGAACAATAACAATGCTTGTTGCTGTGTCTTGCCATAATAGACTACAAATCTCAAATCTATTGACGAGGATTTCTTAAGACATTACTTCAAGAAAGTACTTCCATAACCAATTTGAAGGCCAACTCTCGCTTGTTATGTAATAGAGGTTTTTTTTTTTCAGTTAAGGAAACTTCTAAGCTACATTTGAAAGACAAATGGGCTAACTTCTGTGTGCTTTCCCCTAAATGTTCTTATATCTCCAAATACATATATATTGTTGCTCCAAATTAATTTATTAAATTTTATAACTAAATGACTAAATTTACATATTCAATTGAATTATTAACTGAAATATTAACTTTCCAACTTTCCTTTCCTCAATTACTTTTAGCGTTTCTAAAATACACTTTAATTTTAATTAGCTGTTTGGTTTGTTTTTACTTTTTCTCCCCAAATCCCCCCAGTACATAGTTGTATGTTATGGTTGTGGATCCTTCTAGTTGTGGCATGTGGGACGCCACCTCAACAGGGCCTGACCAGTGGTGCCATGTCCGTGCCCAGGATCTGAACCAGCAAAACCCTGAGCTGGCAAAAAGAAGCATGCAAACTTAACCACTCAGCCACGGGGCTGGCCTCTAATTAGCTGTTTTTAACATTAATCTTGTGAAGGAGTCCTATAATAAGATAAAAGAATTTGTCCCAAATCACATAAACAGTGATTTTTCACAGAGTTCCTATATTTAACCCTCATTGTTTATTACCCTTGACCACAGGGACTAAGCATTCATTTTCCTTGTACTAGGCTGTAGTATAAATAGAATCATTATTGATCATTATTAGTATTATATCAGTGATGAGCAGATCTAAAGAAGATTGCAATGAATGTCAAGATAATTGCAATTCTACTAGATTTCCAGTATCTCACACAAGAAACAATTTCCTACTGTTTAAAACTTCTTGAAAATAGATGTCTTGAGTAATAGTGAGTTCTCTATTACAAGAGTTATTCAAGCCAAGATAATTGCTTGAGGAAGATGTGGAAAGATGGAAGCACTGAGTAAGGAATTGACGTATGTGATGCTTAAATTCCTTTTGTATCCCGGGGTTTATTCTGGGCTGGTTCTGTGTTTTGTTTCATTCAGCAAATGTTTATTGTATGTGTGCTGGCTGCATCCTGTGGAGAATACAGAGATGGGTGAGAAGTGTATACTCTTATGTTGAGAAAGTAGACATAAGCAATGAAAAAGTTTTCTAGCATATTAGGCAATATAGTAGTGTCAAATAAAAACATAGGCCCTACAAGATGAAAAGGCTCAGGACAACAGGGTCATCAGAGATTGAGATCATTGGGGAAGGACTTGTGGTGGAGGAGGCATGGGAGGACAGAGATAAGAAGAAAGGGCATTTGAGGTAGTACCGACCTAGGAAAGGCTCAGAGCAAGAACAGGTGTCTGAATGGATGAGTTTGTATGCGTTGGTTAATCTAAAGAAAGAACAGAAATCATCCAAAGTGATTACGTGCACACACGGGAAAATTTTGAAGAAACTTTATGAAAATATTCTAGTTGAAAATTCAGGGTAAGTTCCAACTTTCATCTCGACTTTTCCTGTCTTATTCACCATTCCCATGGTAACAACTTCATTTAACATATATTATATAAAAGGAAACACTACTTTGGTTTCTAACTACTAATCAAGTATCCAGTTCAATTCAAAAAAGTGAAATGTAAACTTTCATAATAATAATGATATTTATTAGATGTTTTCTGTGGGCGTTATTCAATTAATCCCCTTACCACCCCACTTTAGATAGGCACTATTAATATTCAAGCTTACAGATCTGGAACCTCGGCGTGGAAATGCTCAGGTTCACATAGTTTGTGAGCAAGAGTATGGTATGGGTTCAATATTAAGTCAGTCTGTTGCATAATCACTCATAGGTCAGTGATGTGCTTAGGGAATATTTATTACTAGAAAGCTTTGTTGGATTTTCCCACTTGTCAGAGCTTTAAAAATATAACTGAATCCCGTTACACCATGTTTGTCCATCTGTGTATAAAAAAAAAGTCACGAAGCAGCTACCCCATGAGATCTAATTATATAGTTATAGAACTTAATAGGTTTAATGTGCTTATTCACTATAACTTTGTTATGCTGACACCAAATATCTGTTGCATGTTATGATTAAACATTCCCTAGCCGGAAGGTAGAGACTTTCATTGATGTTCAATGTGTATTCAAAAAATGTTTTCTTCATAATTTCAAAACTGTGTATAATTCTTCATGAATTAAAATTTTGTCTTACATTCCCTTTCTAAATTATTTTTAAAAAGTTATGAAGGAAACAGAAATATTGTTACTCTTTTTTAATAGATGAGAAAATTGAGCCCAGATAGGTTTTAATTAATTAGCAAAGCTGCAACTAAAATCTCCTCACTCCAAATCGTTTACCGGATTATTTGCAGATAACTTCTCAGATTTCTCTGCTTTTCATATAGAAATTATTCCCTCATTTAAATGGTTCTTTAAAAGCAATTTAGCTAACACCAAGTGACAATTTCATAGCAGTATTTTAAAGTGCGGCTGTTTCTAGAGATACACAATTGTACCGCCCTCAACAACACAAGCACTTGTTCTCTTTTTTAAGTTCATCTTCCTTCAACCTGAGCTCAGTTCCTGGGACCTTAGTGTCATGATCCGCCTCAGTGGCCTGTTACTTTTCTTCCCTTAGGAGAGCCTCTTCCGAGAATGTTCTCCCAGGAGTCAAAATTGAATCTCTCTTCAGCGTGGCCTTGCTCTTGGCCTCCTCTATGCTCGTTGACTTTAGTGCTCCTCATTTTCTGAGACATCATGAAAAGTAGGAGCAGAAAGAGGAAAAACCCCAGAGGTGCGTCTCTTCCTTCTAAAGCATCAAACCATATTCTCTTCCACTTACAATTCTCGCTTAGGGTTTTACCGTCTCGTTGAGATAATTTTGCCCTCCCTACTTGATGTTTGACTAAATCTCCTTCATTATTTACTGGATAATTAGCCTACTTAAGACATCTGGTGTCTGATTTATTTTGAAAAAAACAAAAACAAGAGCAAAACAAACATCTGCCAAGTTTCCCATTGGAAAGTGATAGTAACATTCATAACAAAATATAAATTAAACATTAAAATAATTGATTTTACTGTTTGTCTGTCACTGATTAGGCTCACATCATATATCCTCTAACGCTGGTAGGATTAGCCCTGCTAGAAGGTCTTTCTCTTTTCATTTACTGGCAAGACTTCCTTATATTAAGGGCAACTTTCCTTTATCAACTTTTTGGTTTACCTGACTTCAATTTATATAGGAAAGGAAGGAATAATACATGATTCTTTCTCTTTATTTACCAGTTTTCAAAATATTAGTTTGATTTCCACTATCCTCCAAAGGTGGCCAATAAGGAGTTGTTGTTTTTGTTTAATCATTATAAACTCAATGATCATTGGCAGTTATTTTTCTTAGTAATACTCAGATTGTCCTGTCTTTGGTAGTGGAAGCCTCTTCAAGTTGACTTCCTTGTTCTTTTGACATAGACTGATTATGTCAGGATATACCAGGTTCATCTTGTGCATTTCATGCTAGAGACATGGCATTAGACGTTTTTCTAAAGAACTCTGGTTCTTTGAGTGAATTAGGCTTTTTTTGAAAATTTAATCTTCTAAATCTGTGCTGCACTCTGACTCTTACGTCGCTATTTTCTGCCTTTTAATACTAAGTTTAAAACCTATTCTAGATCTCATCACAAGTCCAGCCTTCCGACTGCAACTCAGCGACATCAGCCCCCCAGGTTTTAAAGCATCCTCATTTAGGGATTCCCATCACACTAGAAACTTCTAGTTCCTTATTAGCCAATACTCTTTTAATCCTACCCACGTTTTCTGTTTTCGGAGAAGTTAGGGGTGGGACTTGGGAAGGAGAAATAGTTTTACATTATAGCAACTCCATCAACTTTCTGGGGATTTCCTTCTGATTTTGTTTGTCTTAGATTTTCTGCATTTCTTTTAAATAAGTGCTAAAATTGAACCCCGTGGGCCCATTTGGAAATAAGTAGAAAAGTGTTCAAACTGTATAAAGCCTTACATAATCTCATTCAGGGATTTTTCAGCCTTCTTTGTCCTACAGTGAAAAATACATTTTGCATTTAAAATGCCTGTTGGACTTACACTAAATTGATTTCATCACTTACCAGAATGACCAGCAGTTTGAAAAACACTGCTCTAGTTCAACTTCTCCTTTGATGTACAGACGAGAACTAGATATGTCAGTCAATTACCTACTCAAGAGTAGAAAACTGGTGAATTTCCTTGGTAAAAGTGGCCACTGATTTTCCTGGGTGCCAACCTTCCCAAGCTCCTCAAATCCCTATATAGGTCTTATTATCTATGAAATAAGGGGTTAATATTCCTTTTATCTCGTATCTGTGGGAGTAAGAGAATTAAACAGTCTCTTGATGATTTCACTTTAGGATAGGTATTACATGGAACTTTCTCTTGAGACAAAAAGGTAGTTTTGTTAATTTAATTTCCTAATTAAGTAAATTAAGCTTACTTTTAACTTAAATATTACACAATTCATTTTAACCCTTATCCTAAAACATTCCCTTGGGTTTGTAAGATTTAATCACCTAGAATTTATCTGTCAAATGTGTTCCTTTTCTTTGGTTTATCTGCATGACATTAAATAAATAGTTTGAACTTTTCAACTTTTCAAATAATCATGTTGAGTTGACGTGGCTGATCCAGCCTATGTGCCTCATGCCTGAAAGCAACTTGTCTTTCATTGAGAATGACTGAGTGTGAGCAGAGAAAAGGAGACTTTAAAAATCAGAAATAAGGAGTAAACAAAAGAAACCTTTCTGTGTCTTCAGGAAGTTATGTTACTTTTCTATTTGTTATATATATAGCCTTTTAAAATGAGCTACTTTCGTACTGATGTAATGTATATTTTGCTTGCCAAGATATTTTTATATGGTAAATAATTCTTAGAAGCAGAAAAAATTATGTAGAAAACTAACTACTGTTTGATGATTGATACTCATAGTGTATTTTTTTTTTTTTTTTTGGCTGAGGAAGATTAGGCCTGAGCTAACACCTGTTGCCAATCTTCCTCTATTTTTTCTTTGACTTGAGGAAAATTAGCCCTGAGCTAACATTTGTGCCAGTCTCCCTCTATTTTATATGTGGGTTGCCTCCACAGCATGGCTGACAGGTGGTGTAGGTCTGTGTCCAGGATCCAAATTCGTGAACCCAGGCCACTAAAGTGGAGTGCGCTGAACTTAACCACTAGGCCACGAGGCCAACCCCTGATACTTATAGTATATTTTCAGTCATCTCCATTTCTTTCTTAGGTTAAATTTCCCATTTTTTACCTTCCTCCTATCTCTTTCTTCGCAAGTGGCTCTAGGAGCTTCTTCAAGAAAGCAGTTTTTCTTTGAAGATATTTTATTTCCTCTCATAAAGGATCCTTCTGTACTTTTAGATTTTAAATCACAATAATATCCTAATAGGATCCAGCCCAACTCCTGCCTTCTGTGGGTTTGAGACTTTCTCCTAAGGCAGCCTTGGAAAGTCAGATTTGGAGATTTGAAGTCCAGAGATGCTTCCCTGGCTTCCTGGGGACAAGACAGTCATGCAGGAAGCAGCTCATGACCAAGCCCAAATCACCCAGAATCACACTCTTTAAACGTGCTTGAGGGGAATATGTCTGAAATTTTAAATTTATATCCTATAGTAACCAAAAACTTCTTTTAAGTGAATGAGAATAATATGTATACTGTAATAATATGTATATGTTGTAATAGCATACATACATAATATATCATAATAAATAAGATGTAAGCCAATTTTGAACAGCAATAAGGAACTTAACATTTCAGCTTTACAGAATAAATGAAGAGTTTGAAATTCAATCAGTCCTATTCTATGTTGAGGCAAATGTACTTGGCTTTTTCTGAGAATCATACCTTCTGCTCTGGTTTACATAAGAAATTGGGTGAAATCCTCTAAAGCATTTGTTTTCAACCTTGCTGTTAAAACACACCTTGCAATCAAGGTTTGCAAACCATTTACTTTCTAAAAAATTATAAATTAGAACATATTCTGTGATTTCTTCATTTCACTCACTTGGATTCTGATAAAATTTTCTCGAGTGGCAGAAAGAGGGGTGAGTTTAGCAAGCATGCTGAAATTTGCACATCATTTGTGACTTTTGTTGTCACAGTTTTTGGTGTGTGGTACTTACCAGTATAGCATTATTAGTTATTTACATGCTTATGAAATGTATTATTGTGAAAGTCAGTACCCTACTTCTCATATGCATACTTCCCCAAATTTTTGTCATGCTTTTTTATTTCTACCATATTTGGGGGCTGGAGCAAATTTAGGGAATGTGTACAAGGATGTGCTATGCATATCAGTATTATCTATCACATTCATCATTCTGTTAAGGAAAACACTGATTCAAGAGCTTGGGGCACTTGAGGACAAATAAGACACCAAACAGAGCACAAACCTGAAGGAAGACTCCCCCCAACACACACAAATTATGTGGAAAGGCACGGCTTCTCCATAATTATGCTGCTTTTCTCACACAGCTCATACTTCATCTTTTTGCTAGATAGACTGTTGATTTGAAATCTATTCTGCTCTGTTGGATTTATGAAAAAGTGTAATTTTAACATTTTTATTCAGGGAAGTGGTCTTTATTTAATAGCCTACATTGCATATACTTTAAAATTAGTTATTTTAAGATGCAACATTTAAATTAGACACCTACTATAATTTCTTAAGGTTTCCTGGTATATAGCAAGGCTCTTTAAAACATTTTTTGCATGCAGTGAGCTCTACAAATATTTACCTCTTTTTTTTTCCTCTTTAGGAAACCACTTGAAAATCGTAGAATTAGACTTTGAAGCTGTGTAGTGTATTTTTGGACTATTACAAATCTATCTAAATCTACAACCTGCTAGGAAAGATCGACTCCCTTCCAGCTTGTGATTGTAATATATGATTCGTGTGGACTTGAGTCTGTCTCACAAATGCATTTAGTATTTTCTGAACTGAGCTTCTGTTCTGTGCCAGGCAGGTTTCTAACTGTGCGTGTTCAGTCCACTGATTGACTGACTGAGAGCCAAATTATTCTCGCTAACACACACTCAATTCCCAACTATTACCAAAGAGATGGACTCCAGGGCCAAAATTGGACCCTCACTAACAAAGCTTGCTTTCTGCCACTAGTGATCCTTACACACTGAATGAAAATTCAGTGACCTATATTCTTCCATTTAAATCCTTAAAAATTTAAATTAAAACTTTGTCAACAGTAATTGTAACCATACTGAAGCAAAAAGAGCGTTCCCTGCAATCTGGCAGCACTAAATGTAATTCATAACTATCAAAAATCCGTTTTCTCTGCATAACTTTTAAGAACGCTCCTGATGTCTTGAAAATTCCATGCAATTTTCTTTAAAAGTTGGTTTGGAATGCCACTGTGCATCTTGAAGCCCACATACAGTGAGTTAAATTACAGCAATAGCATATTTCTCAAGCACCATATAGTTGCAAATCCTTTATCCTGAAGTACATAGTAAAGGATTTTCTCCTTGAACAGTGAAGGAAGTTGAACTTTGGGGTTGTTTCAATTTAACACATGAAGTGCTGCACACTTAAAGCTATGTTTTGCCCCTCCTACTTTTTCTTCTTTATTCATCCTTGCTTCCCGTAAAAGGAATTAAGTATGTAATGCTGGTTATAAAACTGGATCCGTATTATCAGTATTCTCAAGGCATCATTTCCCCACACTGGCTTATGTAAGTACTTACTTTTCAGTGGGTTAATCTAAATGCAGAGTAGAAGTCTGCTTATTCTTCACCACCATTTCTATCACTTCTTTGTGACCACTACTGGTATTCTCTGATGCAGTAAATGGCATCACTATTCACCTTGTTACTCCAGCCAAAACTTAGATATCCTTGATGCCTCACTTTTCTTCATTCCTCTCATCACATCTATTAACATGCCAGGTCAGCTCTACCCTTGAAAACTATCTCAAGTAGAGCCAGCTGCACTGACGACTACACTAGCCACTTAATTGTATTCCCTTTTGTCTTCTTACCTTACTATTTATCACAGAGCAGCTACAATGAACCTTCTAAATCATTCTTGAATGAATGAATAAATTAAAATGTTATTAAAATTAATTTGTTTATGACTTTAGCAATATGTTTTTTGTCTTGGGTTACATAGAGACCTAAAAGCAAAAGAAGTACTAAAGATTAAACATTTCAGTGCCTTGCCTACCTTGAGGTCTTATTAGGTTCAACTGCACGTTTAGACATTTAGCCATCATAGGCCGCTCTTGGCACAGTCTGCTCAGAAGAGTGAAGGCTGGGAACTCAGCTTGCCAGAGGGCAGTGTTGGACAGTCCTCTTCTGTGGGAGAGCTTGCCCTGTCCAGGCCACAGCTCACCCAGCAGTCAAGGAAGCATCTTCTTTCACTCACCAGGTCAAGGCTCAGGTACGAGGAGATGAGATCCACACAGCATGGGTGCAGGTGCTGCCCTATCTTAGAAGCTTCAAACCCCAAGAACTAATATCTCTTGTAATAATCAATAGGCATATATCTAGCATCCCCGAAACTTACATGTCCAGTTACAGGAATGACTGCACTCAGGGAACCTAAAGCAGTGATGTCCTCATCAGGTATTTATAGTTCTCTCAAACCAGACAGTTGCTATCTACCAATCAGGGGTCATTGTTCCTATTAGCAATGTGCCTAGTAGCATGGTTAATGTGCCATTTTAAGGAAACACATCTAGGAAGTTAACCAAAGGTCAGATTCCCATTCACAAAGAGAAATGGTTTTGTTAGCTCTTTACCCACTGTGGGATTTTTAAGTCAGCTTTAGATTTGATGTTAAATGTTAAAATTATTTTATATTTTATTAGAGGGCAAACATTTAACCACCATCCATACCATATTTCTTGCCTCCTCTGTCCAGCATGTTTTTTTTTTCTTTTAAAGAAACATGTTTTACTCCTAGAATTGAGAAGGAAGGGGTAAGCCATTTGACAGGATGGCACTGCTGTCTCTGAACCGCTCTGCTGTAGCCTTTGGACGAAACTGGACCAGATGGGCCTGGCCTCACCGGGAACTCTGAGACCTCACACAGTTCAGACATAGCCACCAGTACAGGCACCTTTAGATTTCCATTTTACTTTTGCTTGAGAGAGAAAGCCTAGCTAATACTAGACAGCAGGTCCCAAAATAACACAACTAAACAGAAAAAAAAAAGTCATTGAAAATTTGCCACTGTAGCAATTTACTTTGCTACTGTTGGGAAGACCTGTAGACAGATACCTAGTATCCCCTAACTAGTATCCCTAGTTAGTACAGTGTTCTTGGAAAAAAAATTGTCAGTTGTGTAAACATCTTTCAGAGCAGGTGTTTCCGTTATTAAATATCCTGGCACTGGGGGATGAGAAATCAGGATTGTAAACTTCCCAGCTAATACAATTATTAGTGAGACAATATTGCAAGAATGTGTGATATAATGTGCTAAAATTCTATCTAGAAATATTTCCAACTGGTTTGGTTGTTGGTTCTGAGATTATGAAAGACAGAAGTTTCATTAGCATCCTATAGGATTGAGCTAAAAGATTATCAGGCTTGAGAGCTCTAAGAGTTATTAGTAAGTGTTGATTCCTATGAAGCCCCTAATTCTTAGAGAGAAGGAAACTGAGCCTCAGTTCCCCCAGCTCCAGAACCAGAACAAAGCTGTCCTCTCTCCCATGCTAGAGGACATTTTCTCCCACAAGGTAAGTATGGTACCACCATTCTCCAGGCATCTTTGTGAGACCAACAAGACTGACCTTTTTTCCTCAGTAGAATTACAAAGCGGGTAGAAAATATGTTTATTGTTCAAGTAAATCATTTTATGTGATAATAGAATATTATTTCTTTGATGTAATGATGTAATGACTTTAGAAATATTCGTTAACTTCTTATATAATTTTTTTTTTCTTAAAGATTGGCACCTGAGCTAGCAACTGTTGCCAATCCTTTTTTTTTTTTTCTGCTTTATCTCCCCAAATCCCCCTGGTACATAGTTGTATATCTTAGTTGCAGGTCCTTCTAGTTGTGGCATGTGGGACGCCGCCTCCACGTGGCCTGATGAGCGGTGCCACATCCGCGCCCAGGATCCAAACCGGTGAAACCCTGGGCCACTGCAGCAGAGCGTTGTGAACTTAACCACTCGGCCATGGGGCTGGCCCCTTCTTATATAATTTTTTTAGGAGTAATATATAATTTCGTACCTACTTGTTTAGATTAAGTAGTATTAACATTATTTGTCAGTTTATTCAACAATAGGGAAAGTTGTGTTCATTAAGCAAAATGTTGAAAGTTTTTATACAAAAATATTTTTAAAATATCAGAACATATTTTAGTTCACCCATGTTCTTGAATGATAGTTAGCTTGGTACACAATATTAAGAACTACAGTCATTTTCTCTCAGTATTTTGAAGATATTATTCCATTGTCTTCTGGCTTCCGTTGAGTGGGGAGAGCTGCCAATTGTCATTCCTTTGTTAGTACTTGTCTTTTTCTTTTGACTGCTGGTAATATCTGGGTTTTTTTTCTTTTAGTGTTCTGCAGTTTTTCTGTGGTAGCTCTGCTTACGTATTTCTTTTTATTTATCAGGCTTAGAATTGGTAGAGCATCCTGAATCTGAACACTCAGTTCTTTAATCAGTTTGGGGAGAGTTTCGATCATTATTTTCTTAAACATTGCCTTTCCCCCATTATCTCTATTCTTTTCTTCTGGACATTTAATTAATCATATATTAGACCTTGTGCTGCATCTATCAATCTCTCTTTTATATTATCTATCCCCAGTTTACTAATTTTTTCTTCAGCTCTGTCTAATTTGCTCTTTAAGCTATCTGCTGCTTTGAATTTCAGTGATCGTATTTTTAATTTTGAGAAATTATGATTCTTTTTCATATAGTATCTTGTTTGCTCATTTCAATTTCCTTTTTATTTCTTGAACAGTTTAAATATACATTTATTACATTTACATCCAATAATCTAAAATCTGAAGTCCTTTGGGGTTTTATTCTTTTGTTTGTTTTTTTGCTGGCCCTCATTCATGATGGCTTATGCTTTTTGTTTTGTTTGTTTTGTAACTGTGAGCTCCCAGGGTGCGTTATCTCTGGGAATCCAGCAGGACCTGGGTTAATGGATGTGCCTCGGAAGAAGATCGTGCTTGCTTCCATCGGGAGTTCTGAGGCAGTACCGATTTGGACATGCTTTGAGTTTATTTCTTGGATAAGAATTTCCAAGAGCAGGAAAGAAGGGTAATTCAAACTCTAAATTTATGTGAGGGATGGCCTTTGACTTTAATTTTCAGAGGAAATATTTTCCCTCCCCTGTCTTACATGGTCGGTAAACTCAGGCTACCAACGTTAGCAAGTCTCCTCAAGGTAATTGTGGCATTCTTCCTTTGTTTGGAGGTCCTTAACTTGTTTCATTTACTTTCTTTTTTAAAAGAACTTTACTTAGATATCATAAAAATCACCCATTTTGAGTGTACAATTCAATTATTTTAGTAAATTAAAAGAATTGTACAACTATCACCACAAGCCAGTCTTAGAATATTTCCATCACCCCGGTAAGATCCTTCTGTCTGTCTATAGTTAATGCCTGTTCCCATATCTAACCTCAGGCAACTACTAATCTACTTTCCATCTATATAGATTTGCCTTTTCTGGACATTTCATATAAATAGAATCATACAAAATGTGATCTTCTACATCTGTTTCATCCCTTTTATTCCTGAATGGTATTCCATTGTGTGAATATTCTATGTTTTGTTTATCCATTCACCAGCTGATGGACATTTGGGTGGTTTCTACTTTTTCACTCTTATGAATAATACAGCTGTTAACATTCTCTTGCAAGTCTTTGTATGGACACACGTTTCATTTATCTTGTATAGATGCTTAGGAGAAGAATTTCTGGGTTGTATGGTAAATTTTTACTTTCTTACTAAATCAGCTATGTATTTTAAAGAATGTTTATCTCATTTCATCCAGCATTTCTAGCTATTTTGTAGTAAAAAGATTTTTTGGTATACCTGGAGCACAACAGTGTTTGAAAGAGAAGTGTGTTTGTTTGTTTGGGTTTTAACCTACAATTTAAAGAGAAATTCGTGAGTTGAAATTTTTGTCATTTGAAAAATTATTCACTTGCAAGTGGGGGATCATGTTTGTGCTTCTCCTTCTCCCACTTTCCTCTCTCTCTCTCTTTCTTTCTCTCTTTCTCTCTAGTTATTAGAGTCATCAAGGGCCCATAACAGCACAGGAGGAAAACACTAATAGAATGTCGAAAGTATTATCCAGGGAATGTTTTTGTCTATTTGTGGTTTGTTTTAGTTTTTATTCTAGGACACAGGAGAGCTAACCCTAAGAAACTAATTTCTCTTCTGCATCTTCAGCCAAAGAATTAAGTCTAAAGAAATACATTGTTAATTTACTTGACTGTTCAAATTCAGAATACTTAAATTCTACTTTTGTTATTATAATGAATATTAACTTAAAAAATTTGTAATGATAAATTGATTTAACTAGAAATTAATTCCATTTTGGAGACTTTGTTTTGACTTGTCATGCTTTCATTAAAAACATGAAAACATCCACACATACCATCCTTATTTGTGTGTTTGGAGTTTTCTTTTCCCTAAATTGGATCACAACTAGTAAATAGTTACAGTTGTTGTATATAAAAATATTGCAAAACCAGCAAAGTCTACTACCATATGTGAAGAGAAATTTTCTTTCCTCTACCCTTAAGTTATTTAGGGCTGTGAGAACAACATTCTAATATTGTTAGTTGCTTTGAGGTTTTATATTTGCAAATCAGTTTAATGATTATGTGCATCAGCTATTTCATAATTTCAGGTGTCCATGGTAAATGGAAGTGAGCACGGGTGTTTTTTTTGATTACCCGTACCTAGGAACACTTGGTGATTCAAAGGCTTATGTTATATTCCATCCAGTAGATGATGTTACTTCACTAGTGAAATGCTTTAAAATAATTTATTGTGCTTTGTTTCTCTTTTTCTTTACAATAAAATCATTTTTGCAAGATCTTTCTAAATGGATATTGTTTTTGCTCATGGAAAATTTCAAGAACATAAGGTTGATTTAAATGCTTTTAACCAATCACTTACACTGCACATTAATTCACTGCATCATCATGGAGATGCTGAGAGCAATTTAAGGTTCTGGTATATGATACTCTGTAGTGAGATTTTATTGTCTTGAGATTCTGGCCTATCTATCTTAATAAAAATTTGAAGATAGCGTTTTTATTCAGTGTATGGATTTCGTTAGTATAGGATGTTATGAAATTTACTTTTCCATCAAGGATATTTACTAGATTTTAGCAATAATCAGATATCTATTGTCATTTCTAAAATATTGTCATTGTGCTTCTGAGTGTGCCATCTAAGGAAGGGACTTATTTTTTTGGTAGACTCTCTGAAACAAACAGGCAAACACAAAAAGTGATTAACATACAGATGGAAGTAGACTGCTGCTTTTATAGTGCTGCTGGAAGGAACCTGTCCTCGTGTCATTCCCACATACTTCCCATTACCGAGCATAATCACTTCTTTCTCTTTCCATAGCCTGGTGAAGCCTCAGCACTAAGTGTGCAAGAAACTTCTGGTTAGACCAGAAGTCAGCCTCGTCTTCAAGGTTGCCAGGGTGGTGATGTTGTTATTGTTATTATTATCCCCATATACATACACAATAATAATAAAACAGCTTTCATTTATAAAGCATACAAGATACGGCAAACCTGGAAGGAAGGAAGGATTATCCTCGTTTTACAGATAAGAAAACTGAGACCCAGGAAAATTCTGTAATTTTCCCAAGGTGGTTCAGCTGGAATGCAAATCTAAATTTATCCGATTCCAAAACTCATTCACATAACCTCTATTCCCAGGCTGCCATGACTTTTTTGTTTTGGAGGATTTCCTGGTTTCTGCCTACTTGTCTTCCTTTTCATTATCTTCTTCCTACTTGTTCTTAATTGGTACCTCATTTTAATTTGTTTCTTTGCCTTGACTGTGGTATATGAATGCATCTCCACTTCAGACTGTTGAGGAGTTTGTGCTCAAGCACCAAAGAGCCTGAATATTCACGTATCCATTCATTCAATCAACCAAAAAGTGTTTATTGAGTATCTATTATGTGTAAAGTACTCTACAACACATTTTAGGTAACATAAAGCTTGAGATAGACCCGCCTGCTTTTGCCTATGTTGTCCTTGAGAGCAAGGCCCAAGAAATATAAGAATAAATGGAAGAATAAAAAGAAACACCTAAGGGCCTGCCCGGTGGTGTAGTGGTTAGGTTCGTGGGCTCTGCTTTGGTGGCCCAGGGTTTGTAGGTTCAGATCCCAGGCGCAGACCCACACACCACTTGTCAAGCCATGCTGTGGCAGTGTCCCACATACAAAATAGGGGAAGATTGGCACAGATGTTAG
This sequence comes from Equus przewalskii, assembly GCF_037783145.1. NCBI lineage: Eukaryota > Metazoa > Chordata > Mammalia > Perissodactyla > Equidae > Equus > Equus przewalskii. The sequence continues at coordinate 62,203,198 of NC_091843.1, forward strand.
CTCAGGGCCAGTCTTCCTCACCAAAAAAAGAAAAAAAAAAAAGAAAGAAAGAGAAAGAAACACCTAAAGGAGTTGGAAGTGGTTGATTTCAGGAAGTACGGTTTGGATATGAGAAAGTATGCAGCATGAGAGTTCTGGATGTAGTAGTTAGCTTTTTTTTTAAACAATATACATATATTATTCTGATAAAAGTGAAAACAAAAACAAACAAATTTTGAAAAAAAGAGCATTCCAAGCTGTGATGGAACAGTAGAGATGCGGGACATAGTTGCAGGAAAGTACTTGATGTTTCAGAAACATGGGTGTCTTGCATGGCTAGTACTTAAGATGATGGAGGGAAAAAAACATAATTCTTTCAATCAATAAATATGTATGAAAGACCTAGTTCATTTCTGTCACTGTACTAGATACTAGAGACACAAGGGTAAAAAATCAAGGTTCTTGGGCTGGCCTGGTGGCACAGCAGTTAAGTGCACATATTCCGCTTTGGTGGCCCAGGGTTCACCAGTTCGGATCCCGGGTTCAGACATGGCACCGGTTGGCAAGTCATGCTGTGGAAGGCATCCCAGATATAAAGTAGAGGAAGATGGGCACGGATGTTAACTCAAGGTCAGTCTTCCTCAGCAAAAAGAGGAGGATTGGGCAGCAGATGTTAGCTCAGGGCTAATCTTCCTCAAAAGAAAAAAATCAAGGTACCTATCTTCACCTTACTGCCTCTCAAACTGATCTTGAGTGAGGCGATAGGCCTATACAATATAATGTGATGAGTGGGATGTATGATAATATTCGTAGACCAGATGCCTGGAGAGTATAGCAAATGCCATCCCAGGTCACCTGGGGCTATCACCGAAGGCAAAGAAAGATCACTGGCAGACAAGCAGGGAGACGGGAGCAGCAGAGCTGTGAGCAAGCTTGGCATGATTGGGGAGGGCAAGGCATTCGCCTGTGGTGAATTCTCAGAGATGAGAGTGGAAGGGTAGTTTGGAGTGAGATGTTGGCAAGCATTAGCTCTAAAGAATTTAGACTTTATGCTATAAATGTTGGGAGTTATCTTAAGGGTTTGAGGAGGAAAGTGACAAAATCAAATTTATCTTCTAAAACAGAACTCTAGCAGTGATGTGGGGGATGGGTTGCACTGAGAAGAGATCAGCGAAGAGACCAATAATGAGAAAGATATTGGAGTAGTTTAGGAAAGACGAGAGACGAGACAGATCTCAGGTTTCCTCAGGGTTTTGCTTTTGACTTTCTGACCCCCCAAATTTTATATTTACATACTGAACTCTGGTATTCTAGTGACATCTTATCTGTGTCACTATATATACTTAGAATTTATATATTAAAATTCATATTTAGAGTATATGTTTTATATATTCAGAATTAAGTTATTTAAATCTTATCTCTATAGATCATAATCTTAAAGAGCAAAAATGTTGCAGGTAGCAATGTAACACGCTAAATACCTACTGTATAATATCACATGAAGTTCAACTCCTCTTGTTTGAGTTGAAGACAGTATTTCTCATGTATTGTCACTTGCCTGAATATTGAATATCTTTGATTCTCATTCTAGGCCAACACTGTCCAATAGAAATGTAACGCAAAGCACAAATGTGAGCTACGTGTGTAATTCAAAATTTTCTAGTTGTGCGTTGAAAAAAGTGGAAAGAAACTGGTGAAATTAATTTTAATAATGTATTTTACTTTAAAAAAACGATATCCAAAATATAATCATTTCAGCACATAATCCATTAAAAACATTACTACTGAGATGTTATAATTCTTTTTTTTATACTCAGTCTTTGAAATCTGGTGTGTATTTTACAATTACAGCACATCTCAATTTGGACTATCCACATTTCAAGTGCTTGATAGCTGTATGCGGCTAGTGGCTACTATGTTGGAGAGTGCAGCTCTAGATTAACCATCTTCAGCGTAAAACTCCATTTCAGGATTCATTCTAAAATTAGTGAAATAGAAGAAAAATGGATGTAATGTGACTTCTGGTTGTCTTTCTTTGTGGCAAAGATGCAACCAGTCACTGAACACGTTGGCTTGGTGACTCAGGGTGTTAATTCATCCATCTAGTTAATAGACCGTAAATTTACCTCCTTCTTCATCTTTCTAAGGCTTTTTCCTTCTTTTTATAACCTAATCTTTTTGTTCTCAGCTGTAGTATCATTTATAAATAAAGCAGACTCTTCGTCTGACATCTTGGAAGACAGACAGGAGCAAATCAGACAGAAATAAAAAGGAAACCATCTCCTTTATAACTCTTTGCTCTCTTGTAATGAAACCTATATTATTTGATATGATAATGAATTCTTGAAATTGTTTTCAAGATGCCATCTCCTCATACTCTTGGGTAATGAATAGCAAGGAGCCCTGTTCTCTCATTAGGATGCCTGGAGGGGTCACGGAAGCCCGTGTGGAGTGGATCCCCTATACAGGACATACATCTGATTTCTGGGCTGTGCTTCAAGAAGAACCCCTGCCGATGATGCGGTGTCAGCGTTTCCATGTTACATTTAAGTTGGGAGGGGGCAGAGAGACTAGCTCTGACTATTTTGTTAGTGATTTAACATACATTGGATCCCTTAGTCTTCGCATTATAGACCTTCAGTATCTGGATTATTATTGTTGTGCTGATAAGGAAACGTGCTCAGGGTATTTGCAATTGTTGCCTAAGGATTCAAAGTAACGGTAGAGACAGGATTTAAACCCAGATCTCTCTGACCCTAGATCTGGTACTGTTTCCACTACAATATGTTGCCTACTTACATATAATCTTTCATCCTTGAACACTCCATGCTGTGAGTGTTCAGTGGAGCATGGTGCAAATGAGCCAGGAGACGGTTTCTAGTCCCTGCCCTGCCACTAACAGGGTGAACATGTGCAAATTCTTTGTTTTCCTTCTAATATTTTGCATCTACATGTGTCTCAGGTAATGTACCAGGAGGGGTGAAGTTAGTAATGCAGCCCATTTTCTGGAAGAGGAACCACGGTGAAATATAATTCTCCCTGTCCTCCAGAGTCACCTGCTTGAAGGTGGAGGCTTTAGTACTTTGGAGTCAAGCAGGCCCAAGTTCAGAACCTGATCTTGCTTCTTCATATCTGTGTGAAGACAGGCAAATGATTTAGTCTCTCTGGGTCTCAGTTTCTTCATCTGTGAATCAGACTGTTGTAAAGATTCAATGAGGAAACGTACTAAATGGAACTTGTCCTTTCTTTACTTTTCCCATCAGGAGAAAGGAGAGTTTCATTCATAAAACACTTCTTACATAAGGGTTAAGTTCTTAGTGTCAGAGGAATTCAGAGAAGTAAAAAGATAATTGAGATCTTGGGTGTGATCAGAGAAGATTTCAGAAAGGATGAAGACTTCAGGCTGGTGGAGGAAGGAAGGATTTGGACAGGAAACGGGGCAGTACGGTGAGCAGTATTGTATGAACAAAGGCATGGTGTGTATGAGAACATTCGGAATTTGTACTGATTTATGAGCATGTCGACATGGTTCAGGTTGTAGAGTTTTTGGTCATAAGCTAACCATAAAATTAAGTACCTTCTTCTGCCTGAGTATCTAACTGTTGCTAAAAGAATAATTCTGTTGTGGTGAGCTATCTCTTCCAGACTCCACCACCCCACTGTACTTCATCAGCCACAGATTCCCACTTTTTGATTCCTTTAATGTCTACATTTTTCCATGTCTGCATTTTTTCATCTTCCGTGTTCCATGTCTAGAACTTTCAACTTCTTTTAGATACCACTTTTATGGTTTTTATTAGGTTTCACAGAATTTAAATGCTCATTGATTTAATACTATTTATTTAATGTATTTAATATTATTTATTTTTATTTGATAATATTATTAAATTAAGCTTTAAATGAGACAAGACTACTTGAATTTCTTACCCTATACATCTCATATCATTTTTCAAAAATAACTGAAGATCTTAAATAATTTATTAAAGCCCTCAGAAATTTGAGTTCATTAGGCTTTTGGGTACATTGATATACACATATACAGACTCTTATGGGACATGTGATTTTTTTTTCCTTAAAAGTAAGGAAATTTTGCAGTCTCTAAAATAAGGCCACCTGAATTGATGAGGAATATATTCTTGTTTTTTGGTTCTTTTGATTCACCTGATTGATTTTAAATATCCTGTACTAAAGAGTTCATTTAGCTGTCTTTACCCTTAATAGAGGCTAAGTCACGTTCAAAATTATTCCTAATTCCTTAAAGGAGCATATGTTTTAAATAAATCAGGTTAATTGGCCTTGTATGGCATTGAAATTAGAAGAGCCACTTCTTTGTTTCATATATATATATGAAATATATTCATATATATATATGAAACATATATATAATGAGTATGAAAATACTACTATGTAAAAATTCGGATATAATAGCATAATGCTACAGGTGATACAATGTGAAAATGATCTAATACCATTTTAATTCATTTTCTGCTTTTTAAAAAATTTTTGATTTAAGTATATAGAGAAAAGTAAACATATATTGTAAGTTCGGTGAATCTTCACAAATTGAATATAGCCTGTAACCAGCATCCAGATCAAGCAACAACATTTCTGGTGCCTCACAATCCTCACCCACCATGCCCCTTTCCAGACATTACCCTACCCATGGGATAAGCAGTATCATTGTGTCTGACAGCATAGATTAAGTTTGTCTCCTTTCCTGCTTAAAAAACATTTTCCTTTAAACATAAGTAACATTATAAAATCTAAATAAGTTTTATAATATACTTATTGTCTATGTTTGATTATTTTAAATATGTAATTTTAATGCTGTCTTCAGACTTAAGATAAAGTATTCATAAATTACCTGTGGGGTCAAGGCGGGGGTGGGGAAGGAGGCTAACACACACACACACACACAAACACAAAGATTTTGTCCTGTTCATATTCTTCTAACTGAAAGCAATGCAATAGTAAGAAAACACACTATTTTCTTTTTTAACGTTTGGAATTATTTGGCGTAAAAATGGAGATTTCTATTTAAAAACAATTTTTGTGATACCATGTCGTTAGCCTTTATTGGAAATAGTTTTGAAACCTCTTAGAATAGTCAGAGTAAACAATGTAGTTTTATGAATCAGTGTTTATTCTATTTATGAATCAGTGTTACTCTCTCTTCAAAGCCTTCTTGGTTAATAAGATCTAATTTTTAACCTTTAAAATTTGTTTTTTAAAGTGTAGAATTAATCATAATGATAATTTCAGTATGATTTTAAATAACTTTGAAAATCTCTCCTAGCTAATTCTTTCTCTTCAACCTCTGCACCACAGCCCTGACTGGGACATTGAGGGGAACGTGCATTCTTAGACAAAGGTGTTAGTCTGAATGAGCTTGATCTGGTGGGATGGGCTCTATTCAAAAAATGGTTGGCTGTGGCAATATCAGATATAAATTTTGATTTCCATAATATTCTTTTTTAGCATTGCCATGACTTCACTATTTGGCATAGCGCCATGACAGAAAGTCGTGTGATTTGAAGGAAGATTCCTGAAGAACGATAACAGATACCCTCTTTTTCAATAAGCATTATATTAAAAGAAGACTTTACCTGTAAAAATGGAATGCCCTAGGAAAAATATATATTAGATGAAGTAGTTCGAGGAAAATATAAGAAATTTTCCAAATGTGCAGACCTTGGCTTTTAGATGCATGGAAAGCATCTGCCTAGATTATTTATTGCTTAGTCAAATGAATGTAAAAGTAGACTGCACTGACATTGAACTTTCCTGATACATAAAAAATGGCAGAAAAACTGCATGTATCAAGTAACTTTGTTTAGAACATATTTGTGAATGAGGGTTTAATAAATCCCTGCATCTCTGGTTTCTTACCTGATGACCTGTTTTAATAGAGTCACAGATTACACATCAGAAACACACATGGATAGAGAATGGTCACTCATCACCTTACCATGCCAGTTTAAGAGAATCTTTTATTCAGGCAAGCTTATAAAAGCATTAAGATATCAAAGAAAAATTTTTAGGAATGAAAAAAGTACAAGAGTGCCTTAAAACAGTAAAAAAAAAAAAAAAAAAGAAAAAGAAAAGAAAAGAAAAGAAAAAAAGAAAGAAAAAGAAAAAAATCCTAATTATTCAGATGCTGGGTAACGGCTTGATGAGATTCCGCCCACCCCAATGATATGTCATGCTGTTTTGGATTTGCTTTAAAACAATCTGGTCAGTGTTCCCCTAATTAGGGTTGGGGGAGTAGATAGGAGTGTATGAAACAAGTTTGCCTATGGGTTAATTGTTGAAGCTAGGTGATAGACACATGAAAGTCCATTATACTATTTTTTTTACTTTTGTTTATGTTAGAAATTTTTCATGATTAAAGAGTTTAAAAAATTTTTCCCCTTGAACACTCTTAGAACTGGTATGTATAATTCTTGCTGTTTCAGTGGCACCAGTGCAATCGGTTGCCTTTTTTAATCATGTAGAAAGATAAGTAGGAAAATCTATTTAGTAATGGCAAGTTTTTTCACCTTCAAAAAATAATGATAGAAATTGGAAGAGTCATACTCTTGTGTATACTCTTTCTCAAGGCCAGCAGTTTCCAGATTCTAGTTCCAGTCTCAAGGAGACAAAAGTATTCCTGTCTGATGTGCAATAATAGAAAACTTCACTTTGCTGTGTTTAGTACTATATGTTTATGTTAGTGCAGGGTATTTGTGATATGTTCTTCTTCCATAATAGAAAGCTAGTTCTGTCCTGGTCTAAGTCTATCCATCATTAAACTGTATAAAGAGAGGCAGTTTGTACCTAGTTCTTCCTAGTTCTTGTTTGTCAAAAGGAAAATCCCAGCATTAGATGGTCATGTATCTGCCTAGATGGTCTTATACCTGCCCCAATTTTCTATCTTTAAAAGTCATTGTGTTCTTGTGTGTATAATTTCCATCTCAGTATTTTTAGATGCAAACAGGTGAGGTCGTATTTCATTAGTCCTCTCACTTCATTTGAAAGAAATTCAGATTTAAGGAATTAGTTTTTATTTCATTAAATACTGTGATTAAATCTCCCTACCCTAAGCAATGGAATGATATGCTTAGTGTGTTTTATATGGGGTATCCCTGAAGATAAATTATGTTGACTCATCGTGTTTCAAGCTGATGAAAGGATATTATTAAATAGCAGATAAACCATGCAGGATTGTTTTTCTCCCAGCATAAGCAGTATCTGAATACTGAAGACAGAAAGAGAGAAAATAGTAAGAGAAATGTAGATCTGAAAGAGCAGCCTTCAGGTTATTTCTGGGGAAGATGAAGGTTGTGTAGCATATTTGTCACACTGGAATTCAGTTTTTTAATCTTACCTATAACTTGGCTTCATCAGTAGTTAGGATGTAGATCCCAAGTTATGTTTGTGTCTTCGCTTAGTGCAGAGTAAGAGCTCAGGTAACATCTACTGGTGATGACAATGGCATAGTTTTTGCTTTGAAGCACAGAAATCACATCCACACTACTCAGCAGCAAAACACTGAACTAGGGCCCATGGTACATAGCTCTGACTGCACCTTAGAATCACCTGGGCATGCTTTGTAGCGTACAGGGCGAGGCCCCACCCCAGCCCTATGAAACCAGAGTCTCTGTGGAGGTTGGAGGCTGGGTGATGATTCTAAGGATCAGACTGAGATGAGTGCACCCAACTTTGGTATGCCTTCAAATATTCTGGGTAACTCTGGGGGGGGAAAAAACCTACAGATTAGCATCCCTATATCGGACCTTGCAGGGGTGCTGTGAGGGTGCAGGGGCGGTGGGCAGAACTCTGTAGATTTTTGTTGATGTTATTTAGTGTTTCTTTGGTGAGTTGTATGATTAGTTAGATTTAGGTATCACTGCTCTAGAGAACACTATTCTCTTTTCAATGAAAACAATGTGGATTTTAAAATGTTTATCTTCTATGTACATGACATTTGCTTTCCACAACACTTCCCAGGCCTCCAGAACTAAAAGCCATGAAACCTCAGCCTTGCTCCTTGAATCCCGCCTTTTATACTCTTGTCTCTACTTTCAGAAGGACCATTTATCTGCTCCACCTGTTCACATCGTCAGCACTGTTAGCTGGGTAGTCATGTTAGACAAACCAGAGCCTTTTAGAAAACAAGACCCCGTGTTTGAAGACGAGCATAAGAAGCCAAGAAGAAAGGCTGGCATCCTTGGTGTTTTTGGCTTCTACTTATCTGCAGTCATGTACATTTTAACTCATCTCCAGGAAGTCTTACTTTCACATGCCTATTCATATTCTCACTTATTAAAACCTTTGTTAATAAGTCAAACTTGAAGTATAAAATTGGGGCCTCTTCAAATATGAACAGAGGTGTTAGCCAGTAAGCCTCAGATTTGGTCCTGGACTCATTCTGAAGTTGATGTTTGTTGTAAGGATAAAATTAGATTGTTACTAAGACGGTACTTCACCTCAGGAATCCTGCTTCAGACAGGTCCTAGTAGTCCCTAAGAAGATGCACGCACAGCACTGTGAGACAGGTGCCCTGGGGCAGGACCTTGACTTTCCTGTTTATGTCCTTGTCCTCCCTCCCTTGCCTAATTAGCTGCTTGCCAAGCAAGACCAGCATTTTTAATACTTCTTAAATTAAATAATTATCAATAATAGTAGCTAATATTTATTGAGCACTTGTTATGTGCCAGGCCTGTTTCAAGAGTTTCCGCATTTATTGACTTAATCAATTCTCACAACAATCCTACTAGGGAGTTATTATTATTATTCCCACATTAAAGATGTGAAAACTAAGACACAAAGAAATTAAATAACTTGCCCAATGCCATGCAATTTTTAAGTGATGGAGCCAGAAGTCAGATTTATGGAGGCTAACTCCAGAGTTTGTGCCCTTTATCATTACTCACCTAATGATTAATGGTTAAATGAATACATGATGAAAACATCTTTGGCCCCAAAACTAACACAGAACTTTAATAAAAAAATAAATACACATGAGGCCAGCCTGGTGGCATAGTGGTTAAGTTCATGTGTTCAACTTCAGTGGCCCAGGGTGCATAGGTTCAGATCCTGAGCTCAGAGCTACACACTGCTCATCAAGCCATGCTGTGGCAGTGTCCCACATACAAAACAGAGGAAGATTGGCACAGATGTTAGCTCAGGGCCAATCTTCCTCACCAAAAAAAAAAAAAATACACAGAGTGCTCCTTTTGTCTTGACTGAAGGACCAAGCGGGTTCCTGCCCCCAAACACCAATCTTAAAATTGGTAACCCTATTGAAATCAAAAAGCACATCCATCTGCACCCTCTCACACCTGTTCTCCCTGGACAGTAGCTCCAGTTCTGTCTGCCTCGACTGAAGGAAAGGGATGGGAAGGAGGGTGCTGAGCGGAGACTCACAAAAGGATGCCAGAGGACGGCAGCCACCACAGTAGGTAAAGAAAAGCTCTTATCATTTTTGAAAGTTTCCTCCCAAGAACATGTTGCCATCCTGGAATCTGACTTCAGATTCACAACTCCTCTTCCACGGAGGGAAATGAAGAGGAGTTGGGGGAGGAACAGAAAGGATCTTCAAAGCTTTCTCCTGGAACCCAGTGGAGGTGGTCCTTTTTGAATAGAGATCCGTGAACAGTTCCGTTAGGGGTAACCTGGTGGAGAAATTAGTTCAGGGAGTCACAGTATGTCCTAATTATTTATCTAGAAATATTACAAACTCCAAATACATTTTCATTTAGGTGTTCAGATGACAACACGCCTGTGGGCAAATAGACATGCTATGAGGTGAAATAACCATCTGGGATTATCTTCTTCATTATCAAGTATAATTGAGTTGGCGTCTTTGCACAAAATTCTTTCTTTGCTTACTTTCGTTGCTGTCTAAGAGAAAACTTAGCTTGGGGTTAAATTCCAGGTAGGCAGTTACATACAGTAAACTAAATAAAAGATCAGATCATCATGCTGTTTTTCACTTTTACATTTAATTAATGGATCAAAAAATGCAAATGTAGTACCATATCTAGATGAATAATTTCATTCTTTTAATCCATTTAAGCAAAATTTCACATTTGAAAACTAAACATCCAAATTTAGTCTATTGTCAGTAGGACCAGTTGTTTATGTGTTTGGTGTTTCATTCATATGTAGTAAATGATCTTTAATTTAAATGTGTTGCTCTACTTCTTATAAAATAATTTCTTTGGTCTTCTATAAGAATACTACTGCTAAAACTAAACTAATTTGAAAAAGGACTATTTGTAGCAGCCCGTATATTCAACTCACATCAAATTTTCAGTGCTCTGAAGGTGTTGATTGTGCTTGTGAAAGCGTTAGCACCCTGTATGACATCTTTAAGAGAAAATGATTGAAAATTTTTTTAAATTACAAAAGTGGAGGAAAAGTGTTTGACCAGTAAGTTTTCAGATTAATCTGTTTCTGCAGTAGAAAAAAGTTGCAATGAGTTGAAAGGCGATATCTTGCTAGACTCCTGGATATAGAATTACTTGGTTTTAGACTAATCACAGACTCAGGATGTTGTAGCTGTATTACATGCAGCCTATATTATGAAGAGGACTTCTGAATTTTTTGTCATTTGATCCTTATTTTTTAAAAATTATTTTTCCTTTAAAAAAAGAAGACATATTACAATTGGCCCTGTGTGCTAAAGAATACTTGATAGTACTCTTCTTTATATTGGTAATTTTAAATTATCATTGGTAGATTTTTTTCAGTTTGTTTTTAAACATATATGTACCCAAAAAAATAAATCCAACAGTATTCTTTTAGCCAATATTTATACAAAGAAATCTAATTAATTTATAAAATAATTCTCTCAGCCATCAGCATCAATTCATTTTCACCTATCCCATGATGAATTAAATGCTATCAAAGTATTGTCTTTTATCATTAAAATAGGCATGGATTTATTCATTGCTTGACCTGACTAGAGCTTCTCATTCAGTGTTGACACTCAAAATCCATTTTCCAATTTTCTCATACCCAGCCATGGTTGCACAGCATCTATTTAACATGCGCTAAATTGTGATAAATTTCTTGGCTTTGAATATCTTTATTGTAGACATTGGTTAAACAGAATAAACAACATATCCACAGAAGACAGGTTTTATTTTCTGGACACACAGTATGCAAAGAGCACGAGCAGGCCAAGCCACGACTCCTGTCTTACTAGACGCGTGTCTTGAGCTATTAAGTTTGCATGAGTCTTTTTCCTCGCCTGAAAAAACATGAAGAATTTCAGAAGGACATGAGAGAACTTATGCAAAGTACCTGGCTAATAATAGGTTTCATTCTGTAATTGATTGTTATTATTCTTTTAAAATAAAAACCTTACTTTTTCAGGATAGATTTTAGCACCTGGAGGGAAAAATTTACTTACCTGCTTGATCATTATGAATCTGAAATTTTTTTTTAAGAAAAGATGAATGTTGGTTAAAAAATTAGGCCATAGCAGATATGAGTAGCTGAAAATCCAGACTAATTATATGGTTTTGACTTTTGTATATCACTTAGAAAACATCTTTTCTCTTAATGCCACCAGTTTTTTTTTTTAATAATCAAGAACTGTACAGACAAAATTAACTGAACTGTGTGAGCTGTAATATATTTTAAATTCCCACTCTTGTGTTTTCCTATCTAACTCTTCTCAAAGGAGTGAGATCATTTCCAGCTATCCTTTTATAAATACTATTGCTCAAAAATGTGTTAAAGTTTCAATTATGTGACTTTTTATCTTGAATTTATTAATAATTTTCAACTTAAGATGTCAATAAATGTATAGGCAATGGATGTATAGGCTTTTGGAAAATTTAGTAGCATTAAAATTAGAAAAAATATCACTAAGCCATATTAACATAGTTTTCCCATATTTGATCTTACAGGTTAAAATTATATTATTTATTGGATATTTTCATCCTCAAATCTGATTCTTGAAATATATTGTTAAATTCTGAGTGAATGATAGTTTTCAAAATTCTCATTATAGATAGGACTGCACGTTTGTAAATGTATCACTCTATTAACTAGAAAGTTTAGTGTGTTAATGCATAATATGCTTTATTTTTTAAATGAGAATAACTATCAAGTTATTGTCAAAATAATTCCAATAAAATATTTAAAAGACTGTTCGACTTAAACTTACATTTTAAGTGATGTGATTTAGGTCTGTTTTAAACAGTTTACTTGATTTCATTATGTATCTTTGTTACATTCAAAAACTATCAAGATATGATATCAAGATTTGAATTCTTTTAGTGTAAATGGAGATACTTCTTACAACATTAGTCCCATGGCAAGCAGAATGATAAATATATCTAAATTAGCGTTAGGTTTGTTACATTGTTCTAACCTTTGAGTAGACTGCTCTTTTCCTTGTGTTTAATCTTATAATCTTTTTAGCGTCAGAAAAGGGTTAATTTCAGAGCACTTACATCATTTGTGATTAGAAGTCAAACATGCCAACAAAAGAAGTCTCCATTAAAATAATTATTTCAGGTTTCTGTACATTATCTTAGGTATGGTTGGTTTGTCAAGGCAAGAAGTACATTTATCAGTATAAAGACATATATCTATATTAGACATTGAAATATTTACTCCAGCTACACATATATTTTGTCTCTTAAATTTATAATGGTTACTGTGTAAAGTAGATTCAATACTGATGATTCAGTAGATTGTATTTCTAGCCTGAAAAGTCAGTTTATTCAACCACATTAGATCATATTATAACCTTCTAAAGTTGCTAGGCTTTATGTTTTTTAAATGTTTTTATCATGGAAATTTTCAAACTTTAACAAAAGCCTCTACAAAAAACTATAATGAAATCCTGTGTAGGTATTAACCAGCTTCAACCGCTACCAATAGACAGCTATGCTTGTTTATCTATGTTCTCCCTTCTCTACTCTCTACCCACATACTGGGTTATGTTGAAGCAAATCCAAGAGAGATTATGATACATTTAAAGTTACCACTTTGCATGATATTTAATTATTTAATAAACAGCATTTTTTACCATGTTTAATATTTGGCTGTTTTTTGGCTAGCTGCAAGTTTATAGATGGTTGACCATTTACTTCTTGCTTAGTGTTATTGTTTTCAGACAAATGGAAAACATTAAGAGTTCCCTTTGGGATTGGTTGCCATAGTTTAATACCAGATCATTCTGACACGTATAAATCATAATAAAGGTAGAAGAAGATATGTGGATATAGATGGCCTGATAAAATGCCTTAAGTTACTTTATATTGTTTCTCAGCAGTATGGCAAAAGTGAAAAAAAAACAAGAGACCAATTTAAGAAGGTCCACTTAGGGCAGTCTGAAAACATACATCACGGGCACACAGAGAATAGATATCAAACTCTGACAAGCTTTCAGCAGAAAAGCCAGAATGTTCTCTGAGGTAATCCTGGAATAACTACACAGTCTGCACCACCTCCCCTGAACTTTTTAGCTTTCTCTTGAGACACTTGGCAACATGCCATATCAGTCTGATGCCAGCAGTACAAGGACTAATCATCCTTAGACGTGGCATGCTCTGAAGGTGCATATAATTCTTTCAAAAACTGAAATAGGATCACAAGACTGAGGCATCTATTTCCAATTAATTTGGTCACAGGAGTTTATCTGTCATCTTTGTTCTGTCACAGCAGTTTGTGGTAAACCTGCTTCACGTGGATTATCAAATATTAAGAACAGTGGATTGCAGAATTTTCCCCCCAGTCAATTCCTATTTTGTCACTTTTGGTTTAAAGTAGATGAAACTAGCCATGGGTTTAAAAATGAACTTGACATTTTCAAACTTCCATGAAAAGGAATTGGTCAAACTTCTGGCACGATGACATAGTAGGTTATCGTATATACCATACTAATTCATTCTGATTTTCTACAAAAGGTTAGTATAAAGTTTTTACTCTGGAAAAGTATATACAACTTCAGCAACAAAAATACTTCTTCCTTTTACCCCAAAATGCGTATATGAGGATTCTATGCACAACATCCTTATCATGTGCTAAAAATGAATACTAATTTTCTGAATAGTCTCTCTCAACATTTAAATATCTCTAGCCCACCTTAAAAACTTAACAAATTATTTTCCCCTCTATGGTCATGTAATTCCAGGGCAAAACATGAATTTAGATGGCATAATGACGATTTTTAACTTTGATTTGACTGTTTTAGGCTATTTTGGTTGCAAGAAACAAAACCTTGCTTGGGTTTGAGCAGAAGATCATTAGAAGGATGCCGTGTGTGTTATAGCACGTGGGTAGCAGGAACTCATGGGCTTCTGGGAACTGAAGTTGTGTAGCTGGGTTCCTGTACCCTGGAACTAGATCCAGAGTAGCTCTGGGGACTTCACAGGACTTCACAGGATAAGGGACTAGACCTTTGTTAATGTTGTCATTCCAACAATATGTGCTCACTTGTTAATAATAATATACTGTGTCTGAATTTTGTAAAAATAAGAATCAAGTACAATTTATGTTACAAATTTATAAAATTCTAATAGCTTGGAAGTTGGTAATCCCTCATAATGGGAGATGGAAATGGGACTATGACTCTTTGAAATGCTTTAAATATCTAAGCTTGCCCTCATAATAGCTCCAGAAAGTTAATATTATTGTCTGCAGGTAACTTTTTCAATTTGATGCAACCAGCTTATGAGGAAAAAACCTGAGAATCAAAAACCCCACCTGTACAAACCCCCAAGGCTGTGCTTGCTCACTAGACCACACAGTCTGCCTGTGATGGAAATAGCAAGACTTGAAAAAATTTCTTATATTTAAGGGGCAGTATTGGCTTCTGCATTTCTTCTCTTTTCGACCTCAGGTCTTTTTGCTCACTTCAGAGCAGGTTAAATCCATCAAGAGCACCCTTCCCGCCGTCTTTCTCATTGTGTCTTCCTCTTCTTCCTGTCTCTCCCTACTTCTCTTATTCCCCACCCTGCACAGTCTTCTCCATTTCAGTTTCTGATGTGTCTTAACACAACTGGGGTATGATGCATCCACCCAAAATAACTTGGGGAACATGGCAAGGTGTTAGTTTCCGGTCCCTCCTGCACTCTGCCCTTCTCTCCTGGCTTAGCTGTTCTGACAGTCTTACTGATGGAAGCACTACTTTGGGATGCACCTTAGAGGCTATAGTTTTATCCTCTGAATTATCTGATAAATTCATGTTTGTTTTGTGGAGACAGGTTCCCCATCAAGCATATTCCTCTCTCCTTTTCCCATCTTTGCATTGGTTTTGTTTATGAAGTTCATTGATTGTTATTCACAAGGCAAAGAATGCTGATGCTGTGCACGTCAGACACAGAGCAGCCGGGTCTCTTCCAGAGGAAACAGCAGAGCAGCAACCAAGTCTACATAAGGAAACGGCGTTAAAAAGAACCATCAGGTTCACTCCTGATGAAGAAGACTAGGACTCTAAGGAGAGTAAGAAAAGGGAGGAGCAGAGGCTGATAGAAGGGGCAAGCAAGCCAGGAAAAGATATAAACAGAGGCTGTTAATAACCAAATAGCCAACTTCCCAGATTTTTTTCTGAATCTGACCTCATAGGTGTGTTCCCCATGGCCCAAAGTGGCAGTGCGGCATGAGGGAAGCATTGTGGTCAGGGCCAGGACACATGAAAACCACTCCCTTTGTTCCCTACCTCGAGTCTTGATTATAATGGAAATGCTGCCAGACCCTTAATTATGAAAGTACAACAGGGCATTAATATACTTCATCACCTGTTAGAAGGAGCACTTGTAGGTTATTTACTAGAAATCTATTAAATATGACATGAAGACAGATTGCACTCCATTTCTTAACATGACATTATAATCAGGATGTATGCTCAGTAAAATGGTTTATAGAACCCTTGTCTGTGAGTCCTATCAATTAACCTAAAATCTGTATAAATGAAGTGTAGCCAGGCAGCACCCTAAACAAATGGATGCGTTTTTCCTCTGGTTCTCAGCAGAGGAAAGTTTCATTTTGAAATATCAGTGTCGTTTTCATAACAAGTTCATTGCCATGTATTATACTCATCAATGCATTGAGTGAAAGGATTATAAAACAGAATACTCATTTCATAGTTGTGTTACTGAATGTTGAAGGATTTGTTTGTATATGAAACTGGTACATTTCCTTGACATCCTAATATAAAAATCTTTTGTATAGATAAGGTCAGTATTGATGGGCCGGTACTATAATCCTGTAAAGTATTGCCCTAATGTATCTTAAAGTACAAATATCCTTTTAAGCTTTTCCGTTTGCAAATGAAAGAAAATTCGTTTATGTATTATCTCCATACCAGTTAAGATGAGAATAGATCTGACTTTAAGTGGAGAGTACTGTATTTTCAGATGTATTTTACCCTTGTGCTCAGAGTTCATCGTTTTTTTCTTTTTTCCCCCTAAAGACTATTATGTGAAACTCTCCTCATTAAGTTATCACTATAGTTAGGACCCCACTCTGTATAACTCTAAAATTATATTAGAAATGTTGCACAGTGAACAAGCAGTCATGTTTAACATTTTTGTAATCAGGCTTAGTTCTCATCTCTTTGTACATATTTCTCTGATAAAGGTATATGCAAACATAGCTTTATCCATAGGGAGGCATTGTGTTTTCAGCTGTAATGAAGGGACAGGTGGAAGAGGTCAACCAACATAGTGGAATAAAAAAGTCATCTGGGTGTAGCCCCTGAATAAATATTTGTTTTTACTTACTATGTTTATTCATTGGTTTGTCTCCCCTTCACATGCTGGCAAGAATATCAAGGAGAAGGTGTTTCTTGTATAATGTCCCCTGCCCTTGTACCATATTGTGTGAGGCTTTAAAACAGAAGCTGCCACTGCCAACCCCAGTTTGTTTAAAGAGAACATACTTTCTTTTGGCCGGAGTAGAGCAAGTGTTCATTAGACCACTCGAAGCGGGGAGGGGATGACCTCATTAGTCCTTCTTGCTCCACCATTGCCTCCCTGCCCTGACTGAGCAGCTTTCCACCTCTCCTCTTTCTGTTCTCTTTCTAGCAAGGGGTTACTCCCCTAGTCAAATCTCTGTCCCTGTGGAGACAGAGATCACTGACCCATGGTGTGGTCACTCCTTGTAAACATCTTAGGTATATCTGTGACCAGCACAGAGGTGCAGAAACAGCAAAGAAAAAAAAAATGTTATGATAACTTCAGGATTCTGGCTAACAAGGCCTTTGGCTATGAACGGGATGATCAGGTCCATAGAATTCATTTTCATCCCCAAGTCGCCTTTTATTTCACCTTATCTCCTACTTTTCTCCAGCATTAACTCCTACTCAAGCTAAGCTGGGCTTCTTCTCACTCTGCCTTGACGTTTCCATCTTCCATCCAGTCTCTGTGGCCTTGTCCATGCCCCAAATGCCTTCCCTTTTCCCCTCATGATTGTGTCTCATCTCCTCTATGAATTATCAGTTCCCTAATAACAGTCAAGTACTTATTCACTTTTGTATCTCTCCCAGAATTTAATACAGGATATTTTACTAAGGAGACATAGTAAATATCTGTTGAGTTAACAAATATTATTTTAGGGGCTGGCCTGGTGGCATAGTGGTTAAGTTTGTGCGCTCCACTTTGGCGGCTGGGGTTCAAGGGTTTGGATCCCTAGCGTGGACCTAGCACCACTCATCAAGCCATGCTTTGGTGGCATCCCACGTAAAATAGAGGAAGATTGGCAAGAGACGTTAGCTCGGGGCCAATCTTCCTCATAAAAAAATATATATTATTTTATTAAGGAAAATTTCTGTGTCATTTTAGATCTCTAATATCTTTAGAATTAAAGTTAAGGATTTGTGAGAGCATGAAGATGCATTTACATTTAAAACTGCTTGCTAAAGATTATTTCTTTATTTTTTAATCTCTTTTCCTTTCCTCTGTACATCTCCAATATAAGTGAACAGGATATATTTCTTGAAATCTAAAGGCATGAAAATAATCCTTTCATTGTGTTCTTCTGTATCACAAGCATCTAAAATTACTGTTCTCTGAAGGATGGTTCAGGGTTCATGATGAATACTTGTTAAAAGGAACAATAAAAGTCCTAGTTAGCTGTTAGCCCCAAAATAGAAATGGTCATTATCAATAATCGAGCCCCTATAATAGATTCTTACTCTTTTAGAGGAGACCACAGTGTTTGCTGCCTCATTTCCAGAAAGGGCTTGTAAGAAAATCAGTGCCTGAAGTCACAGCTGTTCAGACTCTGGAGTCTCAGCAAGGCACGCTGGGTTGGAAAACCAGCTTTCCAAAGGGTCAAAGAAGCAGAAACTGATTTCTCACACACCATTACACAGTTTAACTAACATAACAAATGCCAAATAATTGCTGGCACTAATGGGTAGGTGGATGTTTACTTTGTGTGGTTACCATGGATTCCCTTAGCATTGATGGGCCTGCTGTGATTAAAATGCTGCCAATTTAAGGAAATAGCAGTGATATCGTTAGCTTGACTCAATAATTTGAAAAGAGTTTATTTATCTGAAAGATGGTTAAAACTATATTATACCCAAGTTGCTTTGATTTAATATCCTATTCCATGGGAGTTGTTTCAGTCTTACATAATTCTATTTAATCCAAGTATGTGTATGTGTATGTGTATAACTTTATTAGATATGTTTATTGACCTATTGAATTTGTGTGTGTGTGTATATATATATAACTTTATTATATATGTTTATTGAGCTATTGAGTTTATTGATTTATGCATAAAGTCTGTTGAGCTCTTAATATGTGTCATGCACTGGAATAAGCACTTCATTTGCATTGTCACATTTAATTTCATTAGGTATAATCATTCCACTTTACAGATTAGAAAACTGTGGTAGAGAGAGGTTAAGTAACTTGTCAATGATCCCACACTAGGAAATAGTAGACCAAGGATTTAAACCCTTGTGTGTGTGTGATTTCTTATCCAGCAACATCAGCGTTACCTGGAAACTTGTTAGAAATTCAAATTTTCAGGCCCCACCACAGCTCGACTGAATCATCAGAAACTCTGGAGATGGGGCTCAGCAATCTGTGTTTTGATAAGCCCTCCAGGAGGTTCTGGTCTTGGGAAAGTTTGAGAATCACAGCCTTCCATTCTTCTTCCCCTCTCAAGCGTTGGTTCCCGACCAGCTTTTCCAGCCTGCCTCTGCCCCAGCAGCAGCTGCCTTCTGGCTTTCACTGCCCGTTCCCCAACCCCCAGGCCTGCCTTTAATCACCTAGCTGTCTTTAATGAATCCATCCATACAAGGAATATTACTTAAGCTTATTGAAAGAACAAACTATGGCCTAGGTTTCTCCCTTGAATAAGCACTTTATCTAATCATTATCTGATGAAAGCTGTGAACCTCCTGTCCAGAGAAATGCACATATGTAGGTCCATGTAGAATTTGTTAATTACATTTCCCTGGAGCTGGTTCATGGGATGTCCGTGGAGTTCAGGTGAAGACTCTCAGATAGTGGTGGCTATAAAGAATTGTCTAGGTTATAGCCAAGGCCCATAAATGCCCCTGGCAGCAACAATAATGAGCGGTTCATCTCTCTTCACTAGTATTTTTTCTTTAAAAAAAAAAGTCTCACCTCTGACACTTAATTAACAATGGGTGAACTTAAGCAAGACTAACCTTTGAGCCTCAGGTGTTTCTCTCTGTAAACTAGGGGTAATAATACCCAACTTTTAGGATCATTGAAAATTTAGCAGTAAAAAATTTAAAGCTTCTTGCATTATAGTAGGGCACTCATTAAATTGTGTGTGTGAGTGTGTATTCTTTATCATTTGGAAAATATAGAAAATTACAAAGAAAATAAATAACCCATAAATATAGTAAATGATAATTCAGAGATAACCACAGTTGTCTCTCATTTTTAAAACATAGTTGGAATATACACAGTTTAGTAAATCCAGTTTTTACTGAAGAGTATATTATGATTCTTTGTAAACTTGCTTAGAAAGAGTTATCTCCAATGAATAATTTAGTATAATACATGAATAAGACTTAGTCCCTGCCTGCCTACACTCTACTGTATATTCTTTGTCCTATAATAGCGGTGAGGGATAAGCATTTTTTTTGTTTTAATTTGGTACCTACATAGCAAACACCTTTGAAATTTCCAACCCCCTTCTCCAGTCACTTCCCAATGATAACAAGCTTGGCAAGAGGGAAAGGAATGGAGGTGAATGTGGGCTTAAAATGTCTCTATTTTCCTAGTCTATTCTGATACTTAAAATTTCCCCCCAGCAAGACTAGAATCAATTGTGTTTTATCTCCAGATGTTATGGCTTGAGACCTCAGTTTAAATACTGTTTATTCATATCGAAGGCTGTTCATAATCTCTTTTACTGTCTTATCCTTTTTTTCTCCAATTGCTTGCCATAACATGAAATGTCTCAAAAAGAGAAAAAAATGTCAAAGCAATGTTTGTTTCCTGTTTTTATGAAATGCATTTCTTTTTCTACTCAAGTTTTATCTCCGATGGTTGATTGTTCACTGTTGTCTGGAGCAGGCATTCTCCAGTAGTCAGACTGAAAGCGCAAACTACACAATCATAGGAAATCATGGGCAGACCACTCCTGCCCTTAGGTCTTTGCCACCGCTGTCACTACCACCTAGTCTAACTTTATACATCATGAGCCCTGAGAGGGAAAGGGTAGGGTCGTTTTCTCTTCATTTTTGTCCAGTATCTAGTACTGTGTAAAATTAACAATTTACTCAATAACTCTGTTGACTGAATAGTATGTATTATCTTCAAATAAGCATGGACAATTCAAATAAATTTTTCCCCTGGATTTCAGACATTCTTATATCAACTTTAGTAATTGTTGGTTTGAGGGAAATCCAGCAATGAGAAGAAAAATTGCAGATAGAGAATCCTACATTTTTCTGCTTCCTTAATACTTAAAATGTTTTTTATACTTGTAACCAGTGTAGATAAGATAGACTTTTAAAATAAAGTCATGTTTCTTCCAAGGGACCGTATATCAGCCCTGAGAGAAGTCAGCGTGCATCATATATAACATCTGGAGATTTATGATCCCTTGGAGAATGCTGGCAGAACTCTTCTAGTCTTCTCAGAATTGTATTTGGCTTTTAAACTTTTTTATATTTA
Source organism: Equus przewalskii (assembly GCF_037783145.1). Taxonomy (NCBI): domain Eukaryota; kingdom Metazoa; phylum Chordata; class Mammalia; order Perissodactyla; family Equidae; genus Equus; species Equus przewalskii. Next base: position 62,224,296 of record NC_091843.1, read on the forward strand.
CATCTTTTTATCTGTAAAAATGATATCTATTCATAGTCAAATATTTGAAAGATATAGAAATTGTAGGAGGAAAAAAACCACCATCACCAGCATTCAGACATAGAAATATAACCATTCTAACCTTTTGTTGAATTTCCTGCTATCATGTTCCACATTTGTTAAATGTATTATAAAACAGAAGGTTGGAGTAAACTATTATTTATATTCATTTTGATATTATACAATCAGCTTACAAGATGCCCACTGTTGGTATAATTGTCTTCAAGTCAGAATATTAAACATTTCCCCCGAAAACTTTATGTTACCTATATTAGGTCAAGTATCTTTAAGTTTCTTTTCTGAAAAATCAAATTTAACTAAGGTAGGAAAATCAGAACAATCTAGTAAGAGCAAGGCTCCTCATTGAACCTTACAAATAGAATCTTTGATATTATTTATAAGCTTTTTATTTCAAAAATTCCAATTATCATTGTAATAAAAATGAACTGTCAAATTTACATCTACGTTGATTCAGATGCTGTACCTCCTTTTTTCTTTTGCTTTCTAGAATTCTTTGTGTATTATTGAAGAAGACAATAAATTCATCTTGCCCTTGTCAATTTATAAGTCAGATTACACTAATCCCAATGGCATTATGATGAAAAACACTATAATAAAAAAGTATCCAAATTTCAGACAATGAGACATTTTTCAAATATTCTTTAATAATAGATTGTGTTGAAACAAATAAAAAACATATATTAATTTTAAAAGGTTTCACCTACATCTTTAATCTTGAAAACTATATAAAATAAAAAATATCAGTATTTATTAAGAATACGTTATAAACTGATCACATATTAGAATTGAAATTATATGTTATGATATTATTTCTTTATGTGATCTGTTTACTTGACCTTGGACTGAATTCTATTAATTAAACATATTTCAAGAATTGTAATGAAAAATAAAATTACTGTAGAAAGTGAATTTCCACAAGTTTTGGCAAGGTTTCTAAATTGATGGATTTGCGTCACCCAGCCTGTCTTGTCCTGGATGTGCTAATGAGCAGTCAGAGCCAATACACGAATAAAAGGAAGGAAGAGGAGGAGAAGTATTTGAGCATATTTATAGGCAATCCATAGCTCAATGACTAGACACTGAATATCTGAGAATTGCTATTATAAAATAGCATATTTTAAGAATGAGAACTTTCTCAAGTTCTTTTACTCCCAGAACAAGGACTGTAATCTTACTATATTTTTAGGATGCTTGTCTAGGGCAGACTTTTGATATAAATAAATGATGCATTAACATTATATGCAGACAGAGTGTATAAGCCAGCTGAAAACTAAATGGGGGAGAGTTGTATGTTTATACAATACAATTCCAAGGTCAGTTCACTAACTCTACTGAACATCACAGCTCAGATTTTTTTTCTTCTTTTGATATATATTCCTTTTTCTGTTAACAATGGATATCCTTTTATCAAACATTCCATAATTCTGAGTCCAGTGAGATAATTTTTTGTAATTCTTCCTTGACCCATATCTATACAGTTTTGTAAACATCTAACAGTTGTACAAAACAACGTAGTAGTCTAAAATAACTGAAACAACTGAACCTGGAACTAAAGGAAATTAGGAAATAAAAGACTCTATATAGCAGTTGAATTTTCAGTGAATAAATATTTTTGATTTACTGACTGTACACTGTTTTTTAAGGACATTGTCAGTCGTCTCTAGGTGTATTGTTTATATCTTTTGGAGATTTTAGCCACAGTGACAGAAATGTTGTCTGATGGAAATTACTCTAGGATCAAATATTTTTTAAATTAAATTTACAATCTAGTTAAAAATTACCCATGAAGAAAGCCTTTTCAACTATTAAGACATAATTGCTTTACTCTTGTTTAACTGTATACATAGAGTATCTAGTTTGAAGTTTAGAAGGTAACAGAATCTTTTTAGCTGAATGCATGTAATTTTAAAGTTACTTTTCGATAGTTTTTGCCTGTGTGTGCAGTTACTCATAAGTATTTTGTTGAATCATTCAGCAACTTGATCTCATGACAACACAGTCACCTAGATTGTTCAGGTCTCTATCTTTAGCTTATATTTGACTTCAAATTTTTTTACATTTTACATTCTAAATAGTTAATTATGTATTGATTTATTTTTAAATTCCATAGTAGCAATAGCCAGTATAGTAAAGATTGCCATTATAAATCCTTGGTTATAATTTTATCTGTCTGTTTTGCAAATAACACATCTACCCAAAATGATATAATTTCCTTTTGTGATGAAATATTAATCCACGCAGGCTAAAGGAGAGCGATAGATGGGGTCATTATCAATTTACTGTGACCTTTAAATCTCCCTCATACATCGCTACACTATGTCAATAAATAAGAAGATTTTATCTAAGTAGATCCCATCACGATTAGGTAAACATCCTCCTTTTTTTTTTTTGGAAGTTACCCTCTAAAGTCCTCATCATAAGCCATGGGGGCCTGTTAATTGGAGATCTTCAGGATTTTGTCCTGCTGCAGATAGTAGATTCTGTTCTGCATTTTCCTTATTTCCTAGGTGACAGAATAAAAGGCACACTGATTAAGTTTGGAGATTACACTAAGCTAACAGGGGTTACAAACACTTGGAAAGCTAGAACTAGAATTCAGAATGATCTTAATAAATTATATAAATCACATTTCAAAAATATGGAACAAATTCAAGGTTATATTCTGAGAAAGAAAAGCAAACTTGTCAACAGAGGGAGGAAGATTGTTTAAGCACAGATAAGACAAGAAAAAGACCATAAGCTTAAGATGAGTCCCCAGAGTGGTGCCCACCCTAAAACAAGACTACAAAGGCCAGCTGTGCTCTGCAAAAGGCACAGTTAGCTCCTTTGTGGCCAGGAATACAGAAAATTCAGATGAGGCACATCTGGAACATGCTCCGCGTCCCGGAGCCCTAGTTCAGCGAGCTGGTGAGAGCAGGCACAGAGGGTGTTGCATGTGCTCAGGGCACCTTTGAACAACTGTCCACAGAGAGAGAGTCGGTGCCAGGCCCTCTTCAAACACCATGCATTCAGGGAGTACGTGAGGACTAACAGGCACAGAGAGGTGGTAAGAGCTTGTTGGCCTTTAGCAAAGCATGCTATAAAACTCACATGATACTGGGATTTAGGGAGATAGGAAATAATCCTTTGTTATGTTTGGCATTGTATAAGCTATTATTAAACTGTTTTGTTGACTACAAGTCTCTACATTTTAAAAGGAAATAAGGAAGTGTGAAAATTGGAAAATATCTGTAGAAGAACAACAGAAATGCTTAATGGGATGTAAAATAGGTCATGTGGGGAAAGGTTACAGGAATTTGGTCGCTTAGCCAGGAAAATGGAGAGCTGAGAGATGACTTAATAACTGTCATAGTATAGAGGTTTATATTAAGAATGCTGACCAGTTCTCCATCCCTACAGAAGAAAGAACAAAAGAAAATTCAAGTAGCAAGAGAGAGCTTGCTTTTACGTTGGAAGAGATTTCTTGATTATAAAATATCATTAAGCATTGTCTAAGGCTACCAAGAGACATAATAAAGTCTTTGAAGGGGTTTAAAATGGAATGAACACCCCTCTGGTTGAAAGGCTTGAGAGTTTACCTGCTTGATTGTAGAACGGAGCCAGACAACCTCTTGAGGAATTTAACAGTTCTATCATGGTCATATATATACACACATATGTGTGTGTGTGTGTGTGTGTGTGTGTGTGTGTGATGTGTGTTTGTGTATATGTATGTATTATACATCAGAGTCATCTTCCTTTCTTTGACCTGCTTGATCATAGAACTCAGCCAGACAATCTCTTGAGGAACTTAACAGTTCTATCGTGGTTATGTAGTAGTCATTGTTATGACTACTACACATTGTAGTCATCTTCCTTTCTTATCCATCTATAAAGATAAATTTACATTATTTTTATATTTATATTAAGGCTTTATTTGACAATTTCAAGTGATGACTTTGCTTACTCTTTTCCTATCTCTAAATAAGTACACTTTTTCTCTGTTTTTTTACTCATTCAGCAATGTCTGTTGAGTGCCTGCTGTGTGCAAAGCACTATGCTCAAGGCTGTGAGTGACACAAATAACTGGACATTCATTTATTCTTCCTTCACAAACATTTACTGGGCACCTCCCTTGTGCTAGACACTATGCTACACGCTCAGAATCCAAATATTTGGGCAAAGACAGCTCTAAAGAGCTCACAGTCTAGTGAGTGAGAATGATAAGTAAACAGAATTGCAGTGTGATGTGATGAGGCCTGTGCTGAAGGTATGAGCAGGCAGCTTTGAAACACATGGACATAGTGGACACATCTAATGGAGATTGCAGTAATTTTTGGAGGTTGGGAAGGGTTTGCTCGAGGGAATGACGTCTGAACTGAATTGGGGTGTGGTGGGAAGGGAGTCCATTGTGCTCTAAAATGCCAAGAGCACTGTGCTATGAACCCATGTTTCCACCTAGCAAGATACATGAAAACATTTGTTTCATTTTATCAACTAAAATATTATTGATTCTGTCCTCTGCCCTTTCTTTGATCTTTAATAAAACAATGAAATCTGATTTACAGTCAGGTCTATTATAGGGTGACATACATGTTTCTAAATTCATCATGCTGCACAGAAAATTGTAGCTTAGGGGAAAATGGAGTTAGGGGAAACACTAAAAAATTTCATCAGGGACACAAAATTTTTAAAAGACAGGAACCTAATAAAATGGTAGCACAGTTTTACATGTGCTAGGAGTACATAATAATACTGAAATACTACATAGACGCTGCAATAAAAGTGATGGTAAGCCTTGAAAAAGACCTGGAGTTTACCTGTGGAAGTCGGAGTGAGAGGGTGAAGTTGTAGAAGGAGGTGATCTGAACTCCGACGGAGAGTTGTGACAGCAGATAGGCATGCATGTGGCTCATAACTGAGTCATAACACACAAAGCGAAATGAGAAGTTTGAGAGGTGTGCTTGCGTGTGTTTTGTAAGCTTCTCCGCAGTACAGTTCAGCTGGGTGCAGTTTTCTGTGCTCACCTAGTGTTTCTCACCGAGAACTGGCGTAAGCAAATATGAGATTTGCATTATGTTCAGATTGTTCTCCAATGTATCAATCCTGTTGGAACAAATTTGCAACTTCAAAACAAGCCTTATTGCAGAACTGGCTGTATATTGCTGCAAATTAAGGTCATAATTTTTTTTTTACTTTATCTCCTGGTATTTCTAACATAATGTATTTAGGTTCTATTTGACGTATCAGGATTCTTCGTAAATTCAGTTTTCTACTTAACTAGTGTTGATATAAGTGACTTCCATTTCTTCCAGAGCAACATTTTCCTTGCAGCTTCTCTAACAGGAAAGCATCCACCGGGAACTTGGCAAAACAGGTGAGGGCCATGCAAGTGCAAATAGTGTTTTGCAGTCTGAGCCTCCATATTGGCAGCAGTCCTTGGGGAGACGCAGGAACAAGGATAGCAGGTATTTTTTTCACTCTGGCAAGATAAATGGCCCAAACCACAAAGGACAAATCTCTAGAGGGTGGGGCTTTGGCCATGGACCAGCCTGCACAACAGGCCCACAGAGAGCGATGCCTGCAGGATCAAAGTGTTCCCTTTTAGTAGGGAGCCAGTGGGTCCAAGGAGCTGGTGTTTTCTTCCTGCTCTCCCCTTTTTGGTAGTGGGCATAGATTCCGGCCCAGGGGAAGAGGAAAACCCCACTGGAGGAAATTGTAGTTAAGGGCAGAGGAGGTAGCAGCTCGGGAGGCTGGTCAGGAAGTGTCCCTTACCGGGCCCCTGTCTCCTTTTGAAATATTTTCCCCCACAAAAATATCAAAAGGATGTTTTGCTATCTATGCAATGTGGTGGTCATTTTTTTTCACATAATTCAGGTGTTCCTACAAGAAAGGCAGCTCTTAGGTACGTCATCTAAGGTAGGGGAGAAGAAACAGTTTGGGATTTGGATTCAGGAGCAGAGAGAGTAATCACAGGCACTTCAGGGTGTTCTTGAAATGGTGGGAGTGCTCTTGTTCATGCTGAGCCCTGAGTCACAGGCCCGGAGAGAGGGGAAGGCTCCGTCTGCCAACTGACTCCCAGATTAGACAGCCCCTGTATAAAAGTTGGGAGCTGAAGGGTTAAATTACACCAGATGATAAAATTCTTACATTGCCTCAAGCAAACATTCAGCTGACAAGAATGTTATTGTATGTTCTCTCTTGAAAGCTTTAAGATATGCTTGGGTTAATTAGATTTCCAAATATGCAAATATGCCCTAGCGAGGTTTTTCTGAAATGCACCATTTTGAAATTATGTAGCATGGCATTAGTGTTCAAAATACTGAATTGTAAGACTTAGCCTGAATAGCTTACTAACATATCATATAAATTCATAATTGATCAAACCCATTTATTCCCCACTGTCCACATTATACTGTTCAAATTGGGTTAGAAAGTCTTATGGAAATTAGGTTCTCCAGCATGCTTTGGGGGAAGATCAAGGAGTAGTTTAAATTACAGCAGTAGTTCTTCAAAAAATGCCAATTCACTTGTCTGATATCAGTGTTTCCAACATGCTCAGTTTAGGGAACACGAGGCTTCTGGAGCCCTGAGACTGTAGATCACCTGAAGGAAATCAGAAGAAACTTTGATCTGAAGGGGAAAAAGTATTTTAGCAAGGGCATCTGAAATGATGCCACTCTGTTCACCTGCTTGTGCCAGTGAGTAATTTTAAGATTTCAACTTCTGAATAGTTTTTTTTAAATATTAGATTTTCGTTTAGAAACGTGTCATTTATTTGGATGTTCCATATAAGTAGTTTTTTGGTTAACCGAAATGTTTGCACTTTTTTTGTTAAAAATAATTTATCATTTTTCTTGGAAACCTTTCTAAAATGCATTATATTCATCTGTGTTTTATTAAGCAGTATATACTGAAGTATACTAAACGTAAACCAACAATTTCTGGATAACTCAGATGTGCTGTGTCCACAGGGCCCAATGAAGCGTGGAAAGCTGTTTATCCACACTTCTAATGACCTAGACCATGGAGTCGACAAACTTTTTCTGTAAATGGCCAGATAGTAAATATTTTAAGTTTGGAGGCCCATGTGGTCTCTGTTGCTGCTACTCAGCTGTGCCACTGCACTGTGAAAGCAGCCGTAGATAATATAGAGTGAATGAGCACAGCTGATTTCAAAAAAATACTTAGTCATTGAACAGGCAGTGGCTGAGTTTGATCTGTAGGCTGTGGTTTGACAGCCTCTGACCTCATCTACCATCTTTCTCAAGAAATTTTTCAGAAGTTCATTATGGTCTTTTCTTGATGTTTTGATGTTCTTGTGTCCCTTCTTTTAGCAATATCTCACCCCTGTTTATTGCTTTTGATGGGCTTTGGCCTATAAGGAAAAAAGCTAGCTTGTTAGAGTTGTACCTAAAATAAAAGTCATTAGACTCCAAGAGAGGGCAAAAAGGCTTTTGGGTAAAGAAAGTACACAGTGCATTTACTATGGCTTTGCCTTCTCGATGCTTTCTCTGAGGCCATTTTTATTTATTTCTAGGTTCTTGATCAAATCATTAACATGTAAAATAAGTTTTGTGTTGAAAGAATTTTGTTGTGATTTTGTTTTCTAACTATATACGTCAGATTCTCTAAGAAGAAATTTCTCAACTAGATTTTCATGGGCATAGTTTAGTGTGTCTCGTCCAGTGTTTTCTATGTTTATGAATAGTTTATCAAGAGTAACAGATGTGTCTACTCTAAAAGAAGAGACTAAATTGGCTCTTAGATGAGAAGAAAGTGCCCTGCCCTCACCATGATCAGTGTACTATAATATTTTATGCTTACTCTAGATGTACTTTATTCACATAACTAAACTTTGTTTCTGAGTTACTGGGAACTCTTTAATCTGCCTCATAGCTGAGTTGTGAGAGCATGGGATCTGGGTTCGAATCGTAGCTCTATCACAACTGTGTGATGTTAAGCGAGTTACTCAACTTCTCTAAGCCTATAAAATAGGGATGACAAGGGTGCCTACCTGAGAGCATCGTTGTTCTATTTCTTTGATGTTGTTGCCCTTATTATTCCTTCTCTTTTTCCTCCTCCTTTCCTCCAGTGACACTCAAATCAGTTATATGTTTAAAACTTAACATGCTATTTAAGTTATACTATCCTGTTAAGACCCTTTTTCTTTCTAGTTCATCATTGAAGCAGACAATACCTGAGATTAAAATAATTTGTCTCACATTAAAAATAGGTGGCCACAGTGATGCATGGAATATAGGAAGTGAGGATTTGTAACATAAAGAAGCTACATCCAAGTACAGAAAATGTTATTTTATCATTTTTGCTATTACATTGTTAGATGTTTAAGGTATTATCTACATCTAATTTGGGATGCATGCTTGGTAAAATAGTGAAAATTTTGTATTAAACAGGTCCTAAAATAAAGTCTGCTGGCTCTAGGAGACAATGCTAAGTTTAGCTGTCAACATTGGTCAGCAAGATCTCCCATGCCTGCACATCCAAGAAGTTCCAGAGATATAATTCTATTATTCAATTTCCTAGTTGCTGTCACCACAAGAATTTAGGAAGATCTAGCTTCCTAAGCATCAACTGTCTAACAGTGACTGTTCTAATCACTTCCCTAGAAATATCATCCACAGTCTCTTTGGTAAACACAATTTAAAACTGTGTACCAAAAAAAAAAATCATCTGAGCTCACAAGGACTCCAATAATGATATGAATAGTATAGTTGATGGAAAGTGTCTTGGTGGGTAATTAGGCAAATCACATTGGTACCCAGAGCAAGTCGCTTAATCTTTGTGGGCAAGAGTTGTCCCATCTTTAAAATAAGGAGATGGACTTTAGGTTTTACAATGACAGAATAAAAACATTTCTGTGCCCTTCTCTTGAAAATCACCCCCAAAACTAGAAAAAAGTTCAGTTGTGATTAAAGCGGATCCCCGTAGCCTGAGAACACAACTTTTGAAGCTGGAAAGTGGAGGGAAAAATAAGTGACTGGGATAATGAAAAAGTTTTGGAAATTGATAGTGGTGAAGGTTGTACAATAATGTGAGTATAATTGTTGCCACTGACTTATGCATTGAAAAATAGTTAAAATGGCAATTTTTTAATATATATTTTTCCACAGTAAAAAAAAATTCTTTTTAAAGGAATGATAACTGATTTAGTAGAGAAGAGGGAGGTCAAACAAAAATGCTTGCAGGTTGAGAGTACCAAAGAACAGCTAGCCAGTTTACCTCCCAGACAGGTCTCAGAAATTGGAGGTCAGGTAGTAACAGAAGGTGAGGGCAGTGAAAACAGAGATTGCTTAAAAATGTATATGAGTCACAGCCAGGCCTCCTAATCTCCCTTTCCCCCACATCGCCACTGTTCCTGGTCAGGTGACCTTACCACTTCCATCCAGGCAGGAGATGACGCTCTTGGGAGGATGAATCAGAGCCTCAGGACTTGGAGACTGCAGGGACTGAAGAGGATGAGGGAGCATACTGAAAACATGGGTGAAAGTCTAGTACGAAATGTGAGGCTCCAGCCTCTTCTCCTGATGAGCTCCAAAACGCAGATTGTCAGAGCTTATCCCTGTGAGCCCTCTCACCTGAGGAGTTTGTATGTAGCTGATTGTAAAATAGGGAGGCGAGGAGCCAAAGCAATGGCTGAAAGAGTTGAAAGTCATTGCCTCTGAACAGGAGGAGGGGAGCGGATGGGGATAAGTACCACCCCTCAGTTTTTAACAAGCCTTTCATTATTGTTTGATTTCTAAACTATATGCATGTAATACTTTGTTTTTTAAATGATTAAAATAAAAGATATAAAATCAGGGACGATTTTTAAGACCCCATCTTAAACTTTTGTTTGTTTTAGTCATAATTCGATCATATTGTTCTTTATATAAAATAGTTTCTAGCTTCTTGACTTTTTTTTGTAAGGGGAAAAAATTCACCATAATAGCTATTTCTAGGGAATGCTAATTGGTGTCCTCATATTTTATGTGTGGTGTATATTTGTATCTAGATATATATTCTTCTCTCTAGTGATTATATGTCTGTACACCGGACTATGTCAACTTCAGGATCACTAAATTGGTCCTAATCCAGAATGTCTAATAATATAACCTGGTCTGGGCCTAGCTTCTTTTGTAATTTTTCATATGAGGAAACTGTTTACTAAGTAATGGAATAGGGTATGTTTGAAAACATTTTTGAGGAAGAAATGTCCTATCTAATATCCAACCGCTTTGCATTTGCATAGAAAATGTGTGCTAATTTCAAAGGTTCTTATCTATACCTTAGAGAAGGTCTGGGATTTCATATTTTGCAGCATCTTTTCATCATATAGAGATATCTCATTGGCCTACGCACTAATAGGCTTATATTTTAATTTATTTTTCTGAATCTAAACAACAAGTTTATTTAACAGATGTTGTTCTAAGAGGTATTTTTCAGCAGACTACTACAGCTGATTTATGCAGTTCTTTATGTTGCTCCTATGAAAAGACCATTTTCATCTTTTGTTTTTATTTTCCAAACATACAAGGGTCACTAAACCTCTTTAGAAATTGCTTTTGAATAGTCATTCTTTGTGTGGAAAAACTACAGTATATTCCTTAAGTGAAATTCAGTCAACTACTTTTATGGTAATTGGGCTTAAAAGACCTCGGTGAAAATACCCACACAAGCTCTTAAGATCAAGGCATTTGTTTCAGCTGACTTTAGTATGTACTTACCCATTGTGCATCAAATAATGAGCAAAATAGCCAGACTTCTAATAAGCAAGTACAATATAGACAAAAGAGAACACTGATTTAAGGTCCTAGTGTCAAATGCGGTAAAACACTCTGTTTATAGCAGGTCAGGCTTGGGTTTACAATTAGCACTAATTACTGAGAAAAAAATCAAAACCCGCAGCTTTAAGGAAGGACACTTTTCACTGTAAGATCAAAGCCAGTCTCTGCAGAATAGGGAAGCCTCTGCCACTTAATTGCACTGAAGTGCTAATTGGATTGTAAGGAACTTTCATGAGTTTCTCCAATTAGCCAGCCATCCCTGACGAAATCCAAAAAGGAGATTATGAGTTCTTAGAGCTTTTGTCTACATGCTGGCCATTTGTATACCTGAGTGAATGTAGCCTTGCCTTATTTTTATGCAAATTGAGGTCTTTGGGGTCTCAGTTATTAGCTTCCTGTAAATAGCCTTGAAGGTAAAGCTGTCCATTCTATATAAAGTCTTAACTGTGTGCTAATGATAATGGGACAACATTTAATGGGAACTATCATTTTTATTAAGATTCTTCATTTAAAATATGAGAGTTAGGTGCAGCTTCTTGGCTCAAGATTGTCATCTCATGCAGTTAGGGTCTAGTTAGGATATTTGTATTACATGTGATATTTGTATTACATTTAAGTACTCTTCACTTTGGGTTAGTTTTTGAAAGGAATAATCAGTAATTTCATGGTGTTTATTCTCTAAGTAATAATTTCTATCCCTGAGAATTATTCATGGCTCTAATTGTGCTTTTCCCATACACTGCATCCCCTGTGATTTTTATTGTTGTTGTTTGATCATAGAAAGCAGCAACAAATCTGCCAGCTCGCCACATGAAAGCTCATATGACAAAGTGATCTCTTTGGGCAAAATTATCCATTTGAATAAAGAAAATGGAAACTTTTGCTTGATGCCAGGTCATCCCTACACAAAGTGAAGTAAAAAATTGACAGCTGTGCAGTGAATTCACCTGTCTATATTAAATTGGGACCATAATAAATCTTAAAAAGCTCTTACTGACATAAAAACTATTCTACTTTATTCACAGTCCTCAAACTTTGTTTATTTGGACATTTGCCTAGGTGATAAATGAGCTAGGTCTCCTTTGTACCAGAAAAGGAAGACAAATTTAAGTATTTATCCAGGATTTTTAGATGTTCTGAATTATCTGATGATTAACCTCATTAACTAGAAAAGAACCTACTTCTCACACTTTACTCTCTGATATTTAAACCCTAGAATTTCCAAATGATAAAATTGTTGATTTACGTCTCCAAAATTTGAGTATGCTAAAGATGACAGAAAGATAGTGTGTAGAGAAGTTATCTGATTTTCCATACTCCTAAAGTTATATGTTTCATGCTCAGTTTCTATATTTTATAATAAATGGAAGGATTATGATAATAATGGTACCTACTATGTATGCAATTGGTACTGTTAGGCATTTTACATACTTTATCTCTCTTACAATAACCCTCAAAGAACAAGTAGTGCTATTCTCATTTCACAGGTAAGAAAATTGAAGCTTAGAAAGGTTCAGTAGCACGGCTGTAAGTAACACAACTGCTAACTAGAGAAGCCAGGATTAAAATCCAGTTTTTTTCTGACTTCAAAGGCTTTGCTCTGAGTTCATTAAAGTTAGTAACAAATTAGATCCCGCTTCTTATGTTTAATCTTAGCACTTTGTACATTTCTTATATAGGACTTATAATTTATATCTATACGTTGTGTTTGTTTAATTTCTCGTTCCCCATTTTGAAAGCAAGAGACTATGTCTGTCTTGTTCATCAGGGCCTAATAAGAGCGCCTGGCCCACAGTAGGCCCTCAGTGACTGGGTGGATGGGTGTGCCAGGAGCAGACCCATAGACTTCGGACTCCCAAGCTAATCCTTTAAGTATTCTGGTAAAGTTCTGTAGTTTACTAAAAGATTGGGATTCTAGAATCCTAGAAATAATAATAATACTTTATTCTTTGATAGTGTGTGGTTACCTCTTCCAAATATTTTGAGTGGTTTTTTTTACTCGTTATGAATACATAGCCTTCTGTTACAAATAAAAACCTTCTGTAGAGGAGGATGGGTTTTGTACCATGAAATTATTCAGATAGCTTTTTAAAATTAGATTATAGGATGGCATTCATTGTTTAAAATAACTGTCTTCTCTATAAACTTTTATAGTTTTGCCAAATTTAGGCATATCTATGAGGACTCATATTGGTCTTGAAATTATTGAAGCCATTAAAAGAAATTTATCAACTATGTAAATTTATTGATCTTCACTTCTCTGTTCTAATTTATGAAGAAAATAATTAACTTATAATTAATCAAGTTTCTTTAAAATAAAGTGGAAAGTTGTTCATTTAAAAAAAACTGCCACTTGCTCTGTTATCTAGTTTCAAAGAAACTGGCCCATAGACATCTTCTAGAATGCATTTAAATGCAAAGTAGTGCAGCCACTATGAAAAACAGTATGGAGATTTCTCAAAAAATTAAAAACAGAAATACCATATGATTCAGTTATTCCACTACTGGGTACTTATCCAAAGAACATGAAATCAATAATTCAAAAAGGTATATACACCCCTATGTTCATTGCAGCATTATTCACGATAGCTAAGACGTGGAAGCAACCCAAGTGCCCATCCATGGATGAATGAATAAAGAAGATGTAGTGTGTACATATGTAGTATGTATATATATACACACACAATGGAATACTACTCAGCCATAAAAAAGATAAAATTGCCATTTGTGACAACATTGATGGACCTTGAGGGTATTAAACTGAGTGATATAAGTCAGACAGAGAAAGACAAATACCATATGATTTCACTCATATGTGGAAGATAAACAAATACATAGATGTGGAGAATAGATTAGTGGTTACCAGAGCAGAGCAGAGAGGACTGGGAAGGGTGAAAGGGGTAAAGGGGCACATATGTATAGTGATGGATAAAAACTGGACTATTGGTGGTGAACACAATGCAGTCTATACAGAAACTGATATATAATAATGTACACCTGAAATGACAAAATGTTATAAACCAATATGACCTCAAAATAATTTAAAAAATAAAATGCAGTAAAGAATGTAAGAAACAAATGAAAAACCCCATTTGGCATGCAAGGTGATGGTCTTTCAAATTTTGCACGTAAATGGTATTTCTTATCCTAATAATATATATTCCTCATACCAATATCAAAGGGCATGTGTCGTATGTATATAGGAGGCCTTACAGAGTGGATGGTCAATAATGGGTAGCTATTTATATAGCGGAATGTTAGTAGTCACAGTGAAAACATGAGTTATTAAATAATCTCGTCAATGAAGTTTTGCCCTACATAAAAAGTTTCGTACTATAAATCCTAACTTTTGTATATAATATATATATTAGATATTTTTAAACTTTTCTGTAAAATACGCATAACCAAACTTTCCACACTGACCATTGTTAAGCGTGTGACTCAGTGGCATTAAGTACATTCACAGCGTCATACAGCTGTCGTCCCTGTCCATTTTCAGAACCTTCTAAACAGAAACTCTGTATATATTTTATTTTAAATTTTAAATTTTTATCCACTTTTAAAGAATTAGACAACAAAAATATATTTAACAGATCAAGAGTCAACTTTTATGTTCTCCTTTTTTATTCCAAAGACATTTCACTCTCTTATGAGTCACATTTACTATAAGGAATTAACAAATAAAAGTTAACATTATAAAAATCTTGACTTTTTTCTTCCCCAGATTCCGAGAACCCGTCTCCTACCCTTTGTTCCCTCTTATCCATTCCCACGTACATATACCCCAACCCATAATCACTTGAAATCAAAAACTTTAGCTGAGAAAACTGTGCACCTGAAATTGGCTTTCTCACATCCAAATGAACATATTCTCAAGCCAGGTTTCTTTTGAGGAATAAATATCAGGAAAAACAGTTTATATTAGTCCCATTTTATCCACATTGCACCAGATTTTGACTGATTTTTTTTATCCATGAGTTTGAATCATCTATGACTATTTCCCCTGTCCTTGGTCCACTCTTGGTGCTCACTTCCCACCGCCATTACCTTGGTTAATCAGAAGTTGACAGCCCTTGAAGTTCCCCTGTCTCTGCTTCTTGCGTGTATTGCTTATTCTACCTTAAGTGTCTCTCCCTGACTTGGACTCCCACTTCTTCGAAGCCAGGCTGGTTCTTAATATTGCTCGTGTTCGGCTCAGACTTCACTTTGAGACATTCCTTGTGTTCAAGGAAACCTCTGGCACCCAGCCTACCGGCCTGTACTCTGTACTCACATAACTCTCTGTGCATAGCCTTTGGTAACCTACACACACTATACTGAGAATAAATACTTTACGTCCTTCTTTCCTCAGACTGGGAACTCCCTAAGGTTTGGCATTGTGACTTATAAATATTTGTATCCCTATTTCCTAGGATGGTACCTGGCACAGAGGAGGAAAGTACAATAGATTACTATATTTATATTTTTCGTCTATCAGAAACCTTTGCGTGTTACTCTTAAGAAGAGACTAGATGAACGAGCAACTGTGCATATCGGAAGACTTAGTGAAGGAGAAGCTGAGTCCCAGAACCATAGATAAATGAGTGAGCGCTGGCCCACAGGAAAAGCAAGGTAGCCAGAGGAGCAAAAATAAAAAAGAATTGAGAGCCAGCAGGAACCACAAAGTTCTCCAAATTTGCCTTCTGCCCATATCATTCCTGGTCTTGATTAATCTGAATATCAGTTTCCACAACAGAATAAGGCCCTGGGACTTGTGTGTCACGTGAGAAGGAAGGCATACAGATTAATTTTAATCATTGAGAACAGATCTACTGAAACATTCCCTGCAGTAAGTATGGATTTTATTACAAAGTGCTGAATAAACCTCCCAGAGCTTTTCTTGTCTTTGTGAGACCATGTTAGTTCCAAAGAAAAAAAAATAAGTATAAAAGAAACAGGGAACTCAGAGAGTATTTCTAGCCACAACTTTAGCAAACCACTCTAAACTCTATTCTGTCAATCAAGACCACGTTGGAAAGGACCTGAGACTGATTTTCATAGTAACAAACAGCACACATAGTCCCTATGTTATAAGAACCATTATAACAAAACTTTGTACATTGAGGATGTGAATTTTTTTGCATAATAAAAGCTACTCCTATGAAAATATACGATGGAGTGATTAACATGCTTTTCTCAATGTGACCATTGAAATGTACCAAGCAAATAAACTACTGAACTTGATGAGTGAATGTAAGGGCGTATAACGTTGGTTAGAACCAGGTGAAAGGCAGGTGAGGCACATCACAAAATTTAGACATAAGTAAAATCCACCTGGGTAATAAACAGTTGCCTATGTGCATGCGAGAGTGTGTATGTGTGAGATTATACAGCAGCCATGTATATTAAGTAATGATCATGACTCAAAACACTTTCATTTTCTGTGTTACTGAATAAAAGTAAGTTGAAAATACATGAAGTTCTTCTAAATGATTCCCAAACACTCCTCTTTATCCAAACTGGTTTGTACTCTCTGATAGATCTGGGGTTCTGCAATTGATAATTTCACCCGTCAGCATCCCTAAACTAAGGTTAGTGACCAGCCCTAAATGCAGAGGGTCCCCAACCTAGGAGGAGAGTAATTCTGTGGCCCAAGCACTCATCAGAAATATCACGCGGTATTGTGCATGTAAGAGAAGGCCCTTTGATGTAAGCACCAAGGCTGTTACCATGGAGACCACATGATTCAAGTCACTTCCTGATGCTAAAGCACCTGGTCTTCATGTTTCCGCTAATTTCCACAGAACCTTGACCATGCTTGCCATTTTAAACTCTAGTATGACAGAATTTGTTTTAAGAAAATGTCTGATGTCCCCATCATTCATAAAACTGAAGATGCAAAATTTTGAAAGATGTGCAATAATCCTTATAAAATTTGGAACTTCAGGCAATTTTTCCTTCCTTTTCTTATTTCTTAGCATGATGACAGATATATTTCTCATGTAATTTTGAATGTTAATCTTTTAATTTAGATACTGGAAAGCATAGGCCTGTCTAATGTAAGGAAAATGGGCCACAGGGTGTTACCTGGCCACCACATTATCTGAAAGAGACAAAGACTAAAAGAGGAGACTGTTGTTTAGGTGCATTCTAGGAGCACCCATAGGAGTGTTGATTTTAGAGCCCTTGCACCATTCCTCTAAGAATTGGGGCCAGAGCTTCCATTAGATTTGTGTTTTACACAGGCTACTGATGAACGAGTCATGGCTTGGGCGTGAGCAGCTGTTAAGCGGGATGTGCAGAGGGTGGGGCAGGGATGCTGATAACTTCATTTGGGGATAAGAAAGGAGCTTTAATGATAAATTTTTCGAGGTGTACAAAATACAAACATCATATTTTTAGATAAAATAAAGAACATGTGGTTTCTTGTAAATTTTCTTTCTGATCTGTCAAGTTGTTTTTATTGAACTCTAGTTGTGTAAAATTGATTTGAAATAAAGTTAAAGAGGAAATGGATGATTTATAAAAAAAAAAGCAAGGCCATAGGGACAGAGGAGCACATAATAAGTATCTCTGTATTAGACAGCTAAGTCATTTGTGTTTTGGTGCTTTTTAAGGACAAGTTAACTTGTGGCTGGCATAACTATAGAGGAATAAATAATTCAGGCTTTTCTTCCTTGAAAAAAGGAAATAGGAAAAGGATATGAGATGTTGATTCTCAAATTTTGAGCTGGCTGAAGTGCAGATCACTCTGAGGTCCATACAGTATATCTTTAGTTCTGAGAGTAAATCTTTTGAATTAGCCAATAGGAGTCTTAAAGCTAAATAAGAGGAAACATTGATGGCCGATAAAGGGAAAGGAGATGTTTAAACTTATGAAAAAATAAAGGAACAGTTCTCTATCTATATGCTGAGAGCAACTAACAGAAAACAGAATCTGGGCTGTCTTTTCTCCTTCTATTTTTATTCATGATTCACATTTTTTCAACCACTCCATTTCTGCATACCATAGTTGACTCATAATCATGAGGGAGATAATTATGCTCTCCACCTGAATTACACAGCCTTTGTACTATTTCAGCCTGGATCTTTTCTCTACCACGTCAGCAGTTAAGAATTTATCATGTGGATACGGGGCCTCATGCCCTGCACAGGATGCCTAGGTCACAAACTGCTGTTTGAGGATACAGTCCATATGTTAATATCCATCACCCCATAGAATCGAGTAGGTCATCTTAAAACTACTCAGTGAAAATGAGAAATGGGTGTTCATTTTTTAACATTTTTGTTTTTTTCCTCAATCCAGCTGAGTCACCAGGAAGTTTCTACCACAATTATATTTTAAATATTTGCAAACTATGTGCTCTGTAGTCAAAATACAATCAAAAGTGCTTACTTTTGTTATATGTGTATAGAAGTGTGTGCTTATGCTGTGTTTGGGTATCCAAAGCAGCTTAATTTGTACCTGAGTTGATGTGGGCAGAGAGCTTATACAGTTATGTTAGATGGAGAAAGGGAATGTGCCCTAATTTGGGGAATCAGATATCATCAATGAAGTAAAATCTGTAGGAAGCTCTGAAAGATGACATGTAACTTTTTCTTCACTATTATCAGTTTTAAGTATAGTACTTTTTAAGTAATGTATTTCTAAATGAATATTCTAAATAGAAATGAAAGATTCTCTTTCTCCTGAGTGGTTTTTTTGTAGTTTGGCCCGAAACCATTTTTTCTAACCAATGAAAAAATCTTGTTTCCTTTCTCTCTTTTCCAGTGTTAGAACTGTTTGTTAGCGTGTTACTTCCTGATCACACTAATTGGCTGAGGGTAGTGGAACAGTCGGTGGAACCAGATGTTGTTTACGCCCGCTCTTCCTGGGTCTCTGTCGCCATTATCCTCACCTGGTTGCTTATGAAGCCAATGCCCTTTGTCCTCCTAGCTGTATACTTCTGGTATAAGAATTCTTAATCAGTGACACTAGAAGGTTGAGAAAGCACAAAGGAAATAAAAGAATAATCAAGAACTGACTATATTAAGCAAAGCAGTGAAACCATGTAAATTTAAAATTAAAGGAATCACCCTCACAGTTCTGAAGGTGTCAAATTATGTCCTAATTTTAAATGTGAGATCTATGCAAATTAACTTGCTATCTTCCCAACACCGTTGGTGCCTGGATTTGAGCACAGTGGAAATTCAAAAATTTACCTTTGTTTTGGAACCATTTCTTTTCAGTGCTTTTCTTAACTTTTCCCTAAACTACCCAATGAGCAATCTCTCCTCTGCCCACACCCCCAAAATTAATTTTGTGAAGTATTAGTAAAACTTCTCATGGTTTCATCAGATCGCCTTGTCTTGGGGAGTTAGGAGCACACCACCCCAGAAGTTTCCTTTATTGGCTGCTGTTTTGAGGTACATTCTGTGTACCAGCTGCAGAACAAGTTAATTGTCACTATGGGGATTGAACTAATAATGCTATCTTTGAGAGCCTCCTGTGTGCCAGACTCTTAACATAAATTTTCTTTAACCCCAAAAGCATCTCTATGAGGTATTAAAATCCTTATTTTCACAATGAGGAACCCATATTTCAGAGAGTTGAAATAATTTGCCCAAAGCTAGATTGTAAAGGGAAGAAAAAGAGTTGGAGCTGGTCTATGTGACCTCTGACCACCACCACTTATGCCTTTGGAAGGAAAGCTGGAGATTACCAGCACCGTGCTGTACACAAGTGAAGTGGCTGACCAAGTCCTTCTCCAGCAGTGGTTCTGAAACCTTATTGTGCAAAATAATCACATGGGGAGCAGAGTTAAATTGCAGATTCTTTGCCATACCTGCAGAGATTCCAGGAATCTGAATTTTTTACAAATACCCCAGGTAATTCTGAAGCAGATTTCTACTTTGAGAATCACTTTTCTAAAGGTAGTGTTAATAAAATTCTCTCTCTCTCAATCCATTCATCCATCCATCGTGCGTGTGTGTGTGTGTGTATTGGAAGAGTTTCCATAATAATTTTTACTTGAGGGAAAAAGAAATTAACTTCTCTTGCCATATGATAGTTAAGTTTTTGATAGTTTTAATGTCAACCCCTTTACAATCTAAACATTCCTTCTCTGTCCTCTTTCTTCCTCCCAAGCAAGCTGAAGGGTTGGTTTTGCTTTCTTCAGGTTAATTCAAGAGGTCATTGATTTTTGAGATAAGTCATTTCAAGTATTGCTAAAGATCTTTTCATTTTGATAGTATCAGAATTTTATTTAAGATTGATATCTATCAGTGTTTTGAGGAACTTTTTTTTGACACTGTTAGCCATAGACATTGATTTTAATTAGTGGACACAACTTATTTTAAAAGATCTTTGGGAGGTGGGCTATTCGGAAACCAGATATGAGAGTAGGCTACCTTGAGAATCTTATGTATCTGAAATAATAATGAATTGGGGAAAAATAGGTGTAGCAACAGTTTTTTAGTTAGAAGACAAATTTTTAATTTAAAAAATTAGTTTTCCATAAGCCAGTGCGTTTTTCATGGAGAAAGACTGTTGGTGACACTTACTAAAGTGCTGCAACATTTTGCTAATTTAAAAAAGGTCTGCCTCAGATCGATTGTGACCTTATCAATAGGATGGTCTCATTCATCTCCTTGGGAGACTCTTGTCACACGGAGCTGCAATAGCTGTGAGCTGCGGCTACTCTGATTGCAAAATCAACATTAAAGAGGGTTTCAGAATCAGTTTGTGGTAAAGTGAAGCATCTCTGTGATCCTCTTAGTTATTAGTTTTTAAAAAGTGAAACATCTTTGTAATCTTTCTTAATTATTTGTTTCAAAAAAATCATAAACTCATGTTCCTGATATTATTTACTCTCATATTTTATTCTTAAGACTAAGAGCTGTTTAGGTGAGAGAGAGAATGATTTTGTATGTGTACCGAATTTGTGGTTCTTTTGGACCAGAACTTCCTCCTCCTTAATGCATTAATTTTGTTCATGTAAATTATTATATTATTTGTTGGAAACAATTTTTGAATGTCAACAAATATAATACAAATGAAATTCCTTATAGTTTACTAGTTTTCAGTATTTGCTTCTAAGAAATTGTTTTATAATTTAAAAAAATAATTTTATTTCATTGATGTTGGGTAAAATTTAGAGATACAATTTTCAAAATGCATTACATGTTCCATACTTAATGTATGTAAGGTATGTGAGTATATTATTGGGATTTAATTTCTGTGTGGCTTTTGGAGTAATTCTCTGGGTCTAAAGTAGCATTTTGTTTCATATTAGTAATTGTGCAATCTATAGTTCCTTGGGCCTAATTTTATAGGTAATAAAACTGAGAAAGTCAGTTTTCTTATAATTAACTTTCTTCTATTTCTTTTTTGCTTTTCACATTTATTAATTTTGTCCTAACCATTTCAGCTTTCTAATATTAGTTTATCTCAATTTTCTTTCACTTCTAGTCATCTGTAATCAAAACCATTTTCTCTCCATCTGCTATCTTTTCATTCATCTCTCCTTTTAAAATCTGTTTCCTCTCCTGTAGACTCATGAATATGCCATGGTATGTCAACTTTCTTTGACTAATTAGGAAGGAGAAAAGAATTCTTTACTTTTGAGATTGTCATTCTCCCTGTGTACCAGTCTGAACAATTAAAATCAGTTGTCTTTGCCTACTAATGATTCCCCAAGTTAGATGTGGGAAACTGAAATAGGATGTTTTCCTTCTGAGGACCCCTGCACTCTGAAACAGTGCACCCCCCATCACCCTACAGGCCCATTGACTGCTGTTCAGTGCATAGTTTAGCCTACTTTTGGAACTGATCTTTGCTAATGAGATAGCACTGACCTCTTAAAGATGTTGCTATTTCATAGACTTATTTTTGTGTATTTCAAATATGTGTCAGGAAAAATATTTATTTAAATGGCCCCATTTTAGTAATATCCATAATACTTGATAGAGTTATTTTATATCCATTTTATTTTGTGCATAACTATTATTTACCATTCTTCTCACTTGGAAATATTGTATTAAATAAGATGCTCTTCTAAGAGGAATATTTATTCAGAACTCAATTTTCTTGTTTTAATATTGAAAACTATCAAAATATTTATAAGCATCTTATTCATGTTTTATACATACGTCAGCCAATAACAAGTTACAAAGAAATATGATTCAAAACAATGAGAATTTATTGAGTACCTACTATATGCATAAACTTTTCAACATCTTATGAGAAATACAAAAAATTTAAAGTTTGGTAATTAGTGACACAGTAAGTTATATGATTAAGTATCAGAATAATTGTTGGACGCAATCAATACTCTGTGATTTAAGAGGAAGGAGAAATCAATATGAATTGATGATCTTGGGAAGCTTTATTGAAGAGCTGGTATTTGCCCTTGTCCTTGAAGGATGAGTATATTTCTATGTACTTTCCATACCAAAGACCTCCTATTGAATATATTTAGAAGATAAAAGAAAGGAGTCAAAGATAATGTTAAGATTTAATGCTAGGGTAAGCTGAGAATGAGATGTCATTAGTGAAAAAAGATGTCATAGAAGCTGGCTTGAGAGAGAAGATGAAGAATCTGGTTTTGAACATTTGAGGTGTGATGTCTAGTAAGAAGATAGAGATACAAGAGACCAAATGAGACACGAGGGCTAGAAATGGAAGCAGTATTGCACACTAGAGAGCAGACAACTAGAACTGCAGAGACCCATGTTTTGGTGCCCTCCCTGACACCAAGTAGGTGGGTGAATTTAGTCAAGTGACTTCGCGGCTTCCAGCTTCCATTTCCATATATTTATAATGAGAGTCCTGAGATTCCTTGCATTTTAACACCCTATAAAGGAACATTGTAGAGTTCTCCATGCATAAGTAATAGTTAAATCCATGAAAGTACATCTGACCTCTGAAAAAGAATAATGTTAAAGGAGCAGGGCTGAGCCTGGAGGAACGGTGCAGTTTCGATTTGGAAGAAGACAAAGTAGAAGGGAACGTGTTGTCATGGGGCAAATGTTAGTGTTAAGGAGAAGAGACAACCAGCATGTGAGACAACAGAGGGCATAATCGCAGTAAGCAAGAGGAAAAAGTGAAAGAGTGATAGTTCAATCTCCTGACTTTCCATCCAGCTTTTGTGTCTGACAAGATGGGTGTTGTGCTGTGGCACTGGAGTGGTGTTTCTCAGAAGATTGTAATCACAAATCACAAGTTACACATACGGATTTCACCTTGTTGTATGCATTGAATATTCATATATGATGCCTCAGGAAAGTCAAATTAACTCACTGCCTGTTCTAAGCTGGACTTCTTTAGGCTGAATCACAGTCACATACGCAATGTAGTTTAGTCAGAATATGTGAATGTTTTAACATACTATTTATTCCATTTAAGTGATTCAAATAACCTTGCTTTAATCTCTGATTACTTATTCCAGGTCTGTATTTTGGAAATGCATCAATATTTGAGACAGAATCACTGAAAACATCATTTGATTATCTAGGCTATTTGATGATATATTAAAATAACACAAATATATTTGTGAGCCCAAAGTTTGACACATATCAGAAAACCGTAATATGAAGAGGTTCTCATAGGCCTAACAGTACTTTCTGTCTAATTTAACCCTTCAGTAAGAAACAATTATATTTAAATACTCATCATTTCTGACCAACTCTGTGACTGGATTCTACAAATAAATAATAAGGTTTATCCCCAGAGATAATACTAAGATAGTTTCAATAATGCTAGAGGCAGATGTGGAAAATTGCCAACACCTAAAATATCTACTTTAATTTCAAGACTATTAGTAATGCAAAATATCTCATTTTTATCCTATTAAAAGAGATAAAACCTTAGAAAGGTCATTATAGAAGAATGCAAAGAGTAAATGTAGAAATGTTTGAAAGAGGAGCCATAAATGTTTTATGTAAATTGGCAGATATGTTCATTCTTAAACCAATGACTAAAAGTAAAAAAGGAGTTGTTTTTTTAAACGTGTGTGTATTTCTATCCTTGAGGTTCTACAAGTGTTAAAATAGTCAAGATTTTAAGAAACTTGTTGAGCTAAAATGAGGCAAGAAATACTAATTCTAATTAGTATTTACTCTCGTGAGAATTTACTGTTTTGGGACAGATTTGTTTTTGAACCACTGTAAGAAAAATGCTAAAAAGCCAATTAATTTTTTTTAACTACTTCGAACAAATAAAGGTTATTTTTATTCACCTCATACAGTGCTATGCAGACAACTTTTGTTGTCCCCTTTGATCTATGAAAAATAACTGTCTTGGACTTTTCCTCTATCTTCACTTACCTCGTACTTCCTAGGCAGCGTCCATCATTCAGTCAGTCAAGCAGGTAGGGTCATTGCCTTTCACTGTACTGTTCACCAGGCAGTACCAGGCTGCCAGTGCCCGCCAGAGTGGGTGTTCCCCCCAAGCATCAGCTGAAGGCCCTGTTCTCACAGAATCTGCAGGTAGTTTTCTCTCTTAACTCCAAGGTGACTGTTGCCAAAGCAAGGTCTCACTCTGACACTACCAAGTATTTTCCAAGTCATCTAGAATTCTCTCAGCGGGAAAATAGGGAAGAAATGCTACACAGGAATAAAGCAGGAATCTTACTTATATGCACTGACAATGTGTTTGTGCAGTGTGAGTCAGAACTCTCAGGCCCAACCAGCCCCTGTGACCCGCTGCCTGGTCAGTCCATTATGACAACGGCATCAGCAACTCTGCTCAGTTCACCACATGATGACTGTCTTTCCAGTGTGTGCCTGCCATTTATTAGGACATTAGTGGCCGGCCATCCTCCAGATGCCCAGCCGTGACTATCACACAAAGAAAACATTAGCTTTCTTGGATGTTGCTATTATAATTCGAAAATTAGTTTTGCCTTCATGGCTGCATCACATTTGGAATCTCTCTTTGATGTTGTTATTAGTTTGGGCTCATGGTGCTCATAACTGTCACACATTAATCACATCCATCATGTGATTCTTAATTTGCTCTATTATGACAAATGGATTTAGACACAAACTTGCAATTACCTATTTTGAGGTTAATAGCAGATTTGCAGTTGTAATTGGTTCCCAAATATTCAATTTAGGGAAATTATTTCTCACCCAGCTCTAAAACATGTTCTAAATGAGCAAATTGTATTTTTTACTGTCACTGCAAAATTGTGCCTGATGAGACCATATGAGACATCTGAGCATAGTAATAGACCCGAAAGTTCTTACCAGAACAGAATATCTGTGCATTCTGTGGGGTGTTCTGCTCTCTGCCATTATCTCATTTATCCACTCCATTTTTATCTGAATCTCAAATTACTCCAGAACATTTTACTTTGTAAACTCTCTCCTTCTGGGGAACATTGTATAGTGATTATTCTATTTGCAGAATGTTAGCAGTCTTAATAACTTCCTGCCGTTATCCTTCTGTAATCTAATGGCAAGAAGAAGATACTTGTAAAGGTTGCTATACCTTTTGATTTTTCTCTCTTATATCTCTTTGTTAAGTATTGCATATTTAAAATGATTGTATATCTAAAATTGTCTCAGAAATTCTCTTTCTGAATGAGCAGAGGAATTTCTTGTAGGGTCCTTTTTGGTTACAGAGACTTCTTTTTCTTGGAAGGTTTGCATAGACTAATGTTCCTCTTCTGCTACAACTCTCTCATTACATACGAATTCTGGTACATCTCCGGGAAATGGTATGCATTCATCTATTCCAGAAAAACTTTCTTTTCTAACAAATCTTATTAACACAAATTTACAGGCATATGGGATGCCAATTAACAAGTAACTGCAGAAAGTTGTGAAAAATAGAAACATGGAAATTAGAGGTGGGAAACATTCTGAAATCGCTGGTTTAGAAGTTGTGTATCATGGAGACTGAGAGTCCAAATTCTGGAGTCAAGCAGCCTTGATTTGACTCCTGTTTCAGCTATTTCTTGTTGGACTGTAGACAAGTCACAACCTATGTCAATTTCCTCATCAGCAAAATGGTAGCACCTATCTCTAAGAGTTTTTGTAAAACTCTTAGCACATTATTAAGTGCTTAGTAAATGTTAGCTGTTATTATCTAGTCCCTCGCTCTTATCCAAAAAGGAAATTCCTTCCACATGGTTCTTAGAAGATGATCATTCAGCCTGTACTTAAAACTTTTCCTATGAAGAGCCATTTGCTACTCTCCTAAGTGTTTTTCCTCCCATTTTTGCATATTTCTAATAATGAGAATTGGAGTCTTCTTCCTTGTAACTTCCATACTTTGGGTCCAGCTCTGGTCATTAGGACATATATAATGTGTTTTCTATAAAAAGATTTTTCAACTATTTGAAATATCTTGTCCATCGCGTCTTCCAGGTCTTTTCTTCCCAAGGCTAATTACCCCAATTCCCTTAACTATGTCGTATGTAACATTCTTCACAGGCCCCTTACCTTCCTACTTGTCCTAAATTTGTCCCTTAATTGACATGTTAATGTTGCTGTTAGAATACGCTGACTTGAATAAAACCAAATACTATCTGACCAGTGCAACATGTGACTTCTCTTATTTTAGGTAAAAATAGTATCATGATCTAAGATTTCTTTAGTTTTTTCTGTGTGTGCATTGGGGTAGGGAGGTGATATGGAAACCACTGTGCTCTTTTCTCTTAGTTGCTTGCTTGCATTCGCCCAAAGTCCTTAAGGTCTTTTCACATGAAATGCCCTAAGCCATTTTTTGTGTAACCCGAGTGTAAGACTTTATGTAGTTCAGTTAAATGTAGTAATCCCCTTGTTGACATAGCAATCAGAAAAGGGTGTATGTTGGGAGAAGTATTAGAAAGGGTTCACTAGTGTTTAGAAGTACCTAGCTTAGAGTTATACACAGAGTGGACATTCTCTGAGTCTTTGTCTGCTATAAAATATTCACATAGTTAACACTCACTGAGTACTTGCTATGTACCAAGAACTGTCACAAGCACTTTACAGGCAGGTTCTTCTTAGCTGCATTTTATAGCATAAAATTTATAATGTGAAGAGAGATCCTATAACTTGCTCAAGCTCACATGGCTAGTTAATGATGGAAAGGTAGACAGGAACCAAATGCTATATGCCTTGAAGGCTAGGGAAAGAGTGTAGATTTGATGCAAAAGCCATTGATATGACACTGAAGAGTGTTCCTTGGGGAGTGGCACAGCCAAGTTTGTGGGTTTAAAAGGAGTGCTAGGGCTGCTCTGTGGAGAGGAGGTTGGAGGATGGCCAGAGTACAAAGAGGCCACCACGAGGCTCTTAAAGAGTTTAGGTAAGACAATGACTGGGCTGGCAGAAGAGCAGCAGAGAAATGGATGGTTCAAGGTCTGTTCTGAAGTCGGGTCGTCAGGATTTGGTAGTTGGTTGGATCTGTGGTCAAAGAAAAGGAGGACTCCGGGTGACTCCCGTGTTTCTGGTTTCAGCCACAAGATGAGTGATAATTACAAATACAAATGAGTTAAAGAGAACTAATGACTTACATGGTTATGTGATCAGAAAATATCTTAGTGGATGACTAAATGAATGGATGATGTATATTAAAGTTAAAATAAGAGACTACTTTCAAAGGGTTTACTTCTCTATTACCTCATATTCTTCTTAAGGGCAATTATATAAAAATTATATAAAACAATGTCCTTATGAGAAAATGGAGCCATTTTTTTTAAAACCGTAGTACCTCAACAGATTTTTTTCTCTAGAAGAAAATGCCTTTTTCCCATGAAGAAAGTTGGCAGGGAATAATTTCCGTTTGTTCCTTTCTGTTTCCAAGCTTTTTAGTCTTCTCTGATATATTTCTATAAGATTAAATCATGGGTACTGTGTCTAAACACTTCTGTTCAGAGTGTGTTTGAAATGAAATAGGTGGAAGAAGGAATAGAGGTGGAAGGAGGTAGAAGATAATTTTTTTAAAAAGGAGAGCCGTGGAATTTTAGCTCTGTTAGGAACCTTGCAGATAATGTCTTCTAAACCACTCATTTTAGAGTTGAGGAAATTAAGGATCAGAGAAGTTGTTCTTTATCCAACCTTAAATTCTTAAATTCTCAGTCTAGGGTTCTGTCGACTGCCTTCATTTTTCTTGAAGCTATCTTCTAGAACCCTTCTCTTTAGAAAGGAATCTTAAGAGAAGAATCCAAATTCTAAGTTAGGGAATAAGTAGCTTCTACTTGATTTATGAAAAGGATCATAACAGAAAAATATATCAGTGAAAGAGGGGAAACGAGCTTAGAGTTGATACCCTAGTGATAATCAGCAGCACAGGGTCAAGGTTAGCCAAATCTAAGTCAGGATAATGATAGCTAGTAAGCACCCAGGAGCTAGGGGTCAAGGTGTGAGAAGGTTGCCAAGTGGACTGGCAAGCGTATTCCAGACACCAAAAGAAACCTGAGAACCTCATGGCCCAGGCAAGTGCTGCGTCACGTTACGTGCCAGAGCTTAAGGCCTACAGGTAGAACGCAATAGGCATGAGGCATGTCAACTCGGGAGCTAAAACTAAAGTCTTCATACAAAAGAAGCTGAGCCCTTGAAATTGGGGCCCATAGCAATGCCAAGGTAATGGTCATTGTACTCCACCTGTCAGGCCCTGACCGTCAGCCATCATTTTGTATCAGTCCATGACAAAGGTCACATAGACTTGATAAGAAGCTGGAATGGGAGTTCATTGAGAGAAGTGAGAAAAATAATGTATCTTTCATAGTAGAGGAGCTATAAGAAGGTATATAGTGAAAAGTCACCTTTCCAATTCTGTCACCTGCTCTGCCCAGTACCCATTCCTGCCAACAGCTAACCAGTGTTCTAATTTACCCTTTATGGGCATTTTTCTGCATATGCAAATCAGACAAATACAACATTCTTGTTTCCTTTCATTTTTTACAAAGTGATGCTGTATTTTACACACTGTTCTGCACCTTACTATTTTCATTTGATAAATAATTATAAGGACTGTCATAATACAGAGCTATCTCAAATAGCTCCAAATAGCCCCAAAATGTTTCCAGGGTCTTCTGTCCCTTACCAAAATTTCAAGATAGAGTCGTGTGTTACTCAGTGACAGGGATATGCTCTGGGAAGTGTGTCATTAGGCGATTTTGTTGCTGTCTGAACATCGTAAGTGTACTTACACAAACCTAGATGGAACAGCCTATTACACACTTAAGCTGTAAGGTACTAATCTTATGGGACCACCATCATATATGTGATCTGCCAGTGACTGAAATGTTGTTGTGTGGTGCATGACTGTGTATATTTATGATTTAAGATTAAGATTGGTAAAGTAACAATGCTAGAATGTTGGACATTGTGCTTGAGAATACCCCTATTTAATGACAGTGTGTCTGGGGTTGCAGCAGCTAGGGTATCGACTCAGCTGTCCTAACCCCATCACTGGCCAATCTGACAGTACTGAGTGATTGAGTTATGCCTATCAGTTCCTTACTTGTAAACAGGAGAAGGTTAGACTGGCCAAACTTTGAGGTAAATTTCTAATTCTAGAACTGGTAACACTATCTGAATAGTTTAAAATCTTACCAGTTTGTTGCCAGGGACTGGAATATATCTGGATGTTAGATTTATCATTTTGGAGGTACATGTTATGGCAACTTCCATCAAAAAGAATTATCTTCTAAGTGATTGACTTTTTAAATTGTGAAAATTCCAGATATTTAGAAAAGCATAGATAATAGTATACAAACATTAGTATACCTTTGCTTAAAAAACAAATGATTACAGATACAGTTAAAGTTCCTAATTGCATTCCTGTCTTTCCCCTGCAAAAGTAACCACTCTCCTGATTTTGGTATTTATTGTTCCCACACACACCTGTATACTTTTGCTTTGTTTATATATAATCTCTGAACAATATAGATCATTCCTTTGCAGGTTTTAAAATTTTGTATAAATGGTATCTTACTATACACATTTTCTGCTTCTTGCTTTTTTTGTTGTTGTTTACCATTATGCTTTTGAGACTTATCCATGTTGGTGTATGTGTCCTAATTCATTCATTTTTAGCATTCTATCAATAATCCCTACTTAAGTTTCCATTCTCCGATTGAAGAACATTTAGGTGGTTTTTCTCTTTTCTGTTACAAACTGTGCTTGAATGATATATATCTCTTCAAATCTAAGAATAAATGTAGGAGTGCATCTTCAACTTTCCTAGATATTGCCAGTTTGCTCTGCAAAGCTGTGCTAATTTACAATCCCACCATCAGGTATAAGCTTTCTCATTGCTCAACATCCCTGCCAACACTTGGTGTTGCAGACTTTTCAATCTTTGCCAATCTGATTGCTGTGAAATAGTATCTCATTATGGTTTTAATTTGTATCTGCTTGATTTCTCATGATGTAGAGAATTTTCAGGTATGTTACTAGACCTTCAAATTTTGGATTACCTATTTATATCTTTTTTGTTTTTTCCTGTTTAGGAGTTCCCTTTTATCTTACTGATATTTAGTCATTCTTAGACAGTCTGGATATTAGTCTATTGACAGTTATATGCTTTGCAAATATCTTCTCCAAATCCATGGCTTGACTTTACTTTATGGTATCTTCATGAGCAAGGTTTTCATTTTAATATAATTTAATTTATTATCTTTTGTTCCTTCTATTTTGCCTTTTAGAGGCCTTCTCTATCCAAAATTTATAAAGATTGTTTTCTCCTAAAAGTTTGTTTGTTTTTTAAACTTAGATCTGTTATACATCTGAATCCAACTTTTTAAAAATGTGGTTAATTGGGGCCAGCTCGGTGGCACAGCGGTTAAATGCACATGTTCTGTTTCTCGGTGGCCCGGGGTCCGCCAGTTCGGATCCCGGGTGCAGACATGGTGCCGCTTAGCACGCCATGCTGTGGTAGGCGTCCCACATATAAAGTAGGGGAAGATGGGCATGGATGTTAGCTCAGGGCCAGTCTTCCTCAACAAAAAGAGGAGGACTGGCAGTAGTTAGCTCAGGGCTAATCTTCCTCAAAAAATAAATAAATAAATAAATAAATAAAAATGTGGTTGACCATTTATTGAGCATTCCATCCTTTACACAATGTCATTTAATTAATTAAACAACAAATACATTCTGGACCAGGTAGCATTCCCATCAAAGTTAATAACATAGCAAAAGTATTTATTTTAAGATGGCTGCCATTGCTCAAAATACTTTTGAAATTCCTCTTTTTAAAATTACATTCAAAGCCTACTGTAAATTACTTAACACTTACCATCATTGGAAAATTTTTTCCTTTAAGGGAAGATTTAATTTTGGGGAAGGATTAAAACTCCTTCAGAATAAGCTTGGTGATAAAGCTAGAGAGTGATTTTTTATTTAACTTAACATGAAATGTAACTGCAAACTGTTAAGACTACTTTTCTTGCATCAGCATAAAGTAGTGCTAAAGGCAGACATCTAGGAGAAATTTTCACACTATTTTGAAATAATAGTATCCTCAATATAAATAAGAGCATAGAATCTCCATTATGTTCATTTGGAAATTTAATCCTGGTATATTTAAGCCAGTTCCTTATGGCTAAGCAAAGCAATTAGATCTGTAGATAGATGAATGAATAAAATACTGAGTGATAAATGTAAAATAAGAAAAATATATGAAGTACTGTGGAAATAAAGAAAGTGTGTATGGAAGATCTGACCATCAGGAGGAATCAAGGAAGGCTACATGGTAGAGATGATATTTGAACTGAACCTGGGCGGATGAATAGAAATTCTTCAGATGAAGGGCATGATATACAAAACACCCAGCATGGGCACAGAAGGACAAAGTTGGCATTAATAGCAAGTCACCTTCAAGATCAGGAGTTTATTTAGTGTGGTCAGAAGTAATATATTTGGCAACTGCAGTTTGGTCCCTCACCACCAAATGTAGCCACAAAAGTCTTTTAAGCATGGACGCAGTATGTCAGGTTTATGCTTTTGATCAAAATCATCCTGGCAATAGTGTGGCTGGCAAACTTTTTCTATAAAGGTCTGAATTGTAAATAATTTAGGTTTTTTGGGCCATACAGTCTCTTTCACCATTGTAGCATGAAAGCAGTCATAGATGATACGTAAATAAATGGGTGTGGCTATGTTCTGATTAAATTTTATATACAGAAGCAGGCAGCAGACAGAATTTAGCCCTTGGCCATAGTTTACTGACCACTGGAGTAGAGGACAGATTGAGAAGATATATTGGAGACAGGAAGATAACTAGAATGATTGGACTGGATTGGGTAAAGAAAAATGAGATTCCAAATGAAGACTGTGAAAGTAGGGATGGAAAGAAAGAGATGACTGAGGAGATGTTGCAGAAGTATACTTGGCAAAGTTGGTGGTGGTCTGGAATGGAGGGGGTGGGGAGGCTGGTGGTAAGGGAAAAATGGCTGTGGGACCTGCCTCTGGGAACCTTTGAATGTCCATGGAGACCCCTCCACCTCTTCTCTCAACTCTCCAAGGGGACAAAGTCTTGTTTTTTCCTTTAGAGTCCACCTCACATGATTTTAGGGATGATGATGGTGACGAAGGGCCCAGTGAGGGAGTGTTAGGTACTCTGAGGACAGTCGTAGAACTCAGTAGATTTGCTGGTGT
Source organism: Equus przewalskii (assembly GCF_037783145.1). Lineage (NCBI taxonomy): Eukaryota > Metazoa > Chordata > Mammalia > Perissodactyla > Equidae > Equus > Equus przewalskii. The sequence continues at coordinate 62,256,674 of NC_091843.1, forward strand.
TGCCTAATCCAGACTTCAGTCCTGTGCCAAGGAGTAAAAGTTCCACATAGGAACATCTGTGCACAGTTGCCTTCCATGGATACTTACTTTGATGGGACCTTTGAGTTGGCAGCAGACATTTTCACATGCAGCTGCAAGTCTTAGCCATTTAAGAGCCAACAGTCAGAACCTCCAAGGGCCAAGGGCCATTAGTTCAATAACAGAACTTTCAGTCATGACAATCACTGAATGAAGCCCACAAATTCTGTCTGCTTCTCTTCTAACAGCTGAAATAATTTAACTTTATTCTGCCACTTGAGCTCTCGTGGGGGAAGGGAGATGTGTAAGAAGCTGAGTTAGGTTCCACTTGAATTCTTTAGTCCTCGTGATGCTGAAAGGTTCTTCTTATCTTTTGAAATGTGAGTGCTAGCTTGAGACAGTTCAAGAGTTTGTCTGTCTATATCTCTAACATGGGATCAGGATTATATCCATTCTCAGCCACCAAGTCTTGTGTTAATGGAACTGAAACTCTCTGGGGAAACATCCCAAACCTATTTAATGTGCCCAAGCACTAAAGTTTGCATTAGGACTTTTACATTAGCTGAGGTGTCTATAAAAATACATGCTTGCAGCCAGGTCCCTAGTGGCTTCACATCCGAAGAAGCTGTGGAGCATCCGTCATTCTACCCAAGAGCTGGAATAACTTTCACCGTTGCAGATACTTCCATTATGTAACTCAACTGAGAGAGTTCTGCAGTCGCCGTGGCAGACTTTAGCCATGATTCTGTAGAATAATGTAAAGATACAATTGATTTTTAACTGTTGTCACCCAAGATGCATTGATAGAGAATCATGGAACTTTAGGAAAAGAGAGATTTTAACATGAGTGGTTGATTTTCTTTTTACCCCTTTAAATGTCATGGCTTTTCCACACTGTTTCATCATCTAGCGCTGTAAATTAACCCCTCAGCTTTCTGGTACACATCTTGCCAGCAGACTCTTTCCTTTAGCATGAAATCACAAGCAAAAGTGTTTTGTTTTTTAATTTTCACTTGACTTAGAAATAATTTTGTTTGAGACGTTTAGAATCATATCTTAGGTGAAATTTTTTTAATTGGTGGTTATGTTTTGCTATTTGGATGGCAAATCTTTAATAAAAGTATATTTTTAATTGCATAAATTAGACACTAGAAGCTGAGAAGCTGTGGTTCTCAGCCTAGGCTGCATATTTGAATCACCTAGGGAGCTTTTAAAAATACTGATGCCCAGGTCCTCCCTTAGATTAATTGAATTTGATTCTCTGGGAGTGGGGTCGGTGCTCCAATATTTCTTTAAAAGATCCCCTGATGATTCTAATGTGCAGCCAGGTTTGAGAACCCCTGCCTTTTAAAATGCAAATCCAATTGTGTGCCTCCACACTTTAAAAACCTTTGTCAACAGAAAACAACCTAACTCCTTAGCAGTTAAGATCCTTCTGGTATGACTCCAGTATTTGTCCAGATACACTCAAGCTGGTCTGCTGTATACACCCTCCAACTACTCCATTTTTTCCCCAGCCTAACTCCTTAGCAGTTAAGATCCTTCTGATATGACTCCATCATTTGTCCAGATAAACTCAAGCTGTATACACCCTCCAACTACTCCATTTTTTTCCCAGTTTTATTGAGATATAATTGACATGCAACACTGTATAAAGTGTTAAAGTGTATAAAGAAGGATTTCACTTACATATATTGTGAAATGATTACCACAGTAATACTCCCATCAGGAAGACCTACCTCTCATCTCCATGTGTTAGCAAATATATTGGAGAAGAGACCCTATCCTTGCCCACTAAAGTCTTTCCATTTTTAAGGATGCCTCTTACAATAGCACCCTTACTTAGCAAGACTTCCTTGGTTCTGTCAGGCAATGTTCACTCCTCTCTGCACCGTGCATCCTTATCACCTTGCATGTCCTCAGTTAACTCACTTACTACTATGTATATGTCCCCCTCCTCCAAAACACTAAGTTACTTGAGGGTTGGGCCCGTGTCTTACTATTCTTTGTATTATTATACAGTGTCTAAAAAATAGTGAGTACTCAACATATGAATTAATGAAATTCATTGTAAGCATTCATTTTATGGGGAGCCAGTAGTGTGGGTTCTGGATCAGACTGCCTGGGTTCATATGACACCTCTGCCACTTACTAGCTTTGTAACCTTGAGCAAGTTATTTAATGTTTCTAAACCTTGATTTCATTATCCATTAAGTGGGAATAATACCATTTCCTAGGCTTATAAGAATTGAATGAGATACTATTCGTACGGTGGCTAGTATAGTACCTAATGCATGGTAAGCATTAAATAAATGTTCACTGCTGTTCTTACCTCCTAATTGGTTTCCATCTGGATGTAACTATAATTATTTCCTATGATAGAGATAAGCATGAAACAGGTGAAACATGGTCACTGAAGGTTGCCTCAGCCTAGTCTAGGTTGGTTGAGGCCTCCTGCCCTCCTCTTCCAAGGCCTTATCGGCTAGCCTTGAGAAAGGAGACACAGAACTATATGGAATCAGTTGTAGAAGATTTTGAAAGACAATCAGAGGATCCTAGATTTTGAAAGGATGTGTTATAGCAAGAGAGTGGAATAATTGAGATTGTTTATGAACAGAATTATTCTATAGAATTTTACATGATTGGAAATAGGAAATACTGGAAACAGGGTGATCCTCACCCCAAAATCTGACATGAAATAATGAGAATCCACCAAGGGTAAAGACTGACTCTGAATTTCCTACTCTAAAGCAGCCTGAAGTAAAAAATTGTGTACTCTATGGCCACAGTCATCCATCTACCGAGAGACATTTGTTGAAAGCAGACCAGCGTAGCCCTTCCTGATCCGTAGTCTGAGTCTGTAGAGGTTCTGGTAGTTGGAAGCCTAGAAGAAAGAAGATGGAGAAAGAAGACATAGAGGAAGCAAACAAAGAGTCAGATCATTGATTTACTCTTTCTCATGTTGCATGTCCTAGGAGCACCAGGACTGTCAGGGTCTCATATGTGCAAAATCACAGTTGTGATGACCGAGAACTACAATGAAGTCAATCTGAAAATAATGTAGCTATAAACATCATTATTACATTTTTACCTACATTTTACTTGTAGGTAAAGTGAAAAATGATGTACTATGTCCCATAGCACAATACCTGGGAGATTGTCTATACTCAGTTACTATAAACTGTTGTTGCTATCATGAGGTTGATGATGATGATTGATGATGATTATCTATGACTCATTCATCAATAGGAGAAAATCCTCTACTTCCAGAGCATGTTTAGGAACCTTGGTTGGGATGATGTGTTAAATTCATGCTAAATTCTGTTTGACCTAAATGTAAATAATAATACTATCTTGATATTTAAGCTTGAGAATTTTAGTGCTGTAGAAAAAAAGTGTATAGGTCCTATAAATGCAATACTATGAATAACTAGGATTATATTTAACTGATTTTAAAGTAATTCTTTTCATATTTAATTTCTATAAATATTTCAAAATCCACAGAAGAGATAATGACCAAAGAAGGGCCACTATTATTCAGGTAAAAAAGTGAAACATATGGCTGTTTTCTAGAAGATATGTTTATGGTAATACAACATATGGGTAACATATGGAGAAAATCAGGTTGGAAGCCCTCTGGAGATTAGACATATATCACTACTAAGCAGATGTAAATTGCAGTGCCTTAGTCACTTACTGACTCTCTCTCTTAGAATTAAATGGTCTTTTCAATAGCTGAAAGTGAAGTTATTTTTAAATGTAAAAATTATTTAGACACATATTTACATGCAGTGTATTTATTTTTGTCCTTAGTATTTAAAGATAATGCTACTGGTTCTAACTACCATTTGTGAAGACTGACGTGGCTAAAAGACAGACAAGTGGCTAATAATCCTTTTCACCCTAGATTCATAGAAACTAGTGACTTTGATGCCTAGAATCATATTTTCCCCACATAGTTTTTCTCAGTATGAACTGTCCCATTTCTTGATTACTGATAACCAGATTCATCTCAGCTTCTCTGTTTTCCCAGGTTTTTTTTTTTTTTTAACAGCTTGGCTGTATCATTTTGAATGGTACTTCACTGGATTCTTTAAAGAATTTCTAACGCTCATCCGGCTTACGTTAATCCCATTTCAGGTCACCATAAAGCAGTTGTTTTCATGTCTAATCAGTAGACTTGCATAATCCCCAAGAAGCCTGTTGTCAAGTGCATCTCTTCAAGCTGGTAAATTTGCTGCAGTCTGGGATTGTGTTATTTGTGCTCCTCTCTCATTGTTTACTACTAGCTGAAGTAATACTCCCAGGTGATGCTGATGAAATTACGCAGATAATCAGATGTGGTCAGTTAAGGTCTCTAGCCATGTACTAGAAGGTTGGACATTCGTCACTTTGATCTTGACCTTGTTGCTACAGTGAGTGTGCACCCTGTCTGCCTGACTCAAAGGTCATGCTGGCCTTCTTGATTTGATTTTCTACTCTGTCAGTCAGCACACCATTAGGCAGAGTGCTGCCAGTGACCCCTGTAATCTCAATATTGCCAGTGAGCGGGGTGTGGGGTTCTGCTGATGGGGACAAGTATGTGATCTCATGCTGTAATTCAATTCAACTCTATTTATGGTACACCTGACATTTGCCTAGAAATGCACAAGGTGCCACAGGATAGAAAGAAGTAGAGGCACAGTTTCTACCTTCAAGGAGCTTACGGTATTATTGCATGATGATAAAAGTCCATTTCATGATTAGGAGGGACAAACAAGAAGTGCTGTTAGAAGTTAGAGTAAGTTTTTCAATATTTGGCCGCTGGACTTATGCTGTAAAAGGATCTATAACCATGAGCTGTCTTCCTGTGTGTACATTTTGAAGCTTCCACATCAGCCTACAGCAGCAACCCTTGAATGACTGTCTCACAGGCTTTTAATGATATCCAGAGCTGTTAAGTGGAGTTTCCCAGAAGACAAAAATCATAGTCTAACACTGGCTTCTGAGCCCTTTATTCTGCTCTCCGCGAATCACTGCACATGGTAGATTGAGTAAGATGGGGCTGATTTGCATCCCTGCTTCACTGATTGGTGACTGAGCATCTCAGCCTATTTATGTTCAGATGACTAGTGGATGTTTCACATACATTGTATAATATTTTTTATCAATAGATTAATTCATACCCTTTTGTGTTTATACATGAGAATATGGAATTTTTGCTTAACAGTAGGATTTATTTGTTACCCAAGTTTTATCTTGACTTTTTTTTTCAATTTAAGAAAAATATTCCTGTGCTAACATTGGCCATTGTGTTTTTTCTCAGCCATTTTTCTTATCCATGGTTATTTTCAGTGGTGAATTGTTTAATCTAATTTTTGTTCATCTTTGAGTTTCTTTATACTGTAGTTAAATTCCTGCTAGCCTGCTTAATATAATACAAAAATAAGTGTTAAAGATAAGTTCATGGTGGGTGAAGTTGATCATATTATTTCTGTATAATTTATAACCTGGAGAGTTTACCATTATAAATATTTAGGAAAGTGGTCTTGCCACCCAGCCTCCTATTTATACATGGGATTTACTAGTCCAATGTTAGGTCAAAAGTCAATATAAAACAAGAATGGAGGCTCTGATGTCTTGTCCCTTGTAAATGTTTTCAGAAAATTCCACAAGCAGATCACTGTACTGTAAAAATAATGGGCTGCTTAGCACATCTCCAGACTTCACCTACATAGGGGCCTTTGTGTAACACATCAGTCATCCTTCTAATGTAGAGTCATCAATAGTTTCGAATTCAAGAAAAGTAGGACAAAAGAATACTTGTTAGATCTGCCAAGGTAGAAGGTGCACAAGGGGAGGAGGAATAGTTAGCCAGAAGGCAAAAGAAAAGTGGCAAACTTGAGAGGATTCTCAGCCTCTGGGGATAGTTTTAGAAGAAATAAATAGTAAATTAAGTGACTTACAAGCTTCTTTGACCCTACTCAACAGTAAGTTGAATATGTTGCCACACAAAACAAATCAGTCTTAGGAAAGAATTTATACTTTGACTTTTTAAGCTATGAAGAATTTGCACAGATTTGAGAGTGTAAAATAGACAGTTATATAAACATTGAAGCTACAAGATGCCTTAATGAGAGATTATAAAATACTGCATTTGAAAAATCAAGTTCACTTTCACACTCATCCAATAGTGCAATTTAATGTAAACTAAAAGGAATTTGTCACTGCAAACCTTTTTTTAATGGCTATCATACTTATAGTAAAAGCATAAAGAAATAAGACTTCTTTGGAGCAGATGGCGTACAGCAAAGTGTCTGGTATGAACTACACTACACCATTATTAATATATAGGTGTTAACAATATGACTAAGTGTAATAAGTTGAGAAGAGAATTACCAATTAAGTTTGTATGTGTTACTTGACTCATCAATAGCAGTATCCACAGCCCCCCTCAGATTCTGTGGTATTTCTTGAGCTTGCAAACAGCTCTCTTAATTGATTAGCAGGTGGCATGCAGTTGCCTGCCTTCCCCTACCCTTGCAGGTTGCTATGGTGATACAATCTTAGCTTCTCCTCCATTACTACTTCTCCTGTTCATTCTGATCTGTAGAATGAGGTCTCACGAACTTACTTGACAAACTGGTGCTGGCATTTCTGTTCAGATGTGTTACCTAACATTCTTCTTTGGCTTAGTAAATGGGAAGTGGCCCTTTATGCCAGCTCACGTTTACGTCTGGCAAAAGTGTCTAAGAAAAAGAGTGGTGTAATTCTATTTGATGTACTTTTATTTTGTTGTTACTTCTAGAGTACTAAAGTATACAGTGTTTTTAAGGCAAAACTTGAAAGCACATTCACCTTCTTTCTTAAAGATTCCTAACAATCACTGTGGTAAGTGTTAACCACTGTTACCACTGACACTTTTTAAAAAAGATTTTACAGAATATTTTGAGATAAAGTAGATATATATATATATATATATATATATATATATATACACACACACACAGAGAGAGAGAGAGAGAGAAATGTGTGTGTATGCCTTTTTTGAAAATCAAGAGTATTGTTTTGTTTTCTTTGGTTTGGTTTTTATACAAAAGCTAAGGCAAGTCAGTAATGTTTAGGTACCTTTTCTATAGTCTCCTGCCAGTGTAAAAAGGACAGCAGTTACTTTCAAATCAATTCTTAAGAGTCCTTGATTTTTGAAGGCTGCTATTCACACATAGCAACCAAATAGTCTAATCTAGGCACACTTTGAATCTTAGACGTTTAAATAGTATATAAAAATACTTTTTATTTATTTAAACAGCATCTTGTGTGTACAAAGTACCATAAAACAAAAGGCATCATCTTGTTGATCTCCTGACCATTCTTTTCTGTAAACAGACGACAATAACCTCCTTAGAACAAGTCATTTCACAGACCACCTGACTCGAAGTCCACATTTTCAGAACACATTTTATTTCCAATCGTGAGAGTCCTATGTTTTAGGCCAACATTTGGCACCTACCTTTTTAATGTGACTTTATGTACTTTAGAAAGTACATTAAAGTATGTGATAAAATGTGTATAAATAGGGCAGTAGTTCAAAATGCATTCCCATACTTTTATAGGAAATACAATACATAGTAAGAGATTCCAGTTCTTGAGACTCCTGGTCAGGCGCCTGTCTGAAATTTGGTCATAGCAACGGCTGGGATTTCCCCGCCTCCTCCAATGAGGGCGTTAGGGGCTACGTTTCCGATGTGGTAACCAGAGCCAGTCTGCAAAATGAAGAGTGCGTAGTCAAAGAATGAGAAGAAAATGAAGTTAAGAAAGCAAAATAGGAAAGAAAGTGAGAAAACGACCTGTAACATTGGGGGTATGTAGCTAGTTTCACCCACACCTTTGGTGAAGTCATCCTGCTTCAAAAAAGGTTTAAGACTTAGCTGAATTTTCAATAACTTTAATGTAGGGATAATAATTTTAAAGTGTTTTTTTAAATATCATAATATCATGTCATATCGACTATTTTGAAATTAGGAAAAAGATTTAATTTGTGTAAAATGCTCATTTAATGTATTGGATGACATTCAAAAAAAGATTAACTAGAATTGTTCTTTTTGAAATCTGCAGTGCAATATATGTAGTTAAATATGTCATTTGAGGTAGCATTTTTGCTCAAACTTCACTTTTAGATTATTATTATTCTACAGTGAAAATAATTCCTTTCCCAAAGCCTAGATTTGTCATAGAAAGTAAAAGAGGCAAAAAGTCTGAGTCAATTATAGAGAAAAGAATTTTACAGACCACAAAGGGATACAGAGTTTTTCAGGTCTCACAATGTAGCACCTGTGATGTCAAAAGACCGGCCATACGTCAAGACTCCTTGAATCCATGTTATGTGGTAGCATGGTAACGGTTCCTTGTGTTCAAGAGTAGCCACAGTGCTCATGTCACCTTAAGAGTCCGGACCGCTTCCTTTATGAAGCTGATTGTGTGGGGCATGAATTCACATCCTTTCCTCCTGTCCCTCAGTCCTTACCTTTTTTTTTTTATGGTTCCTTAAATGAAAATAAATTTAATGGTCAAAGTCAGACACTTAGGGAGAGATGTATCCTGGAATAAATCACATATTTTCAGCTTTTAACATACATCACTCTTTGCAGCAAGAGGAATAGCAAGTAAAGATGAAAACCCACAAGCAGGATCAAAAGCAAATTGGGAAAAACTAAGAAAATAGAGTTTGGATACATTTCAGTGACTAAATTTTAACCCTATTCAGGGGACAGGGTGTTGTTTAAAGTCTATATACTTACCACAAATTCCTTATGTTTTTGAAATAATTAGGAAGACAAGAGGGATTTAGATTTTCCATTTTTTTGAGTTTCCATAAACTTGATGTAAAGAGTGTTTGAAAGCGTTGTTAAGTCACATTGTCTTAGCTGTAATGTAAATGACTGTTACTGTTGGTAAGTCAGTAGTTGTGATGCATCTTCCTAGACTGTGTTTATGGAGTTGAGGAGTGAGAGGGTGAATTTTGAGCAGACTGGTAAAATTGGATAGAATAGCAAATGTAGATATCTCCCAAGTTCCAGCCCATTCTTTACCTGTTGATCCTATTTCTGTGCCTTAGTAATGGTAATCCAAATAATAACAGCCAGCCATTTACAAGGCACTCATAACACAGGTTATAATATATCCTCAGAATAAGCCTGTCAATTCAGTTCCATTTCATATCTCAAATAAGAAAACTGAGACTTCTTTGAAGTGACATGGCCAAGGTCACATTGTTGGACCTCAAACTTGTATCTTCTGATTCTAAATCCTGGCCTTTCTTTGCTCCTGCCTCCTCCTCTCTCCTGATATCATTCAGTTTTCCCTCTTCAAACCATTTATATCTCCATTTTCAGCTTTCATAATAACCATGACCTTATACCAAAGAATTCCTAGTTTATATCCACAATCAACATTGAACTAGACATTCTGTATATTCCTTAGCAGGTTCTTTGCTTTTGGTGGTGGTAGATTTTTCAGGCATAGAAGTAATTTGGATTCTAAACACTGTTTTAGAGATAGTTTATGGGGTTTTTTCCCCGTCTGCTATTCTTTCCAGTTTTTCTTTAAATTATTTTAACAGATATATCTTATTTTGAAATAAATCATGTTCAATTTGAGTATTTTAAGATTAACTTTAATTCTTAAAAATCTTTTCACCATATGCTAAAGGAGAAAAAAAGAAAAAAAGTGTCTTAGTTCAATGGTTTGAGATACAATAATGCTTTTAAAACAAATCAAATTTGTTTTACTAAGTATATTTGGGGTTGAGAGTTCAGTAGACAACAGTCAGCACTTTATTTCAAACCATTTAATGGAATTGCATGAAACAGATCAAGTAGTAAAAAGCACTTTCTTATTCTTCACAGTAATTCCACCTCCTGCTAACCACATGGCAGTCATTAAAATATCCAATTTCATTGTATTCATAGAAAGTTTTAAACAAAAATATATTCCTTAAATGTAGTCCTTTTTTTAAAAAAAAACTAGTATTGGCTAATATTACTATTCAAAAGATGTATTATACTAATAAGAATATTCCATTAGACGTTTCATAAAGTCATAAAATAGGCTTTCTATTCTCATGAACAGTTCATTCCATGAAAATTTATTGATGCCTACAAGATGCCAGGTAATGTGCAAAGTGCTAAAGGAGACATTGAGAAGTGCTAGATAAAAATCCTTCTGCCAAGAAGAAAAGACTAGACCAATGTCTTTCAGCATTTGTACCTGTTTCCATCAGCATCCAAATCACCTGCAAGATTTGTTAAAAATGCAGATTCCTGGACCCTACCCCAGACCAACTCAATCTTAATGGGCAGGTAGGATCCAGGATCTGTACTTTTTAAAGTTATCCAGTGATTCTGAGGCTCATTAATTTGAGAGGCACCTATATAACCAGAAGACAGATACAGAAAGAAATGTTTAATACCAACTGATAATTATTCTAATAGAATTGGCATTGATAAATACTTTAAATTTATGTTTCTAATGAATGTAAAATGTAAACATGTGACCTCTCACATGGAATGAAACACATGGATAAATATTTATCTAAAATTTCATGCCTTAGGTACCTTTAAATTTTAATAGAAATTAAACATATTGTTCTAGAGATTCTGTCTGTTTTGAACTAGATATGTCAGAATGAAGTCATGTTTACAAGGAGAAAGATACCTGTTTAGAAAGATTCTCTGTAACATTAATAGCTCAAAAATGCTAAAGAGGTCTTGGCTTCTTACACATTTCATATCAAAAATAATAAAACCAAGTGGCTCTACTTGATGCCAACACTACCACCTGGTCTGTTTAGATGTGCAACTGGCAGAGTCTCGGAAGTACCCATCAGTTGGATTTTTCTGTTCTGCTCGTTTCGATCAACTGCTCAGCTCAACCAAAAGCAGTAGTCTACAAAGGCTGTGTACATAGCCCCAAGGGAAAATGTCCTTACTTACTTTTAACCCAGAACTACAAAATGATAAATAGAGCTAAATTCCAAAATTTAATGCTTGAATAGTCAATAGAAAACGTCAAGGTATAAAATATTGACAAACTAGTATAAATAAAACGTTAAAAATATATATAGCTTTCAAATATTTATTAATAAGGTACTAATTCTTATAAATCAGTCATCTTTCAGAGGTAAGCATGCAGAAACAGTTTGTACTGTAGGTCATAATTGTATGTAAATAGGTAACATGGTGAAGTGAAATATCAAAGAACTTTAGGATACTGCTAGATCTGCTATTTACCTCACTTCTTTCTTTTTGTTTATTCATTTAACAAATGCTTATTGAGTGAGAGTGCCAGGCACTGTCTCAGGCGCCAAGGCTGCAGCCTAGAATAAGCGCGGAGAATCACTTCTACCTCTTGGTGTTTGTATACTGGTTGGAGAGTAGTCCATAAAAATATGAACAAACCAAGTAATAAAATAGTGCTTAAGGGAATTTACAAGATTCTGTGATGGAAAAGAACAGGGTGGGGGTCCAACTTCACATAGAATTATCAGAGAAGCCTACTCTTAGAAGGAAATATCTAAGCCCCAACCTGAATGATGAGAAGGAGCCAGGCACAAGAAGAGTTGGGTAAAGAAACTGAGGAAACCACAGGCACCAAGGCCCTGCAGAGGGAGACAGTTTGGTGAGGTGAAGGAACTGATGGAAGACCAACACAACCTGAATGACAGGGAGAATGCAAAGAAGAAGTCAGATAGATAGGTGGGCTGTCCTACGTAGGCAGTGACAGTGCGCTTGGCTTTTATTCTAAATACAGTGGGAAGCCATTGAAGAGTATTATGCAGAGAAATGTGATCAGAAATACTGTTTAAAAAATTTACTTTGGCTACTGTATACAGAATGGATGCGGAGTTGCAGGGAGATTACTAGTTAGAGGACTATTGCTATGGTCCAAGGAGAGATGATGGTGGCCATGGAGACAGACAAAAGTGAACGATTCAAGGTGTATTTTGAGAGTAGAATAAACAGACTTTGCTGATTGATTGGATTTTCTTATGGAATTTACATGAAGTTGTTAAAGCATTATTTTCATATATATGTCCTGACTTTATAGGTGTAGAAATGTAGGGAAATATGGAATATAAAGTTCACAGCTGCTCACTCTCATCCCTTCTCCACCCTAGACTTTGTCTTCTTTGGAGTGATCATCGCACAAACATTTTGCCTTTGTATACCCAGATGGGGGAGGAGACAGAACAAGTCACTATCCTACAGCCTTTCTGTTTAACTCCTCCCACAAAGATCTGTAAGCATTATGGGGTCCTCTAATTATATCAGCAAATGTTTCTTGGAACCATTACATTTCAGAGGTATCTCATTCCAACTCCTATTTTTGCCTTTTATACCATGCTCATATTTTCAGTAGAAAAAAATCAACGTTTTAGATTGAGAGTAAAATCCAAGAAAATTTGCTAAAGCATTTAGAAACTCTAAAACTTAGAAAATATATGTATATTTAAAATATTTTCAATTTTACTCGCATAGCATACACTTATTTACCCTATTATAGTCAAATATTGTTTTTATAATAATTTAATATGTTTTCCCACTAAGTAGTAGTAAAAGTAATTTTAGAGCATTTAGGTTAATATATCAGATTTAATAATGCCAAACAAATGTGCCTCATTTTAAGTAATTAGACTAGAGTAGGAAAAGAAGCATCAGGAAAAATCGGAAGCCACAGAATAATTAGATTTAGGCTTTCAAAAGCACTGGACTCCATATCCTCCTCCCTACCCCCAAGGAAATAAAAGGACAAGCCATTTAGAAATGAATTCTTCTCTGAAGACTTTCCTATTGTGTCTGTTTAGTCTTCACAGTTTTCAATATTGACAGTGAGTTTCTTTTCACCACCAATATGGCAAGTTCCTTTGAGGTGGAGAGAGATTTCACCTTTCATTGCCTTGTGTTATTTCCCCTCTACTGAACTATGTAAAGGAAGGTAAATGGTAAAATGGCAGCACACGAGATGGAGAGCCTGAGATTATTCACTCTTGCGCAAGGAGATTGTTTTCTTTTTTCTGGGGTCAGTGTACGTTTGGAAAAAAAAAAAAAAATTCTGCTTTAGCAAGAAATTCTCCTTCCAGGGAGGTAATTAGGAAATGTATAACTTCTGTTTTAAGAGCATGTTTTCTACGAACGGCTGCATGCACTTACAGTGACGACTGCACAATTGAAGGCAGGCCCACAGCAGAATAACAGATGAAAAAACCTTCCTCGGAAGATTAGGGATACATGCGTTTTGCTCTTATAGGAGTCGTATGTTAGGTGTTAATCTTGTTAAAGCCACTACTTCTTTCTCTTCAGACTCTGTCCTTTCCATAAAATAAAATTTCGAAGCTATTGATCAGTGAACTAAATGCAACTTACATGCCTCCCTCAAATCTGAGCCTATAAGATCATTTAGAAGTAGCAGTAATTGCAGAGTTTCTGTATGTAAAATTAAAATGTAATATTTCTAAATGCAATGTAGCCTCTTCGAAAGGAATACCCAGCGAGTCTTTTGGGGAGGTCATCTTTGCTGACTTTTTAAAAAATCAAAGTAGCTTTTTGTCTCTTAGAATGAATCCTACAGCCAAACTCTTTTAAGTAAATAAAGGTTTAAAAGAATAAATGTTTCACAACTAAGGGTGTGATGGATTGCTACTGTATATGTATTTTCCTGCAAAGCTAGTCAAAGGCTTTTTTTCCCCCTCTGCCTTTTTAATCTTAGAGAAAAGCTTTCCTTAGAGCTTGAGCAAGCCCCTAGAGCCCTGTCTTCTCTTTATGTGTTTCTATATGCTGCTTCTCCTTACCAGATTTGAAGCTATACCCACGTTTCCTATACCAGTGCTCAAAGAGCAATCGTACTTTCTCATAGTAATTATTATTTAGAATTTCCTTTGTTATGGTTGAGAGGAACTATCCAAGAACCTCTTTTCTTTTACAGGGTAGCCATAATATTTTTAAAGGCTCTGTAGATGGATGGTAAGAAATTAATCATTTTATAATATCATTTCCATCCTTAAACTGTTTGGATATTTAATGTCTAAATGCCAGATGAGGTCAGTTATAAGAACAGGTGAATTTAAAAGAGTAGTTGCTAACATGATATGAAAAAAAGCCATGTGCAACCTCTTCATTCATGCTCCTTAACTTCTTGGAATATGTGTAGAATACCAATCAGCATGTGTCAAGAAAAAGGGCTGGTTATGTTGGGTGTCAATTTATCATCATAAATTTTTTTAAAAAAAATTGATAGGTTTTTTCCCGGTAAAGAATACGTCTTTGAAATTGAAGAACCTTTTCTTCAGAAGAAAATTACTATGTTAGTGAAAAATATAACCTTGTGATAGATAATGTGCTCTTTTATATCTGGTTTTATTTACTAGGGAATCATTATGAGTTTATAGTTAAAGTCTTATGAGAGCTTATTAACTGGAAAAATTCTTTTCTGTATGTTTCAGTTTTCACATTTGGCTCGTGATCTTTTATATAAAAGGAAGTGATTGTTCTTAGCTGTTGGGCAGATGGGATGCTCAAGAATCAAAGACTTTAAAGCTTTCCAAAGAGTCTTAAGTACTCGCTTAGTCCTCTACAAAATCTTGGGTAACTTAACTCTGGAGTAGGAGTTACTGTTGCATTTTCTCCTCTTAAGGCTAATTGCCTGCAGCATGCAATGTGGCTCTGAGCCATTATTTAAATATTGCTATTATGTAATGTAGTGACAGTTTTTATTATTAGAAGCTGTTTATTATTTACAACATGTCGCTCTGTCATGGCTACTTTGCCAAAATAGATTAACCTTTAACATTTTAAATATTTGAAGAGAAATTGATTTAGTATTAATTTTTCTATTTAGCGTTTTTATTGAGGCGTAGGATTTTAGGGGCATCATTTTAATAACCACTGAGACCTGTTCTATAGATGACTTTAAGTTTAGCATTTTTTTTTACTCATTCACCTATGCAATTTACAATTATTGTTTTTAGATGCATCATTTATTGTTTTGCTTTCTTTACATGATTAATCAGTAATTTTATTGTGCTTTGTTTTTAAACAAAATTCAAGTCAGTAGTCCAAAAAAATAAATAGGTTTCCAGTTAATAGGTTGGTGAAATCATTAACTTACTGGAGAAGTCAGGTATAGATAGCTCAAAAATGTCCATTAGCAAGTGAAAAAAATTTTTTCTTGAAATATTAAATGTTCCTGGGGCTGGCCGCGTGGCCGAGTGATTAAATTTGCACCCTCCGCTTTGGCAGCCCAGGGTTTCGCTGGTTCGGATCCTGGGTGTGGACATGGCACCTCTCATCAAGCCATGCTGAGGTGGCGTCCCACATACCACAACTAGAAGGACCCACAACTGAAAATATACAACTATGTACTGGGGGGCTTTGGGGAGAAAAAGGAAAAATAAGATCTTTAAAAAACAAAAAAGAAAGGAATATTAAATGTTCCTAATTTATTTTGAAGCAGAAAATAAGTATTGCCACTACTACCCCCCTACCTGCTTCCGTCCATATCATTATCTTTTTAGTGATAATAATGATAATAATAAAAGAGAGACCTTTATTTCTTCACCTAGCTCAGGCAGACTGGTTACTCTGCCTTCCTAACTTTTGACCTGAGAAACAGCTATTAGACAAGGAGGACATTTGCCAGAGATCACAACACACATTAATCACCAAATTAAGCATTGGAATACTGTTATCTTACACAAGGGCAGACACATGAATTTACTTACTCAGGAGATGCAGTGAGGAAGAAGTATGACTAGTATTATCAGTAAATGAAGATGCAAGTAATGCAGATTTTTGTGTGTGTGACAACGATGTTAGCAAGTCCGCATGTTACTTAATCTCTCTGCAAGCCCAGAGCAAATAAATATTCATTACATGGACCTCCCACTCCTCTTCCTCGTCTAGGTCATACTCTAGTATAGTGTGGGGTTAAGAGCTTGAACTCTGGAGTTAGCTCTGGCATTTACAACTGCAGAACCATCAGCAAATTACCTTTCTAATTCACTCTTACATCATTTGTAAAATTGGGTTTATGCAACAGGTATTTACTGAGTGTCTGGTATGCTTTAGGTACTATTGTAGGAGCTGAGGCTTAACGGTAAACCAAATAAAGTCTATGCCTTCAATAGTGTCTACCACATAAGGCTGTTGAGAGAGTCAATAAGATATAAAGTTTGGCACAGTGCATGACATAGAGGATGTGCTCAATCGATGTTAGATGCTTTCATCGTCATTATCAATGCCACATTTTATGTACAAAGCACTGCATAAGATGTTGTAAGAAATGTAAAGAAAGTCTTGCACTAGACCTATCCTTTAGCGTTAGTAGTTTCTACATGTTTAAGATGTAGGTTACTTTAGGTTGTAATTCCTGAGAGTAGGCTCTGTGGCAAAGATGTGAATGCAAGTAGTTTATTCAGGAGGTTATCCCAAGAAGCACTGGTAAGTGGGTAGAGATGGAAAGGGGGCAGGAAAAGAAAGCCATTAGAGGGTACATTAATAAACACACTATTACAGTGGGTACTGGGGCTCAGTCCCAATTGGGAGTCTCTGGAAAATGACATAGAGTATGCTTCTGAGTTGTCTCCCCAAGGGGAAAAGAAACTGGGGTATTTGTCAACCATTGCCTTTCTGTCATTGGCCAGTGGCTGCTTCTGGGGAGTTAATTCTGTGGCATTTCCACCCAGCACCATGTGTGGTAAAGGCATGCTCTGGGGCCAGACAGTGTTCTCAGCAGAGTCACAGGTGCTTGCAACAGGAAGAAGCTGTTGACCTTTCCAGAAACCGTGATTACTGAAGAGATATGGAAGGGCACCGATAGCATTTGGTACATAGATCTTCAGTCAGAAACAACAACATAAGACTTCATGTGGCAAGCTCAAAATGCCTAGAAACATAAGAATGGTATACAAACTTCGGATTTATAGTTCTTTTTTAAAAATAAAGATGAGAACGTTGGTATGGAAACACTACACCTGACTTAAAGGAAATATACTTGAGAATTTTTCTTTCTAAAAGCATTACAAGTAATTGTTTGGCACCAAGGAACATTTCAGAATGGTCACCTCTTTTTGATCAGCTCTTTTATCAAATTAGAACTTAATTACGTAACTTCTATATGAAAAATCAATCTTTTTTTTTCTCAGTTGCAGAAGCACTTGGACACTCCAAAGTAAATTGAATCTTTACATCAATTTTCTAGGAAAAGAAATGATAAAATCTTTGTCCTTCAGGTTCCACTTGACGGGGTCAAAAGCAATTCTTTCATTGTATTATACCATAACACAAATCAGAAAATGCAAAGATTTCAGAATTGCTCTATTTCACATATTATCTTCTTAGCTTGCCTCTGCAGCTGAGCAAGGATGTTATTAGGCACAAGAAATTTTGTTGAATTCTTAAATTGGTCTCAAGAATTTTGTGATGGATGGTTTACTCAATTTAACACAGATCATCTGGTGAAATTGCTTTTAGGTTAAAAGGAGGGTTCCTCAGATTTTTTTTAGGGCAGATCCTTTCAATTACTTAGTTAAGTCCAGAATTGCTAAACTGTAAAGTATGAAGACTCCGGGTACATTGGTGGTGAATATGATAAAAGAGAATTTTAGAAGGAGAATAGAGTAGCCTCAAGGCCAAACTTTGTCTACTTGAAAGTTTTACAGGGGGCTAGTACTGGCCTGACTACTTATTTATCTTTTTTTCAACCCAGCTTATTCTGAATAATCTAAACCTTAATTAATGATTCTTAATTTGATATGAAGCTCTATGCAAATGCCCAGATGCCATCTGGAGTATTTTACCCAGTTACATGTAATAAATATTTCTCTAATAAGACTCCTTGTACCCAATTAGAAATGTATGTGGCTCTCTGCCATAAAGCTTAGCTTTTAGTGGAACCTAAACCTCATAGATGCAGACAAATAAAAAGATATTTTATGTACTGCCTCCATATTTTTGGTATTTCCTAGTGAAAGCTACAAACGGAGATCTCAAAGGATCACTCTGTCAAAAGTCAAGTCTCACTGGGCTCAGATGTCGCCTCCTCAGGTGGAACTTTCTGTGGTTCCTCCCTCTAAAGTAGCCCTTCTTCCTGGCCGCTCATCTCTATCACCTCTCTTTAACTTTTTCAGCACACTCATCACTATCTTGTGTTCCTTATTTGTTCTTGTTCCTTTGTTTGTATGTTTGTCTGACTTGTCCCACTGGAATGTTACTGCCATGGAGGAAGAGAATTTATTTGTCTTACTCGTTGTTATACCCCAGAGTCAAGGGCAGTGCTTCCCACAGAGTAGGCGCTCAATAAATTTTTGTTGAATGAATCAATGAAAGAATGGATATTGAGAATCCTGTGTCCTTGAAAATAAATGTAGCATATCAAGTACCTTAGTGTTTTAGGGGAAAATCTTAACTCTTTCTAGCTTAAAAAAAAGAAAGCATCTTATTTCACTGCAGCGATAATATAAAAATCTGGAAAAGAAGCAGCCTCTCAGGAGTAGAATGCTGAGCTGTTGACCATGGATTTTCTGATAAGGGAGCACTAGGTACAGAGGTGGGGAGGATGACCAGGAGCAGACACTCTTTGCCAGTGTGCCAGGCAGCTATGGAACTCTATTTGGGAAGTACCCAGGAGTTAAGATGACGTGAATCAGCCAAGAAACAGGAGGACTCAAAGGCTGAATAAATCCTCACATTCTCATGGCTCAAACCCCCCACCCATTCCCTGGTTACAAGGGCCTATTGAGCAAGACCAGGAGTAAGATGAAAATGCCATCATAGGCCACCAGAGGAAAGGACAGGCTGAGTGTACTTGAGGTAAACACACCATAGGACTTCAGAGTAATCCAGTCTTTACTTTCCTGAAATGAGAGGGCATTTATTCTTTAACAAATATTTATCCAGCACCTTTCGTGCACTAGCACTGTTTAGACTCTGGCCTCGTCCCTTCCTTCTCCTCCCACCCCCAACACACTTGCATACCCATTGCGACAGAGGCACTCTACTCTTGATTTTATTGTTTATTGGCCTTTCACGTAAGATTTGGTTTGGGAAAAGGGCTTTGCCACTATAACGAGCCTTCCCTGCATGCCTTATTAACATTAGTAGAGAGTGCTTTAGGCACTACGCAGAATACATCTATTCCAAAACACAGAAAGGATGTTTTATGTTCTACTAGAATATTCCTTTCTGCCCCCTAAGAAGTTAGGAAGTCTCCAAGCTTATTCTTGATATCTCATCATTTATGTGCAGGTCCATTTTTTTCAAAGGTGGCAGATGACCCTGTGCCTTTTGGGTAACTGAGATTGAAAGTTAGGTTTTTGCCTGTTATATTAAACTGACTCTGGTTTCTTATATGACTGAATATGAAGAAGCTGGGCTTTTAGGATTGCTTCTGTTATATTTCCCAGGATGTCAGTGTGACAGGAAATTTTATTTTAAAACAATACCGTGATCCATGTACTTACTGACAGAAGACGTTCATTTAAAAAAGAAAGACAATGTCAATCTTAAAGAAATTGGGTGCAGCTAGACTGTTAAATAGACAAGTCAATTGCTGAAGATATCTCATCCTCATTCACTGAGCTCTCAGGGAAGGTTTTATTAACCTACTGTGTTTTCAGGGTCTGTACAGTCTTTGGCCCAGTGGATCATTACCCAGTGGGAGTGAACCAGGTGAGATCTTTGCGTAGACTCAACATCTTCTTAACCAAAATGAAAACAATATCATATTGTCTTTTGAATCTGTTTGAAGGGAAAAATATTTTTAGGACAAAAAAAGATAATTGAAGAGCTCTCTATTCATCTCTCTGTGCCCTGGGACATCGATTTTTCTGACCTTGTAATGTATTACATGATGAAATACTCCCATGGACTTTCATACATATTAGTGACTCTAGTGCCCACAGCACGCATTGCAGGCCTTCCGTATTCAGAGATTCACAATGCTTTGTGGTATTTCTGTCTGACCTCAATCCGTTTTGGAAACAAAACATTCCACACACTAAACGAAAGCAGGTCTTTACTGGCCTCTTTCTCGTTTTCCTACCATCTCTTGGTACCTGTATAGAGAAGCCAACGGCAGGCATCCTTGCTCAGAATCTGCCTGGTGATAGCTAAGTCTGTGCCATGAGCTTTCGGATGCATGTTTCACTCTCCTGGCTCCCAGCAGTACTGTCCCACCCTTGTGGTCACAGGAAATGTGAGCTTTTTATTCAGCAGGTGCTCCATAGATATTGAGATTGAATTGAACTGGGACTCAGTAAATTTGAGCCAAATCAAGTTTGAGTTATGTGACTGTATCTTCCCTGGAAAGCAAGAGGTAGAGGGAGGAGCAGCAGTGATAGAAGAAAAGGAAAGAGAAATCAAGTCGTTTTCAATTTCAAATATGGGAGGCCTAGGTGTAAAAGAGATCTCCTGTCTGTATAGATTGAGGAGGGAGTGTCTCCCTCCCCTCTCCTAGGTTGTGACTCTTTGTCCCTGGCCAAATCACTGTCCTGTGCCTGGTTTCCATTATCAAGTGCTTATTTTCTCACCTTACTTCTCAGTTGCCCTGCTTCCTGGCCAAGAGCATGGAAGTGACACAGTGCTTGGCATGTAAATACAAGAAAGTTCTCTTTAGATTCCTGCAACATTAATTTTGAACATTGTTGTACTTGGTAAATTTAGCACACATTTTTTTTTATAACTAGTATGATGAAAAGAACTCAGAGATGTTTAACCTTACAGAATTTCTGAATAAACTTCCTAGCCTATAATATAGTTGCTATGCTAAGAGTACATGAACAATTAATTTTTTTAACTAGGTTGGAAATAAAAATTCAGTGACCACCTCCTTCATTCCCATTTAAATCTGAAACCTTCTATTCAAATTATTGGGCCTTGTCAGATAAACAATATAATGCAGTTTTTACTCAGCTTATTATGGTCAAGCAGTGTTAGTTTTTAAATATTTTACCCTTTGAATTTTCACATGACTATATCCTGTGGCTTTGTAGTGTATATAATAGCATATATCTTTTCAACAAAGAATAAACAAAGAAGTGCTGTGAAAATAGAAACGAACTGTAAACCATGGTCCTGATATGAGCAACTTTGTTCCTAGTGGGATTGTGCAACAATTTTCATGGCTTTTAAAGGAAAGCAGAAACTTGTCGTAGTGATAGATTATACCATGGAGACCTCTTAAACACTTAGCCTTGGTGAACATTGAACCTGTCTCCTCAACAGGTTTATTGCAGGATTAGGCACTTCCTGGAAAGATTCACTCTGACTTTGGCATTGATGTAAATTTGGTTTCTGCTAGATTTATAAAAGGTGCTATACAGAAGTCATTCAATTTTCTCCAAAGCTCACTTCAGAATCTGGAGTGTGGATTTATTCATATCCCAGACATCACTTCATTGTCCCTTAAAGTTGACCATCTGAAAAATCTTCTCACATTCTTATTGAGCTGGGTTGTCCTATTCCTTTGTAGTAATTCATATTCACCTAAAAACTATATTAACTCACTCTGGCCACCCAAGTTTTGCTGATTAAGTGACAAAGTCAGTGCTGCTAAGACTTGTGAGCTGTATCTTAAGATTCACATCCACAATCTACCTATGAATATGGCAGGCCCAGTCACTTCAGTTCTCAATTTGTGAATTTGTCAAAAAGGACATTTTGAATGTCATTTTGTCATTTTGAAATATTTAATGGCTGAAGAAGTCACAACACTAACTAACTTTGCTGCTTTGGCTGAAGTTTTGAGTATGCATTTTGCAACTGTGGCATAAAACTAGATCCTAAAAGTTGCTTGGTTGCACTATTTTGTCATCATTCACTTCATTTATTCTTTATGTATTTATTGAGCACTGTAACCTAGGTGTTGTCCTAGGTGCTGGAGATAAAGCAGCGAGGAAAACAGGCAAAGATCCTTGCCCTCAGAGGGTTCACATTCTAGTGTAAGTAAATAGAATCAGCTGATAGGTGATGTGTAGACAAAAAAAGCAGGGTGGAGGGTGGGAGAGGGTGGGGAGAAGTGCCGTTTTAACAAGGGGAGTGAGGGAGGGCCTCACTGAGAAAGGAAGTAAAAGAAAGATCTGAAGGAGGGGAGAGTGTGAGCCATGAGGATTTGGGCGAGGGAGGATTGAGCATATCTGGGTGAAGGGAACCACAGGTGCAAAGGTCATGGGATGGGAGAATGGTTATGTTTGTTGGTAGTAGTGATGAGGGCAGTGTGGCTAGAGTAGAGTGAGCAAGAGCGAGAGCAGAAAGAGATCAGACCAGGAGGTTAAGGGGCCCAGAGCATCTAAAGCCTTTGTGGCATTACTCTTAGTGAGGTGAGAACCCATAAATGACTTGTGGGTGGAGGAGGGACTTGAGCTGATTCACTTTTAAAGGATCCCTTTGGCCATTCATGAGCATAGATTCTAGGGAGACAAAGGCAGATGGAGAGGGGGCTAGTTAGGAGTGTGTTGCAATCATCAGTAGTCCAGGTGGGAGAGGAAGTTGGCTTGGACCCATTGGTAGCAGAGGAGGTGGAGAAAAGCAGTTGGATTCTGTATCAATGGAAGGCAGAGCCAACAGGACTTGCTAATGGAGCAAATATGGGCGTGAGAGCAAGAGAGGAGTCAAGACTGCCAGCATCATAGTCCCAGTTACTTGTTATGTAGTAGCGAAAACAAGGAATCTAATCTCCATTTAGTCAGGACCCTACATATTTTTTCTCTTTCTGACTCAGTGAAAATCTGTTTCTCTGTCTATAAAAAGAACAACACGATACAAGTAGTTTTTGTTGCAAAGTAAACAAAGTTTTACTATGGTGTAACATAAAATAGAGATGCTGCTTGAAAATTAAGTTACCAAATGCCCAGGTTCTGTAGTACACCCCTCCCCCCAAGTTCAATCCACGAGTAATGCAAGCGGAGGGATGGTCAAGTTTGAAATATAAGTAAAACAAAAACAAGAGTCATGCTCAAGCATGACTGTCCTGGATCAGGAGACAAAATCCGAAGAAAGGCTGAGCAAAGATTGGTTGGTGTAGTTACTCAGCAAGGCTAAGTGCTGAGAGTCAACAAAGGAATATGACACATTCCTCGTCTTTGGGAAGCTGACAGTCTAGTGAAAGCACTTTGCCTCCCAGAACTCAGTGGAGCGGTAGCATTTTGTTTGTATCATTTACAGAGATATATGTCAGTAATGTAACTATCTCATAGTTACATAGATATCTTAAATATAGATGTAGATAAATATAGATGTATATAGATATTTCAATGTATGTTTTTTATGAATACATAGATCAGCAATATAGGTATGTGAATGCAAACTTATCCATATTCTTGTTCCAAATTTTAGTATTCAGAAATTGTTTGGCTACTGTGATCAGTAAGAGCAATAGTAAACTTAGAGTTCATATAGGCTATTCAGCGCTTTTTGTCCACAAAAAAGTTCAGTTTGGAAAGTTAGTACCCAAATTAGTGGGAAGATATTGATCCAGATTCCTTGACAAAACCTTGTGTGTTGTGTAACAGGGTACTGTAATCTCAATACCCCTCCTGGATGTGCCAAGAGACCCCAGCCAGCTCTGAAAGGTGCCCCTGCATGGCTCACGGCTGTCTGAGGAAGTCGGAGAGCAGTTGTGCACAGACTCTGAATCACTCTGGCCACCTTGAGCGCTCTTCTCCAGCACAAGGGAGCAGGGCCCCATTGCTGCTTCTTCAGAGCAGGCCCCGCTTGCCCCAGCTCGTCTCCCACCAGGGAGCTGAGGGAGCAGCTTGCTTTCCTGAGGATCAGTAAATCTGCCTCTACCCTCACTGAAAGGCTTCCTCAGCAAAGAATGACAGGACACTAAGCTGGCAAACCAAAATGAAGAAGGTAGAAGACCTTAACGGAGGCTTGTCATTAATGTTTCCTTGATAGAAATAAGCATTTAAACTGCTATTCCTCAGTCTGCCCAGTGGAAGGTAAAGTCAGTAATCTGCTTGTTTCTGAACTTTTCTTGTGAAATTTTATTTCTGCTTAACTCGTAAAAGTTCTTGAGTTATTTTTTTCCTATCCCCTCTCCCTCCTAGTTCTAAGCTTCCTTTAACTCGTTTTGGAACAAGCTGAAATGAAACAAAATCGTATATTCTAAATTGAGCGCTTAAAACGGAACTGAGTTCATTGATTAAATGTGAAAAGGAGCATCTTTAGCAAAATGAAAGCCAAGCTTTTAAATCTTCACTGAACATTGGTTAATCTTAAACCGTCTTGGCTCTAGCTTCGTCATACAATTTTGCATATCAGGTGTTTACAGACTAAACAGTAGATGAGCTCCAAGTACACTATGTCATTTAATGTCAATGAGCTAACCCTGTTTATTCGGCTCTGTGCTTAGCAATTGAAATAATCTGCATAAAAGTACTCAGTATGCTACAATTAAGAAGCATGCTTGTGGAAGGCACACTCTTGGTTCATTTTTTAAAAAGACCATCTGTTTCTTGGTATGCAACTTGTGCAGGTTTTCCTTTCATCTTTCACCTTCTTTAAAAAAAATGCACGGCTTTCTGAAGCTTTTGATATTACTTCATTCTTAGGTTTTATAGAATGCTCATTCTCTGGATTTTCAGCTGTGGTTTTACCAGCATCCTCACAAGATCATTTTAAACCCTCAGAAATCTTAGAAATTAGAATAAGAAAAAAAGTATCCTCGCCCACCCTGTGTTTGTTCCCTTCTGGGGAGCTGACAGTTCCTGTCAGCAACCAGTAATAATCGTTGTAATAGTAGTGATGGTGGTGGTCATAATGTACAAATATTTGCAAGTTATCAGGGTAAAATATATTTAAGGTTTATATATTCAAGAAACTTCTACTCGTTTCTTTGAAGTGTCCCTAGGAAAGGATAGAAGTTGCCCTGACAGGCTGTGAAATAGGAAATCCTAAATAGGATTCTTAGACCAAAAGTTGTTATGTCTTATTGACACACCTTTGATCACACTCAAAGACTAAATTTTTAGTATGTTAAGAAAACAGTTTCTCATTCTGAGGATTTTTAATTCAGAAAAGAAACTTCTTTAACCACCTATGTTTGAGGCATTTCCTCATCTAATCTATTCTGAAGGTGAAGGATGTACATTATTTTATGGGAAATGAACAGGATAAAGGGAAGAGGTAAATGTTCTTTAGTTAAATGGCACATTTTATGCCCAAGAGCCACGGGAAATAGGAGAGCTTGTTTAAGAAGTTATTTTCTTATATAAGAAATAAGAAAGATGTTTGTATAGCCTGTGCTCTGGAATAAAAATAGCAAATTTTAGACGACTTCATTTAAAATGATTAAATATAATGCCTGTTTACTGTTGAATTTATTGGAGGAAGGAACAGTCTTGTCAGAAATTGTATATCCCCAAATCTCTTTATTTGGTATCATTTTTATCTTATGAGACTACATTTAAGAAAAGGTAAACAGGAAGTAATGCAGCTTTAAGGAAAATCCCAATGTCAGAAAAGAGACTGAAGTAAATGGGGTAACCCTACCCGCCCCTGTGCTCACCTAGTAAGGTGGGCTTCTCACAGTGACTTTAGCCACAGCTAAGAGCCTTCCCAACCTCTGTTGTACATTTTGTTTTAGACTTTAAAAGCATGACCTTAAAACATGTTTAGGTGGTCTTACATTTTATAAAACCTTGTGAAAACAAGGGATTGATTATTATAGTCCCAAACCACCTAATCTTTATTGAATAAATAAGGACATCATACCTGGGATCTGGACTTTGTGTTTACTGCACCATCTACACTACCCCATGGGGCATAGGTGAGGTCTGCACTACACAGATCTTTAAACAACCAGTTTAGGTTCTTATTCGACTGCCGCATCACAAGAAGAAAAATCTATGGTCTGGAGCAAAGAAAATATTAAATGAGCTTTTATATAGTGAGAGAAAAATATCTGCCCAAAAACGAGGTGAGAAGTCCAGAGGTGCCTATTGGTGAGCGTGGAGATCTGGCACCAAGCGTCCTTTGTCTGCTGGCAGATGTGTAAAGTTCTTTGAACCAATAGATGTCAGTCTGATTGAACACAGATGGGAGACAGCAGGAACTAGCAATAATGATGAAATGTTTGGGAAGTCAAGTTTGGATTAAGGTATTTGGTTCTAGCAGTTGAACAAGGCAGCAGACAAGGCTAGAGTAAACACAGCTCTCCTGTTTAGCTATCGATTTATTATAAGAACCAAAATTACTTTTATTTTTACTTGCAAAAAGGTATGTTCAAATTCTAAAATTATATGTCCCAAGACTAGATTACGCAAGAACAATATGGCTCACTCTAAATTTCTTAGAAGCTAAGGGGGAAAAAAAATCTCATTACTTTCGTAAGTTCTTGCAGAAAAGACTGTTGCATATTTTTTCCAGACTATTGGTGAAAATTTTTCTTCACATATAGAGAATAAATCATCCCCCCACCCCAGCCCCTGCCCGATCTGGGAAACCGCTCTTATGAAATAGCAGTTCTCTAAAATAAAAACACCAAAGACATATTAACTGGGGTTCTTTTTTTTTTTATTGTTGGCATTGAATACAAATCAACATTAAATCTGAGACCATTTTTAGTGTCAGATTCCCAGATCTAAAATAAGGTATACAAATAAAAAAAAATTGGCAAAAATGTTTTACTTATGTTTTATGTGGCTTGTAATGGTTGAGACTCTTCATTTAGAATTCAAACATCCCCCTCCAGATTCCATATGGCATAAGTTTTAGGAAGTGCCAAAAATAATGAAGGGATGCTAGGGTCTAAGCAAATAATATATTTTAAATTTTTATTATAGTAAGAAACTAGTTTTTCTCTACACAAGAGATAGTTTATTAGTGTCTCCCTCAAAGACTAAAATATACTTCAGTGTTCTGTCCATATTTATTTTTAAAACCATTAATCAAATGAATGGGATATTGTCAGTTAGGAATCTTTTGGTTGCGATTAATACAAACATCAACTCAACTGATTTAAACCAAAAAGGAGGGGTGGATTTGATTGGCTCGTGCAACTGAAGAGGTAGTTCTAGTTACACGTGAGGTTTGGACTAGCAGTTTGCTTTTCTCAGGCTCCAGCTCTCTTTTACTGCAGTTCTTTCCACTTTGCCTCCCTCAGTGTACTGGTGTTGTCCTGAGGCTGACTCTCCTTGTGGTCGCAAGAAGGACTATAGTAGTTCTAGACCTCGTACCTCATAAATCCCATCCTGAGGAGAGGAAGAATCTGTGTTCCAGCATTCCCAGCATTAAGTCCTGGGGTTTACTCTGGTGGAACTGGCGTTTGCCAAATGTCCACTAATCACTGTGGCCAGGTGGATGGGATCCACAGGTGTGCTTAAGCTCTTCAAAGGCTAACCTCAGAGTTGAAGATGGGTTCAATCCAATTTAAGTACAGCTAAGAACTTGGGGATAGGTTGATTCTTAAAGGAAGATCTGAGTGATTTTAGGACAAGGCAAGGAAGATGGGGACTGATATAATTAGGAGGCAGCCAGCAAATATCCTCTGTAACTGTGTACTGAAAAAGGATACACACTTAGATGCCTAGGCTTAAATCGATTGAGGGAAGTTTATCTTGCTCATTATCCCCTTTACCTCTCAGCAGAGAGAAGTCATTCAATCCCATTATTTGGGTATTTCCGGTAGGGCTATTGCAACTTTGTTTCAGCGTGTTAACTCCTAACATCTTTAGAAGCAAATCCACTTTTGAAAGGAGGAGTGTAATCATCAGGTGTAAGTGGGGTCTTCCCAGTGACTCTAGTACCCCATCAGTCCACCTTAAATTGACTATACTCTCAGGTTGAAACACTATTCTGGTTTCAATGAGCTGCTTGTAGGTTTTAGAGAAAAGCTGGATTTGACAGGAAACATTTTACTGGTTTTACATTTAGATTTCTGCTAAATCTATAATGAAGTATTCCTGTAGAATGCAGAACTTTCATATGATGAACTCATGGTTACTTTATACTCTTGTCATTGTGTGACGTGCCTTTTATAAAAAACAAAAGAAACCCAACCTCAGAATGAAATCTAAAGTCTTTCCCTCTACTTTTCCTTCTTCTTTACATATGCTCATCCAAATATGCCCATTTCAAATCTGTGTAGCACATGCTCTTGTGCTGTTTTAAACAGCCCTAAAATTGCCCTGGCTTGGCCCTAATTTGAATTTGAATTTCCACCCACCGCTCTCAGTATTTGCAGAATGAGCAAACTGTTGCCCTTAGTAAATAGCATCCTCCCGTGCTGAGTTTATGTAGCTAAGCCCTGAATATTGTCCTTAGATATAAAAGGGGAGGAGTCTAAGGATTATCCCTCCTGACCTGCATGCCTAGTCCCCAGTGAAGAGTTGGCGAATCTGCTTCACTTAAGGCTCGAAGACTCTCTGGACAGCTCTAAAGCTTAGATAGGTTTAAAATGTGGTCTCTGCTTTTAAACCACTTAGAATTTATGGTGGCTATTTCCCACCCTAGTCAAGTCACTGAAACTCCCTCTCAAAGGGTCCCCAGTGCCCACCTAGACATCAGCGCTAAGTCCTTACACCACACCTCTCTACAACACTTGAGTCCTAGGCCAAAAATGGAAATAAGTGACAAAGCTAGAATTTTAACCCTAGTCTTTTGGGTACCGAATTATGAACTTTCTTTATTATTACATTTTAATTGCACTGATAATACATGAATACTTTGTCTTTTAAAAATATGTATAATGTTACAGATAAAACTGAAATTCCTTTTAGCTACCATTCCCCTTCTCTAGTGGAACACACTGTGACAGGTGTACTTCTTTCAGGCTATTTTTATACATATTCATATGTGGGTACTCATCAAAAATATATGGTATTATTTTTGTTTTTTATGTATGAATTATAGTATAAATATCTTTTAACAACATGCTTCTTCATTCAACAATCTTCTTTTAAGATTCATTTAGATTGATACACATAGATCTAGTTCATTCTTTTAACTACTTCATGAATCCCATGAAATGAATATACCCTGTTGTGTTCATCTATTCCCTTATTGATCAACATTAAGGTCTTTTCATCTTTCACTATTACAGATTCCTTAGCGGACCTCTTTGTGAGGACTAAAGCAATATATTTTGCTGGTTAAATCCCAGCTCTCTACTTACTAGCTATGGGACCTTGGATGAGTTACCTAAACAATCTGAGCTTCATTCTTCCCATCATAGAGTTGTTATAATGATTAGATGAGTTAATATATGTAAGGGGATGAGTTACAGGCTTGGCATATAGTAAGCGCTCCGTAAAGTGAGCTGTTAATATTTCAAATGTCTGGATCCTGAGCTGTGCTCGTTTTCAGTTTAATTGGTACTTCTGAATTGCCCTCCAAAGTGGCCTCATCGATTTATAATTCCCTCAGCAATATAAGGGAGTGTTCATTTTCCTAATTATTCCCAACACCTTGTATTATCAAACCTTTTTGTCTACTATTCTGTCCAATAAGAAACATCCTCTTGGTGACATTTTAATTTGCAATTTCCTGATTATTAGTGAAGCTGAATATTTTTTATGTATTTAGTGGACAGTTTTATTTCTTCTGTAAATTATTTGTAGCCATTGTCCATTTTTCTATTTTTGTAGACTTTTGTCAAATTAAAGAAATATATTCTTGATACTAATTCTTTATTACATGCTGCAAACATTTTCTCTTTGTCTGCCACTTATTTACCATAGCTTAAAATATCTTTGTCTTTAAAGAGACTGAATTTTATGGGGCCATATTTATCAATCTGTTCTCTTATGTGCTTCAGGCCTTGACAGTTGAGATCTGAATCCCTGTTCTACCACTTACTGACTCTGAGATCTTGGAAAACTTACATAACCTTTGTATGCCTTCGTTTCCTTGGCTGCAAAATGAGTACAGTAGTAGTTAATAATAATAATAGCTCATAGATTGTTGTGAGTTGTGTAAGTTAATACATGTAAGGTGCGTGGCATAGACTGAACACTGTTTTCTGTTTTATTCTGTTTTCCATTATTTTTTTTCCTGTTTTTTTCTATTTTTTTCTGTTTTCCGTTATTGAGTAAATACTCCCCAACCCAAAGTCAAAAAACTATTCTCCTATAGTATTGTAATAATTTTAGTTTTCTTGTAAGTTAGGTCTTTAATTGACCTGGAATTTATTTTTTCACATGTGAGGTTGGGATCTACATATTTTTATATAGTGATCATGAGTTGTTTCAACATCATGTATCAACATCTTTTCCCCTCTGATTTGATATGGTACTTCTCTCATAGACAAAATTGCCATATATTTAGGGGCCTGTCACTGGAATCTCTTCTATTTGTCCATTCTGTCACTAATGCTATACTGTTTTAATTATTATAACTTTACATTTTGACAGGAAATCTGGTAGATTTGTCCCCCCCTTAATTCTTTTTCAAAATTGTCTTTCTTATTTTTACACAGTATTCCTCCATATGAACTTTACAATCAATTTCTTAAATTTTATTTAAAAACTATGTTGGTATTTTGGGGAGATTGCTCTGAATGTATAGATTTTTCTCAAGAGAAAAGACCTATGTACAGCGTTGAATTTTCCCATTCATAAATTAGGTATAGCTCTCCATTTCTACTCTTTTTTTATGTCCTTTAATAAACTCTTATAATTTTCTCCACAAAGCTGTTTCATCTTTTGTTAGGTTTGTTCCTAAATATTGTTATTTTTTTGGTACTATTGTCAATGGCATCTGTTTTCTCTTTTAAATTCTAACTGGTTGTTGTCACAATATTGGAATGCAGTTGGCTTTATGGATCTTTTAACTGTCCAACGTACTATACTTTCTTAGTATTTTTAATAGTTTGTCAGTTTGAGTCTCTTGCATTTTTTTACGTTAGCAATCACATCTTTTGTAAAATCTCGTCATTTTGTCTTCTTCCAATTTTTATGCCTCATATTTCTTCTTCTTGTTTTATTGCCATTGTCTAGGGCCGTGAATACTCTGGATGCTGGGAATGTCAGAGACGTCTCTGGCTTCTTCCTGACTTTAGTGGACACTTACACCGTTGCACCATCCATTCCGAGGCTTGCTCTGGGTTTCAGATGGACACTCTTTAGTGGGTTCTCTCTTTTACACCCTGCTGCTTCTCTTTTTGCTCTTTTGAGAACAGGAACACTTAGCCTTACAGTTCTGTATCAGCCTCCTTCATCTATCAAGCGGAAGTCATAGTATATTTACTTGTAATTTGTCACTGATTACATTTTTAAGAATGTAAGATTTTTAATTTACTTCATTTGCTTCTTTTTTAGTTTTCAAGAGTCAGGCCCAATTCCATTATTTCTTTCCTTCCTTTAATGGTTCTTTTCTTGAATTCCTTGAATAGCTTGTCCCCTAATCCCCCATGGCCAGGCCTTCACCCACTCTGGATAACCTCTCTCCCTACAACCCCCATCCTATACTGCCAGCAAATGACATTGGAGAGTCTGAACTTCATTTATTTGAGTGGCTTTGAGGTCACTTTAGTTCAGTGTATGTAGCTCTCCGAGAATAATTTAGTGACTTTACTTTTCTAAAGAAGCAGATTCTTGGGGACTGGCCCAGTGGCGTAGTTTTTAAGTTTGCATGCTCCACTTTGGCAGCCCAGGGTTTGTGGTTTGGATCCTGGTGTGGACCTACACACTGCTCATCAAGCCATGCTGTGTCAGTGCCCTACATACAAAATAGAGGAAGATTGGCATAGATGTTAGCTCAGAGCCAATCTTCCTCACCAAAAAAAAAAAGCAGATTCTTAGAATGCAACTAACATATATCCTATACACTGAGTCAGTTAGCATCAATAATAGTAAGATAAATATAAACATGTTTGTACCTTCCTCAAGACTGACTTTTATCCCTGAAATGTTTAAACCTCCTTGAAGTAGAGGACAGCTTTGGTCTGGTCCCAGTGCCTTGAGTATGAGGCTCACCAAATTCTGAACAGGATTCTTTGGGGGAAGCCATGTTAACACTGGTTGACTTCAACTGCTTCCCCATCTCTGTACGCGGCCCTTTCACAGAGACAAGACCTCTCTTGTCTCTGCATTTGTGCTTTATATTTTATTCAAAGTCTCGGAATTCATTGGACAAGGATGTTAAGGAGATGCAGCCATTTGTATTATGTTTCTTGAGCAATCCCTGAAGCAAAAAGGCCTTAATTAGTGAGAAAAGTAAGATTGTGCTCCTTAAGCTTATGATGCAGGATAGGCTGCAAAAATGTTTTAGTTTGGGGGAAAATGTTTCAAAGACCTGCAGAACTAATAGCTATTCTTTGTATTTCCGTCATTCTCATTGTTGCTTAAGGATTTTGAAGACAATTTCATCCAACCACTTTCCTAAAGTTCCATGTGCTCATTAAGCAAGACAGCTAATTATGGTTTGAAGCTTAACTGTTAGTCTAAAGAATATGCAAGTTAGTGTAGCCACTAAGCAATAAACATTGTTCACATACAGTGGGTAACATTATTTGAAACTAATTTGACAGTCTAGAGGCACTATGCACAAATTGTGGTTCTTTCCATGGAAACTTGGTGCAATTATTCTTTCTGAAGTACTCAGGATCCACTTAAAGGAGTTAATAATGAGTCCTCACAATGGTGTGACTGGAAATATGCCCTTCACTTTGTTTTTAGTCAATCTACATTGATTCACAGTATAGAATTCTGTTTAACTGTGTTCATTTTTTCCCCAGAATCTCAATATAGGTTGCTCTAAACATCTGTTTATGTTCGTTTAAGTGTACAAGTGAGATCGTCACAGGTTTGGTTAATCATAATTAACATAAGGGCAGAATCTATCACTGTAGCCACTTGCTATGCTGCAGCCATCAAAAGTGTATGTTGGTACAGCAGAAAGAACCATTTCAGAAGGGGATCACTGTCCCAGATCCATAAGTGTAAGGCTGTTAGGGGCTTTCAATACAGTTCAACTTCCCAATCTGGCATTTAAGACCTCCTAGGATGACCCCAATCCACATTTCCCACCTTGATGCCTACTGTTTCTCTCCATGGATTCACATGCTCACTGATGTTTGTTGAATGCCATTCTACCATGTGTATTCCCACCCCAGAGCCTTCGCTTCCCCTACCCCATTTCTAGAATGCCCTCTCATCACTTCTCAGCCCCTTTATGCTTACAGCCTAGCTCACAACCCACTTCAACTGTCTTCTCTGACTACTCCAGCACACGTGGGATTCACCGTATCTTTGAACCCATGGCTCTTTATAGGAAATTATTTGTATACAGATTTTTGATCCCATATCTCATTACATATACCATTTTCTTGAATGGGCTCAAGGTTCCTTGAAATTTAATATATGGGCATTTTTGGCTTTAAAATGATGAATTTTTTAATCTGTATCCCATCTAACCCATTCCTTCATATTTCAGTACCTAATAACTATGCCTGGAACCTAATAAATACTTATTATCATTTGTTGAATAAATGAGTGGATTTCTCTGCAGCAGAAGATAGTATTTGAATATTGGTGAAATTAGCAAATACATCTAACTATGACTAAATAATCGAAATATATGAGAATTAGTTCTTAGGGTATTACTAGGTTTAGGAGATACCAAGTAGAATCTTGCTGGGTGTTCATTTGCTTGGTCAATTCCATTTTTTGTTTTGCTTTGCTTTGCTTTGAAGAGAGATTGGTTTGCAGCTATCCTGAGCTGTACACTCTGCTGCGATTACACAGGAGTTTAGTACTGAGCTTGTATGTTATGTATTGTGCCTATTGCATCATTTCATTCATAACAACAGAGGACGTCTATAAAGTAATGTGACTGATCTCTAACCAACATACTAGAACTTCCCTATTTAGATCAGTGTTATCTCCTTCAAATCAGTCATCTTTTGAGACTATTCCTTGTTCACTACACTGTAGTCACACTTCATAGATCTTTACAAGGTAAATGTGCGAACTGTAAATGGATGATATGGTCAAGGAGAGGTAGAGGACAACAGGGTAGCAAGGTGCAAATTAGCCGTTAATATTTTGCTCTATTCATCAGTGAATTACTGTACATGTCATGGGAGCTCTATCTATTTTACTAAGATATTAATTGTGATTCAAAAGTTGACTATATTTCTAAGTCTGACTAGGAAATGTCTGCCCTTGCATTCTAGTGTCACATTACTTTCCATACAGAATGGAAACTACTTTAGAAATATGCCTAATTGAAAAAAATTAAGTTTAATGTAACAGTAGTATTTTAAGCTACCCAAATATTGCATAATGTTTATGACTGTGTAGTTTTTTTGTCTTGTTCAGACTGTTTAAATGAAAGATTATCTCAATCTTTAGTTGCTTTTGAATCTCTTTGGTTACTATACTTTACTGTAACAGTTCACATTTATTAGCTGTTTTCCTAGATATGTTCTTTCCACCCAGATCCTTTTGCTTTCTTTCCTTCTTTGAGTTGTATCTAATTATCCAGTCATATGAGGTGAGACGTTGGAGTCTGAGACAGTCGACAGACCTGGGCTCCAGTCCCGGCCCTGCCTCTTTTTAACTGTGGTCCTTAAGTTGTTCTGCCTCATCTGAAATGTTGCCTCCTCATTTAAGTGATACAAATAGCATCTACATCACAGGAATGGGATGAGGATTAATTGAGTAAATGTATATAAAAGCACTTAATACAATGTTACCAGGTAGTGCATATTTATAAACTATTTCTCTTTCGTTGTTATTATTATGTTATTCATAGTCTCTTCAGTAGATGCTATATTGCTTTAACTCTATTTTACCTTTATTTAAAATAGTTTTTATCTATTTTTCTTTAGTATATGGAGCTTAAAGTAATAGATTCTTGGTGTATTTTATTTACATTTAGCATGTACATGCTAAATATAACGTATCTTGAATACCTGTGATGCTTAAGGAACATGCTTTCAAAAAATATGTGTTAGTAGAAATTATTCTCACTATTTGACTGGCCTGTCCTCTAGTTTCCAAGAATAGGTCAAAATGGACATTCAGATCCAGGGAATTTAACCAGATTTGCTAAACTCTGTGAGAACAAAAGCTTCACTCTAGGCGTGCAGACCTCCTCTCTTCCTTTTCAGTTCATTTGGGCATAATGTTCTATTGGTTCCCAGCATGGTCATGCCCTTCTAGTCCTGCTCAGTTTGACTGTGCTCTTGTACTTCAATCTCAAGAAACGTTACCCAGAGGCACAGAGGTAGACCCACAGACTACCACAGAGGCCACAGCTGCCTGAGGCAGGCGAGGCCCAGAGGAAATGTGAAACATATAGAAGTTATTACAAGGCAAGTCTCCACCCCAAAAGTGTACTATGAAATTCCATTATGAAAATAATTCCAGATGGACGAAGGCTTGAAAGTAATCTTTTAGTATAAGCAAGTTATAGCCTCATCTATATATCCAAAGAGAGGAGACACACACACACATGTATGTTGTGATTGTATGTTCAGGTTTATCTGTTACTGGATGTATTTAACTACAAATGTCTGCAATTGGCTGTCTTTGATGTATGTTAAGGCCTCATTTTTGCAGTATATAATACTAGGTATATGGTATTCCACAAATAGTAAACAAATATTAACATAGAGGTCTGAGGAGGTGTTCCACACACCTCGCTTTAAGGGGACTCTTGTTCAATAATCAAAAGTAGATTATGTGAGAAATCACAGCAAAAGGAATTGCTCAGAATAATGTTAGATGAAATCCTTGAGTTTGGGATAAGTTCCTTTTAGAAATATATCATGTATTTTGTAAACAAAATCTTTAAGACGGAATGGACAGTTATATATTTATGAAAGAGGGATTGGTTTTGTGTTAATGATTATTTAGCTAAAAGCTATGTTTTTACATATATAATTAGTGCTACACATTGAATTGAAATATTTTTCATAAACTCTAAATTTTTAGACTGTGGAATAGTAACTTTTAGATTACTATTTTAAGCATTATCACCCTTTTCCAGTTGTTATGAAGAAGCCACAACATATTTAGCAAAAAAGAGCTGAGCTTCTCTGTTTGAGTTGAAGCAGGAAACCAAGAATCCAACTTACTTAAGATTTCCTTTTCCTCTTCCCTCTGCTTCTCTCCTTCGTCCTCTTCCTCCTGCCCCATGCCTGGAAGTGGTGAAGTACCCATAGGTACTTCAGCAGAATTGAGGGTTCTTTAGCAATCTGGTGGAATGTTGCTCCTAGAATAAATAGCGATTCAGCATAAGTTATGTTTACTTGAGTGATAATTTGTAAGCATTGAAGTTGTTATTGTTTTATACCTTTGATCCCTTAGTGACTTTTTTTTTAGGGAAAATACACTTTTGTTTGGTTTTTGTTATTATATTTGATTATTGGCATGAATAGACATTCCATTAAGAATCTAAGTGTATAGGTCCACCTTTGTTGTCAGTGGATGTTACTTACCTGACAAAAAATTGAGTTATCTAGTGTTTATTATGTCCTTGCTTTTTGATTCAAGCCCCAAACTAGGCTATGTAAGTAAAGAAGTTTGTTTTTTCATCTTTTTTTTTTTTTTTTTACCTGAGGAAGATTTGCCCTGAGCTAACATCTGTGCCAATATTCCTCTATTTTTTTGTATGTAGGACACTGCCACAGCATGGCTGGTGAGTAGAGTAGGTCCGCACCCAGGATCCGAACCTGCAAACCTGGGCTGCCAAAGGGGAGCATAGATAACTTTAACCACTCAGCCTTGCCATGGGGCCAGGCCTGTTGTTTCATCTTTTAAATATGCTTGATAGGGCTAGAAGCTAGAGAGTGAAACAACAGAAAGCTTCCTTTCTGTGAAGGCCGGATTGAAGTGGGGCAAGACTGGTAGGAGGGAAACCAGTTGGTCTGCGTCATTGGTCAGCAAGAGATGATGAGGATCCAAATTAGAGCAGAGGCAGTGAGGATGGAGAAATTGGGGAGATTGAAGAGCTGTTTAGGAGACAGAATCAGTAGTAAGTTACTGATTGAATATGGAACCAGGGAAGAGGAGGAGGAAAGAGTGACTCTCCTGGCTCTGATCTAGGCAACTCATTGATGCCATCACTCTGAAGGGAATAGGGGGAGTAATAGGTTTGGAGTCAAGAATGGTGAGTGTATGTTTGGACATGTTGCATTTGAGTGCCTCTGGAGCGTCTAGGTAAAGGCTCAAATGCAAAAATGAAGTCTGGCGCTCTGGAGAGGGGCCTAGGCTTGGAGTCATTAAGGTTTTAGAAGTTCATTCTTTTATAGCATCTTTTGTATTGACATCAAAGTCAAAATGTTCCTGTGATAAATGTGTGACTATAGGTGCATTCGAGAAAGCTGCCCTTGTAGTCCTTGGATCATATGGCCAAGCCTTCCCTTCTGCCAACTCATGACTTGGTGCCCTGATGGCCACAAGAAACCAATTCTGTGGGAATAAAGAGGGGCAGAGAGAAATTATTCCTGCAGTTGCAACAGTAAAGCTCAAATCACAGTTTGAAAGCAAGTGTCCTATCATTTCGCATTTTGTGGTTTGATGGTTTCTATTTTTCCTGGTTAATTTTGATAGTATTATTTACTCCCCATGCAAACTGTAAACTTCTTACAGTTAAGGGACTGTCTTCCACCTTTTCCCCTTTGTTGTGTCTTCACCTGTCATCAGATGCCCCCACCACAGCTCTTTAATATAAGAATACAGGCTTTGGAACCAAGTGGACCTGGATATGAATTCTAGCTTTGGTGTTAGCTAGCTACGTGACCTTGAATGGGTCGTACCACCTCTGTCTGCTCAGTTTTCTCTTCTGTAATATAAGGCTTATGCTAATATTATTTATTAGGTTGAGTCATTTGCAATTGCTGATATTTGGTCTGAAAAAATAGCAATTTCATGTGGTTCCACCTAATACTGGCCAGTGTTATAGTGAGGATGAGACAGTGTGTTGAGAGTACCTTGAAGGTGCTTAATAAATAAATTTTTCAATAATTATTATATGATTGACTACTCCTTACCACTATAAATATACCTCAGTTCAAGGGTAGTTTCTTTTAAATGTATAAATATCAAGGAAAGCTAACATTGCTTAAATTGAAAATCTACAGTAAAGAAATAAATGTAGGGAGCCATGTCTCACTGTAAGGTCTGTGAAATAAGAAATATTTTCCAGAAGTGTGTTGCCTAAATCTTTTTGTTTAAACTTATATTACAAGTCAAGCTACAGTTACAAAGACAATATCAAAATAACTTAATGATTTCCATTTTTTTATATAGAGGTTGATGAAATACAGAAGGAAAGTTCTTCAGTCTCATAAATTTCTGAGATAAAACACAAAATTTTTGTTCTCTTCACTTTTTATTGAGTAATGCTGTGAATTATGATTTTCATCATACAAACTGCGTAAAATTTTAATTGTCTGGAGATGAATTATCAACCAACTTCAACTAGAACACAAACCAAAAGCCTGCAAGTTATTTTTTTAAAAAAACACTTTGTGCAACTAAAATAGATACCACAAAGTACATGCATAAAATCTCTTGTACTTTTGTTTTTAAATTTCCATAATAAGAACTTTTAAAAAATAAAGGCAGATGAGAAGAAAGTACAAAAAGATATTTTTAGATGGTCTTCAAGACTGCCTCATCTTCAGAGAGCCGCTTTACTCTATGGAAGGAAGAAAACAGCCTCTGAGATGCCCATGCTTTGCTTAGGGACTGAAGGATAATCCGAACTGGGCTTTTTGAAATCTCACAGTGTTAATGATTTTGATGGAAGCTCCTACCCTGTAAAGGGGATGCTGTTGATAGCATGGCTCCTGCCCTTCTTGCCGGTCCTTCTGACACTCCTAGCTGTGTTAGTATTGTACAAGGAGTAAATATTCTTTTTAAACCCACTCTGTGATGTCATATTGGAATCAATAAAGTAAATTAAAATATTTTAAAGAAACTTCTTGTCTTTTACTCCTGCAGAACCCATTCATTCCAACTTTATATACTGTTGTGACGAGTGAGATTATCTGATTTCTCAAGCTGTCCAACAATCATAGAAGCCACTGAAAAACAGCTATGACACTAGGGAAGAGAGAGAAATACATAGAAGAACTTAACACCACACAGCATAGTATGGGAACCATGAGAGCAGAGATTCCAAACGTGCTTCCTGGGCCACACGCATCTCACAAACGTGGTTTGTTTAGCTCCCGTTATGTTGATCTACACAGTATTTTCGTTTTGGTTTGCCTTTTTTCAGTTGCTAACACAAGTATCAGGTGATTTTAAATTTTAAAAAGTTGATTTCACGTCCTCTTGAAGAATTGAAGATCTGGCAGCAGTGAATCTACGTTCCTAAAAGGCACCAGCTCTCGGGAGTTTACCTTGACCGCAGCGCACATGGTCTCCATTTGCCACACCCTCTACTTTTAGGAGGGCATTTCAATGTCTGCAGTCCCCACTCATCCCCATTGCAGCCCTAAACTGAGGCTTAGTGTTGGTTGCCATTTATCTTTGTAATGAATTGACCATATATACATGGGTTTATTACTGGGCTCTCTATGCTGTTCTGTTGTTCTATGTGTCTGTTTTTATGCCAGTACCATACTGTTTTAATTACTGTCGCTTTGCAATATAGCTTAAAATCAGGGAGTGTGATGCTTCCAGCTTTGTTCTTCTTTCTCAAGATTGCCTTGGCTGCTTAGGGTCTTTTATGTTATCTTTGTATATATTTTTTTAACAGTATAGCTAAAAAGAAACTGAACAAAATATTTGTTACATCTGAGTCTCCATCAAAAGTGAGGAATGGGAAGGCAAGCTTAGTGGGCTGAGTGGCGTAGAAAGAAAGGGAGCGAGTGCATTTTTATGAGGAGAAGACTATTTCTGTGTGTAATACACAAACAAAGTATGTCTGTGACAAAATAATATAATTAAGCAGCATTGCTCTTTTACTTTACCTACGTGGACCTTTAGGCATTTGGGCTTGATAAAGAGCCCTTCTATAGTTTTGAGCACAGCTTCTTATTACAGTAAAATAAAATGATAATAATCGAGGAAAAGCTTGACTAGGTGTAATAAATGCTATTTACAAAGATAAAGAAGTCAGTAAAACTTCCCAGAACTATTGCTGTCCAAAATAGTTAACTAAGAAACTTTTGGTATATAGGTTGAAACATATGAAATTGCCAATATTCAATAATTTTTGACCCACAAACGTGGCAACCTCAGGCTTGGCCCAATGGTGTAGTGGTTAAGTTCGCACGCTTTGCTTTGGTGGCCCGGGCTTCACAGGTTCAGATCCTGGGGCACAGACCTAAACTGCTCATCAAGCCACACTGTGGTGGCATCGCTCGTAAAAGAGAGGAAGGTTGGCACAGATGTTAGCTCAGCGACAATCTTCCTCAAGGAAAAAGAGGAAGATTGGAAATGGATGTTAACTCAGGGCCAATCTTCCTCACCAAAAAAAAAGGGGGGGGGGGCAACCTCACATTAATTAACCAACTGCAAAGTAGTAAGCTTCTGCTACCTGTTTATTTCACTTATATGGAACTCCTTCTTTCCCATAATACCAAATAATGAGACAGTACTTTATCTGGGTTAATAAAATTCATAATATACTGAAGCATAGTTACAGATATTATGTGAATCTTATAAAAGCAATTAAAACATAGAGTTCCATGCTTCATTACAGTCTAAAATATAGCTTATTTTCATAGATGTGATAATATACTCTGAGTGTAATGACTGAAAATATTTTGCAGTGGATAAGCCCTTCATTATGAGAGGATAGTAGCTTTACAAATCTTCTAATCCCCTTCTAAATAGAGTAATCCTCTGGAGAGGCTTACTCTATTTAGCATCTAATAAATATGTTCTAGAAATTAACTACATTGCACTTTGTTATTTCTCCTATATGGGTGTAACTTTCTGCTTTTATAGGGTTCACCTTAAAAAGAGATTATCACCTGAAATTCAGTAGATTTTATAAGAATCTTCAATAAATGCAAAGGACTTAAATAGAAGCTTTTAGGGATGCAATTTTATTTAAAATCTTTCATTTCTTGGCATCTGAACAATTCTTCCAAGTAATGTGTTTAGTGCATACAAATAATTTTTAAGCACATAGTGGTTACTGTATGCTACACATGCGTTTCTAAAAACAAGGAAACATAATAATTGGTAGGTGGAGAACTACATTATCTGATATTCTTTAGTTGAAACAGTTTTTTTTTTTTTTGAAGATTAGCCCTGAGTTAACATCCTCTGCCAATCCTCCTCTTTTTGCTGAGGAAGATTGACCCTGAGCTAACATCTACACCCATCTTTCTCTATTTTATATGTGGGATGCCTGCCACAGCATGGCTTGATAAGTGATGGGTAGGTCATCACCTGGGATCCGAACCTACGAACCCTGGGCCACCAAAGCAGAGCACATGAACTTAACCATTATGCCACCAGGCCGAACCCGAAACTGTTTTTGTTGAAAGCATAAAATTCCAGAGAACTAAAATGTTTAAATTCTGCTTTTTAACTTTCAAAGCTATTATCACCATGGATAAATTGCATTTCTTAAACTAATAATAGTTTGTTTATAACTGTATATATAAATATTTATGATATTACTCATTTGAGGGAACTGTCAATCATAGTGTCTTTTCTTAAAGACATCTCTGTCTGGACCTGAAAAATAGTTGGCTGAATTTAATGACTGTTACATATATTGTGGATAGATGATGGAATGACGTAAATGGAAGCACAATACTATTTCATCAAGATTTACTACAATTAAACCACATTGAATTCTCTTACTAAAAGACACACTGAATCAAGTCATGTTATTACACTTATTTTGGCAAAAACAGTCTCTTGACTGAAAATACCCTCCTGCATAAAATACCAGGTGTTTACTTATTTGTTTTCAAATATCTCGAAATAAAAATACTTAGTGTATTAAGTTGTTGGTGAAATCAGAAAAGGTGTTTCAAATATGTTATGAAGGAAAGATTCAGATTATAGAAACTATTCATTGAGAATGTATGGAGAATTTTCAAGCATTTTGGACTTAATTTCAAATATTGTTTTATACACTGGTAAACACAGTATTCCAGTTTATAAAATAGTTAAAGTACATCCCAATAGGTTTTTAAGAAAGTCTACTCACCCATATGGATTAACCTAAATTTAGAGCAGAGTAATAGTGCAGGAAAAAGGAATGACTAAAAAGATATTATTACTCAATTATTAGGTTTACTTACATTTTCCAGGATATACCACTCACCTTGGATGCTCAGTTGTCCTGACTTTACTCTGCCTTTAATTTTTGCTTTTAACACACTGGATATGTAACACATACACATGTACAGAGACTGACCTTTCCATTAATTGTATATTTCATTCAATCCCAAAGGAAGCAATTTTTAGTGAATCCCTAATACTGAGAACAATTAGGAAAGGCCATAGGTTTCCCATGCTCTTTCTCACCAATTAAAATGGCTAATAGAGGGGCTGCCCTGGTGGTGCAGTGGTTGAGTTCACACACACTGCTTCAGTGGCCCAGGGTTCACAGGTTTGGATCCTGGGCGTGGACCTAGCACCACTTATCAAGTCATGCTGTGGCAGGGTCCCACATAAAATAGAGCCAGATTGGCATGGATGTTAGCTCAGTGATAATCTTCCTCAAGCAAAAAGAGGAAGATAGGCAACAGTTGTTAGCTCAGGGCCCATCTTCCTCACAAAAAATTTAAAAACAAAAAAATAAAATGGCTAATGGCCCACATGCATTTATGTTCTCTCCCTCCTAAAATCTCACTAAAATGACATTTAAAGGAATTTTTTTAAAGACAAAGAGAATAAGAAAGGAAATAAGAGAGGATGAGAGATGTCAACACATTTTTAGGAAACAGAAATCGGAAGGATGAATGCTAATTGTCTTAACAAAGTAGACGAACTCAGGACCAAAATGCTTTAAGTGAGGGACTCCATGACAGGTGAGCTTGCTGGCCCGCAGAACCCCTGCAAGCTCAGCTTTCAGAGGCATCGATACTCTAGAAACCCTGAGTGATATGATCAAGGATCCCTAAGTGACCAAGAAAAATGGACAAAACCCAAAGCTTCCAACATAAAAGAGAGATATGAAAACAAACAGAAAAATAATTCTAAGAGGAGACAGAGGCAATTCAGATGGCAAAAGAAAACGTCAAAAACCGTAAGTACTATTCTCAGAGATAAGAAAAGCAGTTGCATCCTTGAAAAAGAATAGGCTGCTGTGAAAGAAAGGAGGACATGAGTTTCCAGATTGAATAGGCCCACCAAATGCCCAGCACTATGTATGAGATAGATCTACATAAGGGCACATCATCGTGAAACTTTAGACTGCCAAGGATGAAAAGGAAATTCTAAAAGTTACCCAAGAAAGAAGACAGCATCCATGCTGCAGATTGGAAGTAAGAGTGGTTCCAGATCTTAAAAGCAATATGGGTGGTAATCATTTTGCAATGTATAGGTGTATGAAATCAACATGTTGTACACCTTAAACTCACACAATGTTGTATGTTAATTGTGTCTCAGTAAAGCTGGGAGAAAGAAGCAATATGTGAAGCTAGAAGACAATGAAGCAGTGCCTGCAAAACTAGAGAGAAATGGTTTTCAACCTAGAAGTCAATACACTGCCCAACTATTAATTAATTGTGAATGTAAAATAAAGATGCTTTTAGACATTTAAGGGCTCAAATTTTATTCCCCATTAACCCTTTAGAAGATGTTTCGTCACAAAAGTGAAGAAATCA
Organism: Equus przewalskii; assembly: GCF_037783145.1. Classification (NCBI taxonomy): domain Eukaryota; kingdom Metazoa; phylum Chordata; class Mammalia; order Perissodactyla; family Equidae; genus Equus; species Equus przewalskii. Next base: position 62,300,423 of record NC_091843.1, read on the forward strand.
CTATAGAGGGAAGACGTGGGATCCATAGGGGAGCTAAAAAGCGAAGTCTTAGGCTATCTGTGCCCCTGTCCCTAATAGCCTTCAACTCAGCCAGGAGCAGGAGTTTGGAGGACTTCAGAAAGGAGAGCATGGAGACAGGAGGGTGTGGTTGGGTAATGGAACTACTGAGTTAATTTATATATTTGAGCTTTTGGAAAAATATTGACAGGGATCTGAACTATCTGTAGGAAATGTAAAAAATAATGATAGGCAAAAAGGTAAACAAAATATGAGACAAATATAAACTCCAGATAAAAATTGAGAAATGAAGGTTGGTCCTAGTACAGGACTTGACTCAGCAGTGAATAGTATTTGCACAGTCGTAATAAGATAATTATCTTCTATTTTATTTATTCTCCCTAACCACACTGAAAGCAAGGAAAAGACTTTCTTTTACTCGTCTTTTTATCCACTTTGTTATTTTGTGTGTATTAATCATACAATAAATATTAGTCAACGTATAGTTCAAGAATTTTCTGTACAATTTGTTTCTCAACATTATTGACTCTTTTTAACTTCATAATTCTTTTTTTTTAAGATTTTATTTTTCCTTTTTCTCCCCAAAGCCCCCCAGTACATAGTTGTATATTTTTAGTTGTGGGTCCTTCTAGTTGTGGCATGTGGCACACCACCTCAGCATGGCTTGATAAGCAGTGCCATGTCCGCGCCCAGGATCCGAACTGGCAAAACCCTGGGTGGCTGAAGCGGAGCCCGCAAACTTAAGCACTCAGCCACGGGGCCAGACCCTAACTTCATAATTCTTAAAGAAAAAAATCTTGGGAGATACTTCTGATTAACATGAAATAGGAATCCCCATTCAGAAGGGCACATCCCATAATTCTTTGATTCAAGCCATGAATCTCCATACCCCTGAAGAGGTGAGAATGCCCATGTAGAGTCCCAGTTTCACATTCCAAAAATGTTGGAGAAGAGGTCACTGAAGGGGAAACCATGTTGATGAGCCATCTCCATTGTCTGCCATCTTGCTTCTGAATGAGGAAAGCCACCAGAGTTTAAGTGGGTGAAAGAGGGAGAGAAGCAGAAAGTGCCAGAATTCAACACAAAAATGACCCAAACAGTTTTGTTAATAGTAACACCTATCACCTTGAACATAGAAACCTGAGAGAACAAGTGTGTCAGGATGAAGGAAATAACAGACTTGTGGTGAGGATACTGGACACAAAGATTCCCAAGTAGTTGCTGCAGAAAGCCCCCCATATCCCCAAGAGAGAACCAACCCCAGTCAATCAAAGAAGAATTTGAAGGGAACAAACGTAGGATCTTTACAGCATCTATGCCTGGTATTTTATTTGAATGCATCATTTGCTAGGCGGAGAGGTTGGGAGAGGTGGGGCCAACAGAACAAGAGTGAAACACATGGATCCTGTGTTAAAGAGTTTTGAATCTACAAAAATCAAAAGGGCCTACCAAGTTCCAGGAAAATAAATCACTACAGAGTAATAATGACATGTCCTGATTGCCTGAGAGATAAAGGAATAATCATATGGCTTCCAGACATTAAAAGCAAGACATGTATGAAGAGGAAGAAATCTGCTTGGACTTCTGTTTCTCCACAGCAAAACTGAAGCACCTGTCTGTAAAGCTGTAAGGGGAAAAATAAGTATGACCCCAAAATTTAAAACTTAGCCACATTGTTCCTTAAACATAAGAGTAGCAGTCTTTCTCAAGCATTCAAGAACATAGGGACTATATGATGAATCTCTCTTAAAAGAAAAGAAAAAACTTCTTAAAGATGGTGTCTAGCCACCCAAGAGATTAATCAGAAGAAAGATCTCAAGAATGGGGAAAAAAAAAAATCATGGAGAAACTCATGGTTTTTAACCCACTTAATATAGAACCAGAGCAACAGCCATGTTGCTCTTAACCCACTTAAAATAGACCAGACCAACAGAGAAACAGCCATGTGAATTGTGGTTACAAAAGCAGATGGAAACGTTGAAACCCAACAATGTAAAAGAAGTAATATAGCTAACAAATATGAGAGAAGGAAGGAAGAGGGAGAAAGGAGAAATGCCTGCCAGTTTTCTCATCTTTCCAAGAAAAGAGTCAGGAGATTGTGTCTGAGTTTAAAGTGTAGAATTTTTTTAAATGACTCCAGATTCTTAAATATTTTCATAAAATTTTTTCTTAATTTATATATACTCTTTTAAGAATTATTATTTTTTGGTGAAGAAATATTTAACTGAAGTTCCATGATTCTTTTAGTTTCAATTCAATTTCTTTATTTTGGTTAAATTCAAGTAAAAGCAAATTACTTTTCAAAGCATGTATAATTATATGTGTTTTCTGAAATTATTTGTTATCCTCCTTTTGCTCTGTCTGTATGCAGAAGGTGCTGGAAGAATGCTTACCAAGTGTTAGTGATGGTATTTCTGGATGGTAGAATTTGGGATAACTTTAAAGCTTTTTTTACTTGCTTTTATTGATTTAATTTTTACAATAAGTTGTGCCACTTTTACACAATCAATAGAGTCATCATTTGAAAAACTTAAAAAGACGTCATGGAACTGAATAAAATTGTTTTAATTTGCTGAAAAAGCGAGTACTGATATTTCAGTAAGATCTACCAACAAAACCAACGTTTATTAACTGGGCCATATTTATATTTTCTGCTGCTGTCGCTCTTCAGTTGGGCATTGCTGAGAATCCTTTTGAAGTTTTTATGTTATTGTAGAAAACAACTGAGTCATCATGTGCATAGTTTTCTGTATCACTTAGCGTTCTTTAGTTGCAAGTAACAGAAACCAACAGAGGCTGCTTTAAGTGAAAACGAAACCAAGAACAAATGCAAAGAAATTATTGGAACAAAATGGAGTAACTTCCAAAATCAAAATAAAAACTAAATAATGTAGGCCTTGGGACAGACAAGAACACGGGATCTAGATAGCTGGGACTAAGGAGAGTCTCTTTTGGGAAGCTCCCCCAGGATGGATTGTCTCCAGCCGTTTTTCTTCTTAAGTCATTCCAGGGATAATTCGGATACCTGCAAGTGAGTATGCTTGGTCAGTTTTGGGACACATGCCCCATGCAGCCAGAAGGGGGAGAACCTTTGATTTCTCTCCCCAAACTGCACCTGTGGAAAGGAGAATTGAGAGTTTGATACCAGAAAGTGGGAATGGGAGCCAGGCAGGTAAAAATGCCCCTTATCTTTGCCTTGCTTTAAAGTTGCGGTAAGGTAAGCTTCTCTCACACTCAGTATGCCCCTCTAGGAATTAGCTGATTTAGTTTCTTTATCAGATCTGTTCCTTCATTCCTTTCAAAGTAATTACAGGCTCCTTCTACTCTGTCTCATGACACTGATTATTAGCTAAAGCTAATTCATCAGCTAGATATAGATGAAAACACCTTTACCTATCTTTCAGGAAAAGCTTAGTAAATTATTTGTCATTCTCCAACCCAAGACATGTTCTCCCTGTAAGTAAAAGTTTATTAGATACTGTGAGAGGTCTTTGGGTTCAGCCATTTTCTGTCCCAGCTATAATTAGAAAGCTAGACAAATTATATCGACTCCTAGGGAAAAAATCCACACACATACTCTTTTTAATAAATCCAATTTACTCTATTTGCTTGGTATTAACAACTGTTAATGTTATGTCCAAATTCCCTTCCTTCCTCATTGAAAAGAACTCTATCACTCCAGCCAGTACATACAAATGGATAGTTAATTACTCGGCACAGAGGGCTATGTGATTCATCACTGCAGTGTGGAAGTGAATGTTGCCAATTGTCAGCTTTTTCCTAACTACACAGTGTTATATGGTTTATGTCCCAATCAATGGTGGCAGAGCTCCAGAAAGAAATACTACCTAGATGTCAGGGATTCATTAAACTGATCAGTCTGTAGTCCTTCGTCAGTGATTTCCAGAGCTGGCCGTCTATCAAAATCACTTGGTGACATTGGGAAAAAAAAGAAAAAGATACATCTTCCTAGTGTCCACCCTCAAAGCCACTGAATCAGAGTATTCTGGGTTGAGTCAGGGGCAAATGCAAGACTTTTCAGAGCCTGAGGTTTATACAATTTGAGGTCTCTCTTTAAGAAAAAGAATACAAAAGTATCTTGCTTTTACAGAATTTACAAATGTATATTACCACGTGAATACATTTCTAGGACCCAAGCCCTTGTAAAGGTCCATGTAAATGATGGACCCTGAAGTTTAACTTTCATTAGCTTCAAGGGCAGTCTACCTGTGGGTTAGGACCTAGGACTAACTGTGTGTTTGCATGTCTGTGTCTGTGTGCATATGTGAGTATGTGCACCTGTGTGTATGTTCAAACTCCCAGGTGAGAAGATCCAGAACTGGGACTCGCCCTTCTCCTTTGAAAACAAAAAGAATGTAGAAAGTTTAGCGTCCTCTACATTTTAATCTAGTTCTCCACCAAACTTTCAAATCTCAAATTGAAATACCTTGAATTTCATGTTTTTATTTCCTTTGCCCTTCTTATGACAGAAATGCCCATAAGAAAAATTATTGCCAGGATCTAAATTAATCCATACTTCAAACAACACCCCCTGAGTTACAACTGTTCTGGTTACAGTTAGGGAGGAATAACTGAGCTCAACTTTCTTTAGTTTTTTCTTTCTATTTAGTTTTAGTTTGCAAATAGCCCTATACTTTGTCCACATGATTTCACATGATTTTAGGTATTGAATTTTGGCATCAGTTAAATATGTGTGTTTGCCTTGAGGAACACTGGGTTAGAAAGAAACCCCCCATAGGAAATGTCAAGTTCTTCACTCTAAGCTGGTAAAATTCAGTGATCTGTCCAGTAGCGCTTTTTTGAAACCTGATTTTTAATCCTTTGTAAAAGTAAAACATGCCTAATGTTGAAATTTTGTAAATGCAAAAACATATAAGGAAAAAATATATTACCTATAATCTCCCCAAAGATACCTACAGTCATCACAATGATTGACATACTGTAGCTACTCAATAAATATTTTTAGAATAAAAGAATGAATGTGAACTCTAGAGAATACAAACAAGACCCCTGTCTGAGTTTTTTTCCCTAAGTGCTTATAATTGCGATACCTAAGATATACATATTTAAATGAACATACATTGAATACTGACAAGTAAAGGAACTATGCTAGACAATGATGATATAAAGGTGGTCTTTGCCCCTCTCAGTGGAGTTTATATCCAGTAGAAGAAACCAATATATTCCCACCAATATAAGGACACTAGACACATAAAGACTCAAGGAGCAGCTATGGAAAATCCCATGTAGGAAATTTCTTTCAAATCTAAGGGCCAAAAAAGAATTCTCCAGTGGATTCCCATTTCATTTAGAGAGAAAGCCAATGTCGTTAAATTGGCCTATAAGGTGATTTTGTCTGCCCCCTTTTCCATTAACACCCTGATGTCAAATCCACTTACTTGCCATCCTGCTCCTTTTCTCATTCTAGAACAAGCCAACAACCTTCCCACCTCATGACCTTGGCACTAGGTTTCTCTGCACAGAATGCTTCTCCCTTAGATAGCTGTATGGCTTGCTCCCCTGCCCCTTTGGGTCTTTGTTGAAATGTCACTTTCTCCCTGAGGCCTTCCTTGTGCACCCTAATTTAAATTGCAACACATCCACCCTTGGGCTCTGCTTTATTTTTCTTCAAAGCATTGTCACCACCTGAAATATTATATATTCCAACTTTTTTTTGTATTCATAATACAAGCTCCACAAGAGCAGAGGTTTGATCTCTTTATCCTTAGCTTCTAAAACATTCCCTGGTGCATAGTAGGTACTCAATTAGTATTTGTTGAGAGAAAGAAGAGATAATATATTCACTCTGCTGACATCCCCACATGTTCTTTCCTCTTCCTTTGGTTTCTTTCCCTTTGATATCAAGATACTTTTACAATGTTTATTGGGCAGTCTGATAACACATATGTTGTCACCAACTTTGGTATCTCCTAAGTGGTAGTCACTGAAATTATGTCCTCTGCTGTACAATGGGTCACATAAATGTTTGTATCTGATACTTGCTTGAGACTGATGCTCTGTCTTTACAGTGGTCTGGAAAATTCAGTTCAGAAAGGTGCACAAGGCAGATATATGACAGAGACACTCATGTACTTTTCCGTATCCATGAACCAACATATTTAAACCCAGATTTCACTTCTCATAAAGCGAGGAAATCTAATTTAATGTCAGATTTTGAAAAGGATGCATAATTCTTTGATAAGTAATATATGTATTTATGCAGGCTAGAATAAAAAAGAATCATTGGACCAGGGACTTTAGGTTCTTAGCTAATGTTAAAGTCATAAGGCTCTTTTTCTTCCTCATCCTGAATTCTAAAATATAAGGGGATTGTCAGGGGAACCTAACATTCCACTCAAAAGGTTGGTTACCCCACAACACGGCACCACTGCAAACCAGAACAGTAGATCAGATTCCTGTTAAATGAAGGTTAGTTCTAAGTACTCCTCTTGTTCATTACATTTTGGGAAGTCACATATTCAGAAATAGCTTATACCTACCCAATCAGATTTGTGTCTTTCTGCTATTAAAATAAAAATAATTAGGAAGGGATAAAGGAGGAAAAAATACTTATCCTTGCTCCTGATGCATTCAAAGCCCTTTTTAAAAACAAACCCTTTACTTGAACTCTTACTTTTCCACCAACTTGTTTATCTCATAGGAAGGAAAGCAGATGCAGCCTATAAATAATGCTCGCATTTCCGTTTCAGGATGTATGGGGCAGGAGAGCCTCTTCCCCGAAAGGTCAAGGGCCACAGCCAGCTTGCTCCCTTTGTATGTCAGACAATATTCGCGTGTTGCTATTCTGCACTCAGTAAGCAGAGTTATGTAAAATGAATGCTCTTACATGCAGCATCTTGACAATTCCAGCACAATTCATAGTTTTCATTCTAATGTTATCTGCCATTGTTGGGCAATTTTTCTATTATCTTTATTTTTCACTTGATCTTCAGAGATTTAGAGTTCCCAAATAAAGTATACTCCACAGTCTTTGAAATTTTCACAAATAAATGAGCATTTGGAAAGTTTTCTATAACCTTTTTTCCCGAATTTACTTCTTGTTTTGAGAAACTTTAAGACTTTCCGTGTCTCCAGAGGATAGACTAAGTTTATTTTACTGGTACTTTCCTTGAAATTACATGGAAAATGATCTGTTGTCTAGAAAGCTATTCTTTGCTATAGTCTAATAATAGACAATTCTCTGTTTGCCTTTCCTTCCTCATCAGTTTAATTTAATAGACATCTACTGAATGTTTAAATCCTAGTGCTGAGCTAGGATTTAAAAACAATGTATGACTCCATGAAAAGATGCATAACATCATTAGTCCTTAGGGAAATGAAAATTAAAACCCACAGTGAAGTACCACTTCACCCCCACTAGAATGGCTGTAAGCAAAGAGACAGATATCACGAAGTCTGTGGAGACAATGAAACTTTCATACATTACTGGTGGGAATTAAAATGATGCATCTACTTTGGAAAATGTTTTGGCAGTTTCTTATGAAGTCAAACATACATTTACCACATAACCAAGAAATCCCACTCCTAGGTATTTACCTAAGTGAAATGAGAACATATATCCACACCAAACATGTATGCTAATGTTCATAGCAGCTTTATACATCATAGCAAAAAGTGGAGACAGCCCAAATGTCCATCTACAGTAGAATAGAGTACTATACAGCATTGAGAATGAATGAACTCCGAGTATACATAACATAACAACGTAGATGAATCTCGTGAACATAATGGACAGCTAAGAAAGCAGAAACAAGAGTGTTGAGTGTTAGCTCTGTTTATATGAAGTTCAAAAACAAGAATACTAATCTGTGTAATTGGAAGTCAAGATAGCGATTATCCTTTTGAGGGAATAGTAGTGGCTGGAGTGGAGGATGAGGGGGCTTTCCGGGTGCTCATCATGCTCTGTTCTCAATCTGGATACTGTTACACAGCTGTGTTAACTTTGTCAGAATTCATCAAGTTGTACCCTTAGGATTTGTGCAATTTTCTGCATGTATGTTATACTTCCAGAAAATTCATTAAAACTATAAAAAAAGAGTGACACTTGATTTTCAGAGATTCAGAGGTCCTAGAAAAGCATTCTCCACATTGGCTTCTTCAAAGACTTTACAATCTATTGGGAAGACAGGCATGCTGATAAATAATTCTGATATGAAACAAAGTCTGATAAGTGGTACATTAAAAATATAAATAAATACAATGAAGTAAAGAAAAATATATTCAAAAAAGGACAACCTGGAAAAATATTAGAGAGTATAGTCACTGTTGGGTTTACTACATAATAATAGGAAGAATATAATAATGTATAAAAGTGGAAGGAAAGGATATAAATTAGAAATAAAGGGATTAAAAAGTATTGAATTATGTACAAGTCACTACTGTTTGAGAGGCAAAGTTGTTTTAAAATATCAGAACACATAAGCTATTTATATCCTTAAAAAGGAGTTCTTTTGTTTTTAGTTGACTGACTTTGGCCGAGTTGGAGGTTATTCTGTTCCAGGGGTTCTCAGCTCTGACTGCACATCAGGATCACAGGAGCTTTTAAAGCTTCTACTGAATCAGAATCTCCAGGGGTGGAACTCGGGCATCTGTATTTTTTCTAGGCACGTGTGATTCTCCTGAGCTGCCAGGGCAGGAACCACTGCTGTAGTCCCTGCGGGGTGGAAGGAGCCTTCTCAGGGACCATCACACAACAACAAATGTCTCTGAAAGTGTCACTTCTTTGTTTTTGGAGCTTCAGTAGCTTCCAAAAAGAAGAGCACCTGTTTCATATTTGTCTCTTTGTTTCCGTGCCAAGAAATTTCTTTGCAAATGGCTTTTATTCAAGTATTGCATGAAAGATGTTAATCCTACCGTTAAATTTTAACCCAAATTCTTTCAAGCACTAGGGCATTTCTTCTGATTTTATTACAGGTACATAGATCCATAGCAGAAGATAGAACTGGAAAGGACAAAATGGCACATGCAGGTCACTTGTTAACGCTCTCGTATGACTAATCTTCCTCCTGTGAGGAAAAAGCATATCTTTAGTCCTAACATTTATGTATCAGATATTTCAGTGTGAAAATGATACCTGCTTTCACTTAGAAAATTTTAGTCCTCTACTTAGTTCATTCATTTGCTATCTATTTTTAGCTTATCTATGGTTTTTTCTCTTTGTTTTGAAATAATTTTAGAATTACAGAAAAGTTGCAAAAATAGAGAATTCACATAAACTCTTCTCCCAGCTAATGTTAACAACTTATATAACCATAGTACAATTATTGAACTAGGAAATTAACATTGAAACAATAAGGTTAACTAGACTACAAGTCTTATTTGAATTTCACCTTTTCTTTTTTGTAATTTCCTTGTCTGTTCCAGGATCCAGTCCAGGATCCCACGTTGTAGTTGGCTGTCATGTCTGCTTAGATTCCTCCACTCCATGACACTTCCTCATTTTTTTCTTATATTCCATTACCTTCACCCTTTTGATGAGTACTGGTGAATTATTTTGTAGAATATTTCTCAATTTTGGTTTGTGTGATGTTTTCTTATGAGTGGATTGAGACGATTCATTTTGGCAAGAATACTGCAGAAGTGATCAGGTGGTACATGATGTCTGTATGCGTTGTTACTGGTCATGTTATCCTTGATCATTTGCGTAAGGTGGTGTCTGATGGGTCTCTCCGCTGTAAAGTTACAATTTTTGATAATTGATAAATATAGTTGGCACTGTGCCAATATTCTCTTTCTCCTCAAACTTTTGTGCACTGATTGTAGCACCTGTTGGTAGAGATCTTGCCTGCAACAATTATTCCTGTAGTCTTTGCCTGATGATGTTTGCATTTCCCTCAATCCTTGCACATTTATTAATTGGAATTGTTCTGTAAGGAAGAGCTGTCCTTCCTTGGCTATTTATTTATTTGATTATTTATGTATATTGGTATGGACTTGTGGATGCTTATTCAACTTTGCAAGTTATAATCCAGTATACATTATTTATTTTCATGCTCAAGTTGTTCCAGCTGTGGCCGTTGGCAGCTTCTTCTGATTGAACCCTGTGGCCTTTTGACATGCCCTCATTCTTTTCTAAGCACTTCTTTTTTCTGAGATCACAAGATGTTCCAGATTCATCTTGTATTTTCCCTGCCCCAGTCCTGGAGTAAACCATTTCTCTAAGAAGCTCTGATTCCTTTTATTGAGAATGATATTTAGAAACGAAGATCTGGGTGCTGGTAGATCGTTGCTGCTGGGGTATCATTGCTCCTAGTCTCTCTCAGCATAAAGAGTTAGGAAATGTATGTATAGTAAATCAGGCATGCACATACATCATATTTATTAGTTATTTCTATATCTACTTATCTATATGTGTGTATGTATGTGTATATATATATGTATACATTATATATACGTATAAAGCCAGGAGTTCATTCTAATACCTCTGATTCCAATTCAATACCGCAGGTTCAATACCTCTCCCCTTTTCTAATTTGTAACTTCTTTTTCCAACAATGAAAAGACTGGCTCTCATTAGTTATAACCCTAGATTACACATAAAGTAGTTCCTGAATTGCTTACTGATACCCCTGTGAGAAATAGATTTACTAACTAGAGGACTATTTGCTGACAGTTCTTTTTGGTTTTCACCTTACAATATCCAGTCAAAATAATGTTTTCTAAAGTGACTTACTCAATTCCCATCTCCACCAGTGTGGTTGTGTTATTTGTCTGGGTCATGCTGCTCATTTGTAACACAATTACATTCATTTGTTACTGTTTGTAGTCCACTTCATGTTGCCTGACATCCTGGTTGGTTTTAATTTTTTATTTTTGGAGGTATGTAAAGCATTACTATGGTTCACAGAGTCAAAGCTATATCCAGAGAGATATTCTAAGATGTGTCAGTCCCTCCTCACAGCCCCACCCCTGCATTCCATGCCCTCTTTCCTTCGTTCCTCTTCTTTCCTACCAACCCCCTATAGTTAAACAGTGTCTAGTTTCTGGTTTATCTTTCTTGTATTCTTTTTTCACAAATGAGCAGATCCTTTTTTATTATTATTATTGTATTCCCTTTAATATGGTCTAGCATACCATATAAACTCTTTTGCACTTCACTTTTTAAACTGAATGATTTGGAAGTTCCTGGTGATCTTCTCCCATTCACTTTTTTTATAGCTGCGTAGTATTCAGTTGTGAGGGTGTAGCAAAGTTTCTTTAACTGCTCTCCTATGGACGGACATTTAGGCTGTTTCCATTATTTTCCAGTTACAATCAATGCTTCAATGAATCTAATATATAAGAATGGTTTTTTTCTTTTTTTTTTTTTTGAAGATTGGCAACCTGAGCTAACATCTGTTGCCAGTCTTCTTTTTTCTTCTTCTTCTTCTCCCCAAAGCCCCCCAGTACATAGTTGTATATTCTAGTTGTAGGTCCTTCTGGTTGTGCCATGTGGCACACTGCCTCAGCATGGCTTGATGAGCAGTGCCATGTCTGCACCCAGGATCTGAACCCATGAAACCTGGTTAGAAGTATATTTTCAGGGTGGATGCCTAGAAATGGAATTTCTTAGTTAAAATTAAGTACATATGTGCTCATGTCTTTTCAATCACTGTATTCCTATGGAAATGCCTTTTAATGGGTTAATGTATATCCTTGATCATCATATAAGTTACTGAATTACAGCTTTTAATTTGTGTAACATTTTAAATTTTAACTTTATTAGTTGCACTTAGCACATAAAAAGGCATATTAAGGGGCTGGCCCCGTGGCCGAGTGGTTAAGTCTGTGCGCTCCGCTGCAGGCGGCCCAGTGTTTCGTTGGTTCGAATCCTGGGCACGGACATGGCACGGCTCATCAAACCACGCTGAGGCAGCGTCCCACATGCTACAACTAGAAGGACCCACAACGAAGAATATACAACTATGTACTGGGAGGCTTTGGGGAGAAAAAGGAAAAAATAAAATCTTTTAAAAAAAAAAGGCATATTAAAATTGCTTTGGGATTAGGAATTAGTCTTGCATAATTTATCCCTTTCAAGGCTCAATAAATACCATTGTAATATGTCAACAGCCCCTAATGAAGGTGGTAATCATGTATTACATTTACAGCCCTATCATCCCAGGTGCAGTCTACAAGTTCATGATCACTTATGGAGAGTAGGCAGTTCAAGAACTCTAGCAGTGACATAATGACTAAGTACTTATATAATGCTCTCATTTGCCCAGAACTTTTTATTTTTCAAAACTCTTTCAAGTCTTTTCATTTTATGTCAATTGCACCACTGTAGAATAGTTTGGGGAAATATCAAGTAAATCATGATATTTATGTTGTGCAAAGTCTCTTACAGGTATTATTTCATTTGAACCTCAAACCAACCCTATAAAGTGGGCAATACATATAGTGAACATCCCCATTGTCCAGGCGAGGAAGCTGAGACTCAGAAAAGTTAAATGTCGTCCTGAGGTCAGACATCTATCTACTAAGTGGTGAGGCTGGAAATGAGTTTGAGGCTATACCACACCACAGGTTTCACAGCTAGCTGGTGAAAAACAATGACAAAGTATCCAAAGGTAGGATATAGTCACAGAGAGGTAAATTACTCAGTGTATATTTTGGAATTTAAAGATTCTGTTGGACCCCTATTGTATAGTCACAGGATAAATACTTGGCTACTTATAAGCTATAATGTTTAAATCCTGAATGATGGTAAAGGAAAATACATTCTGAACATATGCAGAATGTTCACACCTCCACGCCCTGGGTACTGCCCCTGTGATAGGATGAACACTGGCTTTGGAGCAAACGAATGATCTCAGTTTGCACCCTGATTCTGCTGCTTATTAGGGATGGGGCCTCGGGGAGGTATTTAACCTCAGTTTTCTTACCTCTAAAATAGGTATTGTTTTTGCAGGGCTGTTGGAGGGATTAAAAGTAACTTCATCAGAAAGGTTCTCCCTGGCGCACCCCATCTCAATGTTATTCTTACAGTGACCATCCATTTCCTTCAGAGCACTTGTTAGAGTTTAGAATTATGTATACTTTTGTGTTTATCTGTTTTATATCTCTCTCTCCTACTAGAATATAAGTTTCATGACATCAAGGACTCTACTTATTTTTGCTACTCTTTGTATCTCTTATGTCTACTCCAATACCACTAATCAACGCATAAGTATTTCTGGAATGAATCTTGCCACTTCCTTGTACTTGTTTTTATTTCAGCCACACAGAATGATCTGCAGCTCCCCTGTCCTTTCACATCTCTCTACCTCACACATGCTATTTCCTTAGCCTGACATATTTGCCCTCACTCCTTTGTTTTTCTGGAAAATCCTTACTCATCCCTCAAGAACTAGCTCAGCCCTTCTGTGAGGGCACTCACGATGTCTCTCGTCCTCTGAAGAGTGAGGGGCTCCTATGCCCCCTTGGCATGCCTCTATAATAGACCTAATGACATTATAGTCATTGGTGTGTTCAACTAATATTTTTAAGAACTGATCCTGTACCAGGTACATGCCAGATGCTGGTCATACAGCAGTGAATAGTAATGGGGGAGGTGGGCCACAAAAATGTAAATAAGTAAACATTAAATAACATTTCCAATAGCAGTGAATGATAGGGTGATTGGTTCTGAGAAGCTGACCTTCAACTTGAGATCTGAAAAGTGAGAAGGCAGTAGGTATGGGAAGAGATGGAGGATGAGCATTATATTGTGACTGTTGACTTGGCTGTTCCTCATACCCACCCAACCCTCCCACCCCCGACCCTCAAACCCCCTCAACTGGCGTTGGAGCTCTGTGAATCTTTCTACCCCAGTACCCAGCACAGGCCTGGCATGTCTTACCACAGCTCCACACCCTGGTAGTGCAGCATGTTAGAATTACCAGGTGACTGGCTCCATGATTCCAATTTAGTAGATCTAATGTGCAGCCAGGGCTTATTATCACGTACTATCAGGTTACTGTCCACTCCCTCCCTTACTGTCTTGTGATACTGAGAAAGTTATTCAGTCTTTCTATGACTCAGTTTCCTGATCTTTAAAATGGAAATAGCAATAAGACTTCCTAAGGTTACCATGAGGGTTAAATGAGATAATGTACCTAAAATTCCTAGCCCAGTGCCTAGCACATGGATAGTCAATAAATATCGGAGAAAATGCTCTAGAGTGAGTGCTCATGAGGTGTTTGTTGACTAAATGAATGAGTTAAGGAATAATAAAGTTTAATCTTACTTCAGTAAATAGAATTATGTCAAAACAAAAACAGGATACTCTTATTTATAGTCAGTTGTCTTATTTACTGTTTAATTTGGACAAGAAAGAAACAAAGGAAAATACCAAACACCCATGTTTTTAGCGCCTAGAGTCAATAGCTGTTGACTCTTCATTTGCTTATCAAGCAGCCTCTGAAAACTCCTCAGATCATTTGCTTTACCTTTTTCTGACTAGTGCAGGGTGTTCATCTAGAAAGCCTCAAACCTCAATAAAGTACACAATGTACCGACCTGGGGCCATCCTGCAATTTGTGCTTTGTCATCTTTTGAAATCACAGTTTGAGTACTTTGTATTGAAAGGAATTTCTTTTATGTATCTCCTTCATTTATCAAAGGAGATTCTTAGGATATCATAACCAGAGAAAGTTATGACAGTACCAGACATAACAGTTTTCTTAGGTCAGGGACACCAAGGGCATTAACCTGGGATATTGCTTCTGCTTCTACTATACAAAAATACAGCTTGGACCATTCAGCGAACCTTTCAGATCCCCCGTGCCCCGCCCTACCTCCTTGGAAAACTAGATGCCAAAATAGCGTGTACAAAGATGCGAGCATCAGCCAAATTGGTGGCATGAGGAACTTCCAGGAAAAAAGTTATTTTCTTTCTTTACTGTATTTTTTCTCGAAAACATTGGGATCATGATTATTGTTATTGTAAACTTTAAATATCTGGCTATTTAGGACTGTTTTGATACTTAAATGCATGGGCATGAGTTTTCTAATATAAAGTATATTACTGAGGTAATTAGCAAAGAGATTTTACCAGGTGTTCTTTTCTGTAAGAGTTAACATTTATTTACATGAGTAATTCACTCCACTCTTATCAGTCTAGTCAATTGGAAAATATCATCCGCCTTTAATGTCACAGAAATCAGTTTATCCTATCTTAGAATGAGGAAATAATTAGCAGACAATTTCTCTTTCCTTTTTAATGTTTGTGGCATTATTTCCAGGATTTTCATTTACAAACCAATGCACCATAAACTTATTCTGGCTAGAGGTATTGAAATCTGTTTTTCTGCTCTGTAAACATAGAGGTGTGCACGTCTGTCAAATCAGAAGTCCATAGCAAAGAGCACATTCACTGACTGGTCTCTCTGACAGGGCGATGGGTTATGGAGCAGAGAGAAGTAGTGCACATCGTAGATTACAAACTTCTGCACTTTAGTAGTGGTACAATGCCAAACAGTCAAGACTAGAGATACTGTCGTAGTTTTCAGATGACAGGCTTCATTTTATATGTTAATAGAAGGAAAACTTCTGATCTGGTGAGGAAATTCACCATAACAAATGCATTCCCTTCGCTGCACTCCACCAGGGCACCAATTAAATTCAACTGTATGTATAATGTACTCCTAATTCCTAACAGTCCCGAGAAGGACTAGTGTGAAAAATATTATATACTCTTGCATTTGACAGATCATGAACAGATGGAAAAAATTATGCCAATCAGTAAAGAAATTCATATGCAGTTTAACACACCTCAAAATGGTGTTTACGTGGGTTTTCTTTAAAAACAATTATTAAAGTTATCCTGGGTAAAGTTTAGTAACTACTTGGAGTTTTTTGTAAGTAATATATGTAATTCATTTTAATTTACTCCTTTTGCAGATATGAATATTTGAAAGTACAGGTAACCTTGTAATGAGTAAAACTGATAAAAGATTGTGCTCCAAGGAAAGGGAAATTATGGAATGATTATTCACTTTGTGAAAGGCTATGTCATATGGCAGACTTTCCTAAAGCATTTCAAATTTAATTTAGTTTACAAAACATTCATTTACACACAACATTTCAGTAACAAATTCAGTGAGGAAATGAGAAATAGTCATAATAATATAGAGGTCCCTTACACTGCTAACATTTATGCTTGCTTTCTTTCTCTCTATCCCTCCTTGCAGCACTGATAGCCATTGGGCGATACAGCATGACAATAGAGACTGTGGATGTTGGATGGTGTAAAGAAATTACAGATCAAGGAGCCACCCTGATTGCACAGAGCAGCAAGTCTCTGAGATATTTGGGGCTGATGAGATGCGATAAAGTAAGAATTGCCTATCAAATTGTTTTCTATACATCAGTGTAGTTAATAGCTTGATATCATAATTCTCTTTCTCTCCCTGTATGTATGTATGTAATCACACACATACGTATACTCTTAGAGCTATGCATTGTTAAGTTGCGTGGTTTCCTAAAATGAATTTTGTACTTTTGCAGAAAGAAAAAGCAGTCATACACACAGTCAACTTAGATTTTGGCCTCCTATCCATAAGTCCATGGATCAAAATTTAAAATGTTTGCATGGCATACTGCAATACACAGGGTCTAACAGTAAGATTCTGTTGTGGGCTGCAAGTTTCCTGCAACAGTAAGGTGGAAAGAACAGTGTGAAATTGTTTTTTTCACAATTTGAAGTGTGTAATTTCAGTGCTTAACATCTATGTATTCTGGTCATTTGGGGGCAAGAAAGGGCCAGTGAGGAGATATTATGTGGGAATTTGCCTCTTTCCACACTTAAGATGTCACTTTTAGCACATGATGAGAAACAGTCCCAGAGGTCCCACCGAAGGTCTGTGGAGCTGGCCAGACACGTGAGCATGAATTTGGGAAATTGTGCTGCATGTAATCTGGGGCTCTTTGAAGATCAGGAAGAAAGATGATAAGTCTGTATTGATCCGCAGGCTGATAAAGAGAGGTGCTTCCCCCTTTGTGACTTTCATGTTTTCCCTATAACTCGTCTAAGAAGTAGTTATTTGTACTGTGAAAGGGAGACAGTGGAGCCTCAGAAAGACCAGGCACTGGCCCAAGGTCACTCATCCAAGACTTTGCCCCAGGTCTTTGGAGTCTGTGTCCAGTACTCATGGCACAAAAGATCCACCTCAGATACTTGCTCAGAAAGTGCTGGCATTTTGTAATAATGTGCACGTGTGTTACTTTTGCAACTGGTGCTTAGAGACAAATCTAATGAAAGAGAGGGAAACTAAATATATATGCCTCTCAAAGGACATGCATTTTCTAAATGTAGCAAACTTAGGGGCAAATACAAGAATGGCCCAAATCCTCTGTGTGCTTTGTCATTTTTGTTAATTGACCTAGTTCTTTTCTCCAAATGCTTTAAAATCTCAACTTAGACGAGGCCTTTGCCAGTTAGTTATGTTTAGAGAGATTTTATTATATATTCTCAGCCCAGCCTAGAAAGCTGACTGACTTTGTTACTAAGCAACAGCACTGAGACCAGGGATGGCAAGTTTCCCTCAAATTTCACTACTAACCAACCTAACACTGCTACTAACCCTGTCATTTTAAAATGACTTCTTTTAAAACAAGTCAGAGGGTCTACAAGTTAAAGGCAGAGTATTCCAGAAACACTAAACAATGACAGCAGAACTCCTTAGCCTCCGCCAGAAGGAACTGCTACAGGAGTACTACCTAACCAAGGACACCAAAATGAATGCATTCAAAACGGATCTGTGTATCCACAACCATTCTCAGAAGTCATCATATTTCTAGCCCGTACTCTAGATTTGTTGAGATCAGCTCCGTCTTCACAGATGAAATGTAGAAATTTATGTTCCAGTTAGTACAGGAGAAGATTATTCCAGACATATTTGCTGACCAGCATCTTGTCAATTTTAAGTTAAGGAATGGATCCTTTTCTACCCAAATGCAAATTAGTCAAAAATGAGAAGGGGAGGGGCTGGCCCCGTGGCCGAGTGGTTAAGTTCGCGCGCTCCGCTGCAGGCGGCCCAGTGTTTCGTTGGTTCGAATCCTGGGCGCGGACATGGCACTGCTCATCAGACCACGCTGAGGCAGCGTCCCGCATGCCACAACTAGGGGAACCCACAACGAAGAATACACAACTGTGTACCGGGGGGCTTTGGGGAGAAAAAAGGAAAAAAGTAAAATCTAAAAAAAAAAAAAAAAAAAAAAAAAAATGAGAAGGGGAGTTTGTTCTGATTAGCAATACCCCTGAGGGTTTTAGCCCTTTCCTCAGGCGGCCTCTGAATCGTTCTCCAAGTAGAAAGCTGCTCTGAAAGCCCATTGGCTCTAGCACCAGGCCGCCTGACCAAAGCCTGCTGCAGCATGTCCAGCCCAGGGGTTGCTGGGTGCAGCCTTGCTGCCCGGCGTCCTCAGGCTTACCGCAGCTCAGAGCCAAACACAAGAGGTTCCGTGAGGACGGAAGAAGTTTCCAAACCACACACAAAGTGCAAGTAAAGGCTTGCACATAAAAGCCCGCTTGTTGATTTGGTTGGATGGAAATCTAAAGTAGCTATTTAGCTTTCAAAATTTGTATTATGCTATCCCTCTCTATATTTTAAATTTTCATCAAGATTCAAAGAAAGATTTGAGTAGCAAGGAAAAGAGGTTAGTAGTTGAGGGCATGGACTCTGGAGCCACATTTCAGGTTCAAATCTGGCCTCTGCGCTTAGTTGTGTCATCTTGGGCAGTTAATCTCTCAGTGCCTCTCTTTCCTCATTTACAAAATGGGGATGATAACAGTACCTATCTCGTGAGCATTTAAATGAGTGCACATATAACAGGCCCTTAGAATAATGTTTGTTATATATAAAATGCTCTATGTGTTCCTGATTATTCTTATCAATGTCATTATATTAACCTGCATTTTGATATTTGAATTTCCAGATGAGAAAAAATTATATTGCCCACTATCCCATTTTGAAAGGAAATTAAAAAGACAGGAAAAAAATAAACTCAGATTAGAGGAGATGTTGCACTTTTACTTTTTCCTCACTTACATTTACAATTAAAGAGTATTATTTTCTACACAAAGATATTAATAATTACATTTTCTACACGCTTTACACTAATGCCTCCATGGGACACTCTGTATTTGGAACCAACTTACCAACCAGTCATAGGGATGAAGAAGGACTTGCAGAGAGAGAAAAGGGTGAGTTGGAGATAAGACAATTCAAATAGGTAAGGAAACAAAATAAGTAATCAGAAAAATAATGGAGAAAAATAAGAATAGAAACAGGAAACAGAAATTATGATTAGGAGACAGAGACAAAGATCCACTGTCTATCTCAATGTGATCATCTGTGCCAGCAAAGAATTAACGAATAAAATTAATTTGGGCCTATCACTCTTTTTCCTGTACCTTAACCAATCTGCCCTCATTAATCTGAGTTCTCTTTCCCCTCTCTGCACACCAAGTGGAGCAAAGGGAGGGCAAGAGACTTCAACAGTCTATACAATTGACCCCCTTGCCAGGAATGTTGTCAATGGGAGCCCTGCACTGGGGAGAGCTGGGGTTTGTGAGGTCTTTGTGTCCCCGCGCTCCTGTGGTTCTGAGAAATAGTGAAGGCTAGTTATATTTTCTTTCACATGCAGTCAGTTTCCTTTGGGGCCACTTATATTTAACTTGGAAGCTATACTTTACCAAACTTCTGCTTTTATCCTCACTTGAGCTTTCGAGGAATTGTAAGAATAACAAAATGCATTGTATTTGTTGTAGGGAAAA
The DNA here is from genome assembly GCF_037783145.1 of Equus przewalskii. Lineage (NCBI taxonomy): Eukaryota > Metazoa > Chordata > Mammalia > Perissodactyla > Equidae > Equus > Equus przewalskii. Next base: position 62,320,221 of record NC_091843.1, read on the forward strand.
GTGTTTTTCCTTTTTCTCTCTCATTAGGTAAACAGAGAACAGATGAGAAACATTAACGTATTCTTTGCAGATGAAAGCAACATGCACTTAGATTATGAGACAAAGTCTAAGCTAAACTGCAGTAAATTTGTTTGGCTGCAACATTGGTGACTTCTCAGGAGGAGTGCTCCAGCCATTGGACAAACGCAGCATTCCCCGCGCACTTGTAAAATTAGGAAGTGCATTAAGAAGCCCCTGTTTGAGTAGCTTTTCCGATTGCTGGATGGATAAGCATGTTAGAGGCATTACTTTGGGTTTTGAAGCCGACGCCACTTAATCTCCTAAACTTTAGTGCATTTTAAGAACCAAGAGAAGAAAACGCTGTGTGAGACGGCTTTGATGAATTGGGGTGAACTTATATTCTTAAAGACTGTTCAAAGGCTTACTTGACCTTGGGAATTAGAGTTGACCCGAAATCACCTATCAACTTAACACGCATTTATTTGGTGATTTAGTTAAAACTACTTGTATAATCCATGGGGCTCTCTAATAAGAGCAATATGTTTACTCTGCACAATTGTAGACAGTGGCTTTGGCCATAGAAATCATTTTCACAACTTCAGGGAATTCTGGATTCTATACAGATCTATTTCTTCTAATAATATGCTATTTTCTTCATTTCTTATAAGGCAGTTTGGATAGAGAGCAAAACTGAAAAGGACAGAAAAATTCATGGGAAAGCTGTAGGGCAAATGGAAATGCAGTGTTCAAGGTTAATGAGAAATGTTTAGGGTAACAAGGTTGACGAGAAGGAAGGGAGCCCAGTGGCATGGCATTGGCTGAGAAACCAGACCTTCCCAGAGGCAGCCTGGCTGGTTTGGGAAACCTCAGTGATAAAATGCCGTGGTGCAAACCTCTGCAGTGTGTGTTAATACAGAAATTTGGAAACAGAGGACCTGAATTATGAGCAGCGAATAACATCATAAATGTAGCAATTCTCAAATGCCAAACCCTTGTGAAAAGCAGTTGGATGGAGAAATGCTGGAGCTTTTAAAAGCTCTCTTTCACTTTCTATTTTTTTTTTTTAACTTCATGCAGAACTAATTTTATACACTGTTCATTTGATTTGAAAATGCCAGCGTCTGGGGTATCATTAAAGAGCGTTATTGAGGGAGCCACTCTTGGCAAAGCATTTTGCTTAAAATGCTTATTAGTTCTTTTGTCCCTGCAGAGTTGTAGATAGGAAGGAGAAAGTGTACCTTGGTTTACCTAACTCTGCTGCTCCGCCTTTGCCCTGAGCAGATAGCTGCCATTCTCCTAGGAGGCTTCTTCTTGGCCCGTAGAGGCGCCAGGAGGGCCGTGGGGGCCACGTTACTTAAGGAATAGACATAAATAGATTTTGAAAGGTCCACCCCAATGTCCTATGACCAAAGCCTCTTGGAATTTCTTTGATTTCTAGTTGACATAAATTAGAATTACACAGGCGTGAAGAGTCCGCCCAGAAAAGATCAGAGAGGCTGCTGGGGGAGGAGAAGGCCTCTGTGTGATCCTATTGATCATCCAGCTGCCTTCAGGCCAGGGGCCTCTGTGGAGGCTGACTATTATTGATCCACACCATGGAAATAATCGAATTAATTCATTTCTCATCAACTTGCCATTGCCAAGACCTTTCTCCTCACCTGCCCTAATTCCTGAAGTACTTAGCTGAGGAGTGAAATAGATGATTTCTTTTAGTAAGAAATGAGTTCTTCAGGTCATAAGAAATCCTTGTTTTCACACAGAGTTCCTCATTTAAATGGCAGAGAGATTTAATCAAATCAATGAGAAGTCAATACAGAAAGCAAGTAATAGAAACCAGACAGTTCTTTAAAGCCAGAAATCTGCTTTACAACCTTAAAATATCAAGGGCCAAGTTTTTTTTGTGTGCCCAACTTAATGTAAAATATTCAGGAAAAATTGACCACTGCATTTTTCAGGAAGTAATTATGGTAAGAGAAAGCCTCAACAACCGAAATATTTCTATGGAGAAAAATGGAGTTTTTATCAGCCTGTTTAGGAATCATGAGCAGGAAAGCCCTATGGGGAAAATAATATAGGACTCTGTAACTAATATACAGAACTAACTGGAAAAATCAGTTTAAGGGAAAAATAATTTGTGGGGCCCTGTGTCCAGGACTGTTTTGGTAGCAATCCAGCCGTGAAACAAAGTGTGTACCTGCAGGCACTCCCCTCTCCCCTGCAACGTATGCACTGCTGTTCCCAGATTGCCCATGGCCAAAATTGAAAATTTATGCCTTATCAAAGAAAATAAAGTGAAAAAACAAAAGAAAAGGAACAGTCTGTATCAGATTGTGCAGTCCTAGGTGGTGGCGACATAACCATTACCTGAACAGCCCGCGATGCCGTGTGCTCCAAGAGAAAGGGGAGATGAAAAATGGTGAGGCTGGGGCTCTAAAACCTGAACTTAAGTCCTTCACTTGAAGTATCAGCATCTTGTTCCTTTTGCTGATAAAACAGTTTCTCCAGGTGATTTTCACATAGGAGCACTTTAAAACGCATTTTTACAGCCCTCTCATGATTATTCCTGGTAATTGAAACAGGGAAAAACGCATCAGCTGAAATTCAGAGGTTACCTCTCAACCTCATTTTAGCCAGTGTTTCCATCTCCTCTTCTTCCAACCCTATTCACCTGAATGAACTGCTACGAAGTGGTAACTGAAAGGCCTTTCCTGTATTTAAATATTAAACCAAGAAACACTGCATGGAGCTTTGTGACAGTGGTTAAATTGCTGAGCACTAGTGTCAGACTGCTAGGTTTGCAAATTTTACTTCCATCACTTTATTATCTGTGGCTCTTTGGGCAACTTAATCTCTAAAAGCCCCAGTTTCCCCATCTGAAAAATGGGGATAATATTTACCCCACAGGGTTGTTATGAGATTAAATGAGATATTGCAATAAAGCCTTTAGCCCAAAGGCATGCATGATATAAGCACTTATTAAATGTTACCTACTGTTATCATTATTATTATTTATCCATGTGTACACACCTGCTCTGGAGTCTTGTATCTGATATATTAACCACCTGGCCCAACAGGTTCATAATACTCTAGCCGTGAATACAAATTCACATGCTAAGAACTTACAAAGAAAAACTAGGCCCCTGAGATTCAGACAGCAATTCTAAAAAACAGTAGAATCTATTTTTAAAAAATAGTTAGGAACCATTAAGTCACAGTCAAACATTAGAGGAAAAGGAACCTAGAGACCAGCAGGTCTCAGTCCTTTCTTCTGAGCAGGGACAGTAAAGACTGGCCAAGTCAGAGAGCCAGAGTCCAGGCTGGGGCTGGTGTGATTTGTTTCTTCAGGAAAATCGACATCGCCCTACAACCTGTTAAGGGAGTGTGCTGCAAGGAGCTGCTTATGTTTTGCTCACGTTTGTTATGGGATTGATGTATAGTGAAATTGTTCTTATAAACAAGGAGGAAAGAGAGAGCCTACTGTTCCACAGATGCCGTAGGGTGAGTAGAATGTTACGTTGGAGTTTGCTTGAAGGCACCCAAGAGCGTCATTACTTTCCAATAAATAATCTCCTTGGAACGTTGGTTTGGCCTAAGTAATTATACAACAGAATTAGGTTGCAGGATCATATTATTTTTCTAATTTAGAAATAGAAAAGCTATGAGCAATTTCTTAACAGAGCTCAGATTAGATCCCAGAACTCTTAAGCACCTGACTTTGCAAAGGAGAAACAAGGACAGCCTGCCATGGCTCCGGAGACTGCCCATTGGGAAGGAAGGGCTCAGCCTGTGGGGGAGGCCCCGCCGTGCAGCAGCAGGTCTTCAGGGCCTGCCGTGCTGGGCCTAGTGAAAACTTTGTCTGGCAAGTAGTTTTTCAGAGAAAGCCTAGGCTTCCCCCTTGCCTCCCATTTTTATCATATATTTCATCCATTTATTCAAGAAATATCTGTTGAGGTACTTATTATGTTCTAGTCACTGTGATAGGTGACAGGTCAGAAAAAACAGTGAGCAGGAATGAGTTCCTGCCACATGGAGCCTGCAGACTCCTGGGGGAGAGAGACAAGCAGTGCTATAAGATTGCAAATTAATTTTCAAAAATGGCACCCAGAATTATATTTCTTCTGCATAAAGAACCTTGCTTTAATCCTACATCAGCTTTCAGCTGTAATCCTCAATAGTCCTGTTTTTCTACCATTCTACTGTTAAATTCTTGAAAAGGATTGACTGTGAACGCTCGTCCTTCCTTTTTCACCACTCCTCCGTACAATCTATTTCCATCCTCACCATGCCGCTGATTCTACTCTTTTCAAGGTCATCAGTGACTTCCGTGTCACCAAATACAGTGGCCACATCTCTGTCCACCACTTGCTCCATCTCTTAGCAGCTGCATTCACATGGCAACCACTCCCTCGTTGGTGAGACTGCTTTTCTCTTGTCTTTCATGTCACCATGCTCCTGGCTTTTCTGTCTCCATCTTCCATACTGCTTCTCTGTGCCTCTATTCTCTCATCTGTAAAATGGAAATAAAAATAGTACCTATCTCACTGGCTATTGAGAGGATTAAGTGAGTTAATATGAATACATGAAGTAGGCAGTAAATATTAGCTCTTATTTGTTGTTGTGGTTAATTCTTACCTTTCTCCTCCCCATCACTCTCCTCCTCCTCATTAGAAAGTAAGATCCATACATTTCTCCTTCTGTGTTATATTGCCAGGCCCTGCTACAGTGGCTGGTATGTAATAGCTGCTAAACAAGTATGTACTGGATGATGGATGGATTGAATGTATGGATGGACGGGTTAGATTATGTTCTCATCTGCATTCTCTGTAGCTTCAAGGTTCTGAGGAGGTTCTCAGAGCCTCTGGAATGACAGAGTGGCTAAGAGGGCAGGGTGCCTGGTCCTTGCACCTAACTCCAACCAGAGCAACCCACTTTTATCACTTTATTTAGTTTATTATTTGGTTTATTATTTTGGTTTGCAGAAGTAGTGCACAGCTAAAAACAAGTTTCAAACCATTAGATCCCACTGCCTCTTGATAATTTGATAGATTTTACAAAGTATCTAGAGAGAAGGAAATAAATAAATGAGTAAGAAAGGTGACACCTTGGATTTCATACCAGTTTCCTATAGCTGGGGAATTCTGAGTGTGGCCAAAAGCCCCTGGGGTTCAGGACAGTCACAGACAGAGTTTAGATATCTGCCATGCAATTGGACTCAGCATTATTTGGAGCCTGACCCTGAAATGCCCTGATTTATGTAGTCTCTTTTCTGAAAACCAAAAATATTGCTTGTTTTCAGGTTTTTAATCTACATGTTTACAGATCACTTCTATGCAGAATATATTTTTGCTGATAATAAATTTGTTTTGGGAAACAGGTCAAATCCATAAATTCTACCTGATGGAAACAGCAATTTTAGTAAGGTATTTTTTATCAGGTGTCCACAGGTGATTACCACTGCCCTAGGCTTTATGTAAGAAAATAAAAACTGAAGTCAAGAAAGGCATTAAACACAAAAGAAAACATATTTTTTAGTTCTGAGAATTTTCTCCCCGGATTGTGTTTTTCAGCTTAACTTTGTGAGTTTAATTTAGAAATACCCAGATGTATTCCACAAATACATTGCACTTACCACTCACTTAGTGACTACATTAATTACCTTATTAGGGCCCAGGTTTTCTCAAATAGTCAATCTTTTGCTGAATCATTTAGAGCACTGCAGATTACTCCCCAATGGCTTTCTCCATCCTGGTGTCCCACACGTGTCTCTTTTGGTTCTCATCTGTGCTGCATATGCAAATCCATACCAAAAAAAATGTACACATTTGCACGATGGGTCAATTGCATGACCAACGGTTCTGTGGCCTCGGAATAGCCTACGCAAGGCTGGTAACTGGAGCTTACACTTGGCTTGAAACGTTCTTCTTGGTGGAGGATCACTTGGTGAAACAGGGAATGAAAATGTCACTAATTTTTCTCTCTGACAGTCTGGTTGTTGGACTCTTGTCACACTAATCTCTAATTAGAGACTTCAGATTGGCGAGCCCCGATTCTCACTTAACACTGCAGGCGTTTCTGTGATCCCCATCCTCCCAGGTTCTTTGCTGCTTTCTCACTGTGCTAATTCAAGTGAATAAAAGCAATGCTAGTGTTAACAGGCAACCCACATTTCATGAAAAAGAGACAGCATGAAGCCAGGCCTGTTGTGATATTGACAGAGCATAGCACTTCCAATCATTGCAGATTCTGAAATGGAATGACTGCATTTGACAAAGTTGACTGAATTTATGAGCCTGCCTCTATCGGGTTCATTGCATTCTCAGTATCTGTCTCTTTCGATGCTTTGGGATTTTTAGATGAGTTTTTTGCCACCCAAGAGTAGTATTTCTTACCTCTTGTTAAAAAAATATGTCTTTAAAGGCTTCAGGGTATCAGTATGAGGTTCATGCAGAAGCATAGTGTATTATGGGTAGCCTCTAATCAGCTGACTCCCATAGTTAGCAGGTGGCTTTTAGGCTCCAATAAGAATCAATTTTTATTCTTAAAATTATATTAAATACTTAGTCATGTGTGCCCCCTCCTTCCATCGCATGGGTGGTCCCTTGGGGAAGCACTAGGTCCCTGTGAGAACTGGGTTTAGGGGAGTCTTTCCTTCCGTTAGCTGTTGGGAAGGTCAAGTGGCGACCTTCTTTGCTACATCCGACTGGAGATTTAAGACCTCTGCTGAAGGAGAGAAAAGTCTGCTTTTACCACATTCAAAGAATATAGCTTTTGTTTCAGGCAGTGATGAATATTTGGGGAAAAAAAAAAAAAAAAAGGTGGGCTAATAAGCTGTAGGAGCAAGTTTCTTTTCTCCAGTACCCGACTCAGAGTTTAATGTGGACGGCAGCACAGGAGGTGGGTAGGCGCCTGTTACCTTTACATAATCCTCGTTCACCTCCTTCAGATTCCCAGGTGCAGAAGTCACCTCACCCTCCCGGAGCTCTTCAGTCAGAAGCTTTAGACCAGTCCGCCTCAATTTGAGCTGCACATTGGAACCTCCTGGGAGCTTTAAAACATACTGATGCCTGAGTCCCGCTCCTCCAGGACTGTGATGCAGTCAGTCTGGGATATGGCCTGGGCGTTGGCAGTTTTCAAAGATCCCCAGGTGATTCTAGTGAGCAGTTGGGCTGAGAACCACTATATTCTTGTTTGTATTCTTGGTTGCGGACAGTGTAATTCATCCCACATCAATAAACATGTCTGAAACCTTTATTATAAGTGAGTCACCGTGGCGTTTGTGGAGAAAGGCCTTGGGTTGACTGAGAAAGGCAGAGGGAAGGAAGGGAATGTGAAGTTGCGTGTAGAGAAAAGGGGCAGGGCGCTCTAGCTCACACCTGGAATCATTTTCAGAGCCTGCACCAGGCTGGGAAAGACCCTATCCCTTCATCGTGGGGTCTGCCTGCAGCCTGTTTGTGCCTCTTCAGCTGCTGGTTTATCCTCCTCCAGACTGCTGGGAAGCTGAGCCTCGCCGCTAAGGAGAAAGAGCTGAGGTGAGAGACTGTAAAAGCCGCCCCAAATTCCTGGCCTCGTGGACCTCCCTGCTCTACCCGGAGGGAGCCATCAGCAGGACGGGGCGTGCTACCGGCCAGGGGCGGGAGGAGTCCCCTGCACAGGGAGGGACGTAGGCTCAGGAAAGCCTGCGCGGCCCGCAGAGAGCTGGTGCCTGTTGTCAGCTGTGCCAGGTCCTGGAAAAATCAACGTATCGTCTGCTCTTTTATTCTTTTCTTAGCATCCTATTTAAAATATTTTAAACTGCACTTAGATGACTCATCTCATTTACATGCAAATTTGAGGTATTACTAAAATTCACATTACCCTTATTTTATCCTCTTCAGTATATGCCCATCTTGGGGCCGATGGGCACTTACTGCAGGAGCAGTTGGGTCTCATTTGAATGTGCATTGTCCAAGAGGACTTTGGCCAGCCGCTGGCGAGTGCCGGTCCCACAGATAGCCAGTACAGCTTCCCAGAGAGCCACAAGCTCAGAGGCAGACTCCAGACGCGTATTGCCCGAGAGACAGCACTCTGCCTCTGGGCCGCCAGGAGTCAGCCTCTGGGGCTGTTAGCAGTGAGTGACAGTGCCCAGGGAGTCTGTGAAGAGTGACAGGCCAGGGTGAGGGCAGGAGCCTTCAGGAGCTGAGTGTGCTATTTGCCACACCTTCACGGACATACTGTGGCTCCTTACTTTTCCCACCTGCAGACAGCGGGTCCGTTTTCTTCACCCCGATCCTCAGAGCAGTGCTATTTGAAACAAGAAATTACTCAGTTACACTCCTGCGTCTGTTGGACAGGCCGGGGAAACGTTGCATAGCTTACAAAGCAAAGGTCAGATTTGACGTTTTATTCTAGTTCGTGAGCAGATCCTTTCTTCCCTGAATAGCATGTATGTTCAGCGCCTGTGGTACACAAGCTGACACCTCCTTGTCCTTCAGAAGTCCACTTCAATATCACTTCTTTTGGAAAGCCCTCTCTAACTCCCCTGAGAAGGTCGGGTGCCTACTGAGTACTTCCCCTGGAAAGCACTTCTCAGACTTCGCTGATGCTGGTGTAATTGTTCATCTTCCCTGCTCCAAAAGGTCAGAGACCATATCTGTCATGCTGGCCATTCCACCTCTGGCAGATGGAAAAATGTGTTGATGGGCGAGAGAGAGGAGAGAAAGTAATGCCAGTTTGTGGCATGAGGCAGTTGACCCTGCCAAAAGGCCTTTTGTTAGTCTTGCAGCTTCATCATGTTTCCATCATGCTTCAAAGTCTCACGCGCCTACAGCTGCACAACAGAATGTTCCACAGGCCAAGTGAGATCCATGGTAATTTACGTTCCCACAGAGCAGTCATTTTGAAGAGACTATAAAGGATTTTGAAATGTATTTACATGTAAACTGCAATCATTTTTTTTTGCAAGGTGGGGGTTTTTTTGGTGAGGAAGATTGGCCCTGAGATAACATCTGTTGCCAATCTTCCTTTTTTTTTCCTTCTCCCCAAAGCCCCAGTGCATAGTTGTATATCTTAGTTGTAAGTCCCTCTAGTTGTATGTGGGATGCCACCACAGCATGGCTTGATGAGCAGCGTATAGGTCTGTGCCCAGGATCCAAACCAGAGAATCCCAGGCCACCGAAGTGGAACACATGAACTTAACCACTATGCCACTGGGCTGGCCCCTGCAATCTTGTTTTTTTACTGTTAGATGGAAAATGAATATTAGTGAACATTTTACTTTGCAGGTGATCGCTAAGGCCCCAGTCTGGCACTTTCTGCACCATACTGTTACCTATGTGCCAGGGCAGTGTGGCACAGTACAGAGAGCACTTTGTCTTGGGTCCTGGATTCAAATCTTGGCTGCCATTTATTAGCTACGTGTGTGTTGTTGTTGTTGTTGTTAGTGCCATAGAGTCGACTAGCTGTGTGACCCTGTGTGAAATACTCATTCTGTCTGAGCCACAGTTCATCTGTAATGGGGGTTATTAATGCTTAGATGCCTGGAAAATAGGAGATGTTCACCGAATATTTTTCCCTTTCCTTCCTCCTCCATCCTTACTGGAATGGGGACATACTTTCATTTTGCCTTCTTGGTAATTAGGATGAAAAATTAACATTATTTTTAAGTATTTTGCCAAAATAAACCATGCTGAAGAGAAGAAGTGTGTTTGAGTTCTCACCTGCCATATGAGAGCCTAAAACTGATGAGTCCAGTGTTTCTCAGTGGGGAGCGCAGGGCAGTTCTGGTTGGAGAATTTTTCCTTGTCTGGGATGTACCATCCTCTGCAGTATCCTCAACACCCTCGCTGGGGCGGCAAGTGCCAAACACCACTGTGACAGCAAAACCAACCAAAGAAAAGCCCCTCAGATTTCCATTTGCCCTTGAGTAGCAGTGGAAGCATGTAGAATTCCTGAAGTCCAAGAAATTAGAGGGTAGAAATAGCATTATTATGAGTCAGGAGATCTGTCCACAGTTCCCTTCTGCCATTAGGTAGCTGAGACATCAGAAGAAGCCTTAAATGTCACACAATTTCAAAGCCTTGTGTGGGGCCCTCCTGGGTCTGCCCCCTGAGCAGCGTGCTGATGCTGCAAGCTAAAGTATTAAATCTTCTGAACCATTGGGTTTTTGCAAAGTTTAGGAAACCGGTTCATGTCTGGTGACCGTTAGCATATTTCTCAGTGTTATCCACCCAGTGCAGTTGGTCATTGATCTCCAATAAGGAAGGTTGTCATCAATTAATCTAAAGTATAGCCTAGTCCTTTCCTGAGTACTGCCTGACAGCCCCATGACCCAGTGAAAGCTGCTGAACCACCATCACGAGCAGCTTTGATCTCTTGTGCAAAATTATTGGAAATCCCAGGGAAAGTCTATCTGGAAAGAGGCACCCAGTGATGTCAGATGGAAAGGAGAGTAGTACAAAGAACCACCTTGGGTATGAACTTCCAAGGATTAAAGGGGTTTAGAGCTGCCGTAATATCAAGACTTTCGAGACTGCTACCATCGTGGCTGGGACAGGCTGGGAACAAGGTGAGCTTACCTCCACAGTTTCTGATGCAGTACTATTGGGTGCTTTTTAATTTACTTAATACACATTCACTGAACAGCTACTGTATTAATTTAGCCAACAAATATTTATTGAGTACTCACTCTGTACTAGGCATTCCCTGGGTGCTAGGGATTTGGCAGTGAACAGAAACAACAAAACTCCTGTCTCGTGAGCTTATATTCTAATGGGGCGAGACTTAGCCAGACAGTATGTGTCGAACTAAAAACAAAGAGATGACTAAAAGACTCCTTGCTGTCAGAGAACTTACAGCCTAGGAATAATGCAATACGTTTTATTGTTGTTGGTATTTTAAGCAGTGCTTACTTTTTTCAGGGAAACTTTCTCCATTTAAAAAAAAATTGATTTTAAGTAGTTTATTATCTTGTGTGATTTTAGAAACATGTCCTTTTGTATGACATAAGTCAAAGAGGAAATAAGAATATAAATATTAATATAAATGGTTTCTTAAGCAAATTTTATCAGAAATCATATTTTTGGAACAATAGGTATCATTGGGGAGATAATTCAGGCCCAGGCTTACACTTATCTGGAACTTTCTGGGGAAAGTATTGATAATGAGGTGAAGAAAGAGTGCGATGGTGTAGATGAACTGAATCTCGGAAACTCTGAAGGTTCTCTCCTCGCCCTTCTGTGGCAGCAGCAGCAATAGAGTGAAACTATCGTGTGATTTTCCTCAATTAGCATAGCAGTTTTGCCTCACGTTTTCGAAAAGCGCTAATAGATGTTAACTCAAAATAGATTAAAATACCAGACAAATTGCTACTACCTTAAAAAGAGTTATAATAATTTTGAAAATGTAAATTATGGTTATGAAGTCTTTGAAGAGAACTATAAAATCCAATCTTTATTTTATTTTTAAAAAAAAAACCTGCAGTACATGCTTTTTTCCCTTTAATCACAGTAATTTCTTCAAATGACACTGCTACATGTTTCTTTAGGAAGATACATTACATTTTTCAAATCTCATGGGTAATATAGGAGTTGCCATTGATAGTTTTCAGCAAGAGGAAAAGAAATCGAATACAGAAACTAGGGATCATGGGGAAATTTAAAAAAAAATCATCTTTATGTTCTCTTTTTATATTACGTACTTTTTATGCATTGGAACATAGAATGGTGCTTTTCATTCTAGAGAGTGGAGTTGTGCATGGCAAAATGTCTGCAGAAATGTGTGTGTGGGCATAAGGGTTTAAAATGATTTGGACCCTCCTGGTGTCTTACATTCAACTCTTTCTCTAAGGCTCCAAAGTGCTTATGGAGTCTATACAAAGAGGTGAGCATGATTTGTACTTAATGAAAATAATTTTAGTGTAAAATTTGTCACACTACATCCCCAGGAGACATTATAAGTAAAAGATAGAACCTTCCTGGTGGGAGCACATGTATTTCCCCTAAATAACTTCTACCCAACAAAGCTCTAAAATAGAATATTTGCATTTCCCCACTACTTTGTTTTGTAGAATTTACAGAGCTTATTTAGCAAAAAGATTTCTTAGAAGACACATTACAACCACAGAGGGTTACTGGTACCATTTTTCATACAGCAATGTCAAATTACTATCTATTCTTGCCCAGTACCTGTGAAAGCCAGAGACCTAACACAGTCTATGTTCTCAACTACAGGTATACCTTCCTTTATGCAACAGAAATAGGTAAATTGAATTTTGGTAAATCAAAGGATATATAAAACACATAAGGAGAACTGACAAAAAAAACCCTACCATGAAAGTCTTTACTAAAGTGTACAATTATCCTCTAATTTATTTACTCCATAAATACATAGCTTCATGTATCAAGTTTGCTTAAGGTGAATTGTCTCTCTCCTCCTGCAAAACTGTTATCACATAAACATGTTTTCTGTTTTTAAAAATTGGACCTCCAAAACCAATTGCCTGTCAACCTTACATATAAAATTTTGCACAGGCCTGTGTATAGATTGTAAAAGATGTACCATAGAAGACAGTCCCCATCTTTGTGGTGGGTTTAAATGTTTTCTCTTCTCCATCCTCTTTTCATCTATTTTCAGTTAGTTACTCCTTGAATGCTACATGGCTTGGACCGCGTTTACTTCCTTTACAATGCAATACAGATTTTCCGAGGGTCCTCTGTGACAAATGACTTCGCCTGTCCCTTAGGGAGACCTGCATCCTTCCGGGTGTGTTTATGGCGGGAGGGAGGAAGGTAACCTGACTGCAGCATGAGGAGCATCAGACAAAGAAAAGGGCAGATTTCCTGAGAATGGATATTTCAACCCAGACTGTGTTATTAGGGAAAGTTCTTAAGTCTCCTCCAGAGAGCATTAAGATGGAATAGATTCTTCTTGTATGTGAAATGTATTTTAAAGGTTACTTCTTGCCCTTTGATTATTTTATTTTCAGCATTATAACTAATGTTATCAAGGTTTATTTCTGAAATATCTCAGAAGTGGAACGATATTCAGCATCACTCTGGAGAATTGGTCACCCTAACATATCGTTAATTAATAACCATTTATTGAGTGCCCGCTGTGGTAACAAGAGCTACCATTTGGGGACCTCTTTTAGTCAGTCACAGTGTTCAACATATTATTACATTTAATCCTTTAACAATCCTGTGGCATAAGTACTTTTATCCTGTTTTTACTGTTGAGGAACCAAATCTTAAAGAAGTAAAGTGAAACCAGGATTCAGACCTGTTTCTGGTTGACTCTGAAGTCCATGTATGAACCACAGTTGTGGTATTTCTTCTCTGCTGTGTGTACAGCTTGATAGCCTTAAAGAAAAAAGGCAGTCTCGGGTCCCCAGGGCCTTTTGTTCAGGTGGAAGAGATGGGCAAATAAAGAGATGATTGCAATGCAGTGTGAGAGTGCTTAAATAAAGGATGAGCCTTGCAGCGTGCCCACCATGGGTGCACAGGGAAGGGGTACCTCACCCAACCTCATGGGGAGTAGACTTGCTTGGGGAAGGCTTCCTGAAGGAGAGAAGTCCTGAGCTGAATATGAGTTGCTTAGGAAATTCTTGGTCTTTGTGATTAGTGTCTGGCTTTGCCTTGCTCTTGGGTTTCTATTTTTTATTTGTAGTTTGTTATTGTTTTATCATTCATTCACTAATAACTAAGCCTGGCTCATGGATACAAAAATGATCATGGCTCTGTGGACCTTATATTGGAGCAGAGGAAATAGACATTAAAGCAATTATAAACTGACTTTATAATGTAAGTACTGTGAAGGCAAAGTAGGCAATGTTGGAAGAATGAATAACCTTGCCTAACTTGGGGAGGGAAGCAGGGATAGGGCAGTGACCAAACTTCCCTGGGGAAATGACGTTGAAGCTGAGGACTCAAGAATGAGTAGAAAGTAAGCATGAGAAGGGAATTTTAAGGGGGAAATGGATTAAAAAGCATTCCAGGTAAAGAGAACAGTATGTGCAAAGACACTGAGGCCAGAAGGAAGTTGGACAGCTTAACAGTCTGAAATCAGGTCAGGTGACTAGATAGTTTCAAAAATACACTAGAGAGACAGGCAGGGCTAGATCATGCAGGCCTTCTGAGTGTAGTGTTAGAAGCTGCTTCAATTCAAGCAAGGCCTAGACCATAAATTTAAATTAAAAAAATGAAAAATTATATTGCTTAAAAATCCTCTTACAACCATCAGTTCATATTCTCAACTCTAATTTGTATGTCAGTTTTGCTTTTTTACTCATAATTATTTTCTTCTTGTTTTTGAAAACGAAATTTTATACATCATATGTATATCACAGAAAGAATTAACTGCATGGCTTGGTTAAATTTGGAATGAAAGTTGATTTAAACACAAGCAAGTCTCGAGTAGAGAGATATTCTGACAAAGATTAAGAATAATCAACACAATGTTGAAATATCAACTCTGAACTTTTAAAAAAAGATTATATATAACATAGTTTTCCAAATCACCCAGAAAACACCATGTTATTTCAGCAAAGTGCATAGGACTGAATGTCACGATCATTGTATTCCTAAGCAGACTCTCAAAGCAAACAGCAAGGATTTGATGTTGTTTTAGGTTTTTCCTGGTGGTCCTGATCGGTTTCAATAATGGACAGACATGGAGTGCGAGCACAAAAGTGTGTATCACCAGCACCTTCTTTCAGACCAGCTTACTCAGTATTAATGAAATATTGATGTATTTGAAAATGCCCAAGCGTTCAATAAAGATTTTAAATAAAGCTACCTAAAAGTTGTGGTTCTTAGGTTAATCATTTATTTATCTAAAGGATGAAGGAAGCTGTCTACTTCTGTGATATGAACTGCAATCAGCTTAAAAATAATTGACAAATTAATCCCTTCACAGCACAGCAATTGTAAAGGTGTTAGTTTTAATTAGGCCTGTCTGATTGCCTTGTCTAATCAAGAATCAAGGTGGTATCTTTGATGGTTAAGGTCTATTGGGGCCATCCCTGACCTGCCAGCCATGTATGTTTTAATTATTGATTCCTCACATTTCAGCCCTTTTCACAAAGGGACTTGAAGTTTGCAATACCTTAACATTTAAAGGGAAGAAAAATAAATATTTTCCCCAACACTTCTATCTAGAAGGCTGTGTATCCTCTCCACTAATCTACATTTTCGTCCTAAGAAAGCTGCCAGGTTGATGACGAAGTCAAATGCACTTGAAAATGCCATCTTACTGCTGCCTTACCTCCCAAGCACTAGATTTTCACTGGACGTTGTTAAGATCTTGACAAGTCACAGTCATTTATGCTTCTAGAAAACACATTTGATTTCTTGATGTCCTATGTCTTTTTGAAAATGTCTAAGGGCAAATGTAGTACTTAGGAAATCAGGGCGGTCAGACCAAAGGGGACACATACCTTTTCACAAAACACTTTCTCATGCTGCTGGAAGGCATGAGGCAAGGGTTCCTAGTGCCAGGAGAAGCAAGCTGGTGTGCGTGAGCGGCTGGTGGTTTCGGTGGTCCCTGTGTGTGACGGCGGCTCTTCTCTGGTTGCAGGTCAATGAAGTGACGGTGGAACAGCTGGTGCAGCAGTACCCACACATCACCTTCAGCACCGTCCTGCAGGACTGCAAGAGGACCTTGGAGAGAGCCTATCAGATGGGCTGGACTCCCAACATGTCTGCCGCCTCCTCCTAACACTCCCGCCCCCGCCTATGTCCGCTGGGATCGCTCAGCAGGGCAGAGGGGAATTGTAGATTTGGGGTGGGTGATCTCTTGGAAAGGTTTTAACTGTCATATGTCTACGTGTGTACCCAGGTGTGTATATTTGTGTCTCGTTTGCATTCAGCATAGCATAAGCGCAATTACTATTTGTTCCTAGGTGAGCTGAGTTTTTCCTTAAAAATTAAAGATTTTGAAAGCCACAAACCTTTTAGTTTTTAAATTCAAAGGCTTATTTCTCTCAAAGAAATATTTTTTTTTACTATACAATCAAAAAAATTGGGTCTCTTGTTTTGAGCTTCTAATTACTGCCACTTTGAGATGCCCAAAATTGAAGGCAGCTGCCTTCTTTTCTCATTGGATGGAATTGTGCGCTCTACTGATGACCAGAACAGAAGTGATGTTGCACTAGTTAGAAGCCTGGAAACCAGTACTTTTCAAAAATTGAAGCACATACGCACATATAGGTTCTCGCATTCTGTCGTATACACGCACATGTGCATGTGCACTTACACACACACAAGGGCAGTCTCTTTCCAGATCATTTTCTGATAAGTGGCCTTCCTCCAGGCCACTGAGGGAGCATGTCATCCGCTGTGACTCTACCTGGCTCATTGTATCCACAGGTGGCCAACTTGCTATGTGGTGGGTAACTTAGGGACTAGAGAGAAAAAAGCCTTTTGTGAAGTTTTTATATAGAGGCAACAATCGGGACTCCCCTGGCCAGCTCACAAAAGTTAATTATTCATTATTCTACAAATGCAGTCTGTTGAGTACTAAATGTTTTTGTTGAGTTTTACGTTAACATTGTGTTGTCTTTTTTTTTCATGGATAGTAACTGGTCCAGATATATTTTAATGATATTTGGAGCTAATCTTAGCATTATCCACTTTAAAGCCACCAATTGTAATTAAGAGTGTGCAGTTATTTAAAAAAAATCCTACAGATCATTCAATTATTTTTGTTAATTTTGGTAATTATGAAAGTATATTTCTGAGATTGGGGGTAGTCACATTAATAGAAGATTAATGAATGAGATGTAAGTAGACAATCTTTCGATCGATTTCTTTTCTTTTTTCTTTTGCTTTGGGCTTTAGAAGAGGCTTTTTGGATATATGCACGTTTTCATTTTTTGAATAGTTCTTATGCTACTGCAAAGATCTGTTGTTGGTTGATGTATAAGTTAAGAAGAAAAATTAGAAAATCTTTTTATTAAGATTCTGTTTACTCTTGTCAGAAATAAACATTTCTTTTGTTTAATTAAAGATTGCTAGCTTTCAGTTAAGACAGTATCTATCAGTAAATGAATATATGTTTTGATTTCACACATCTTTGCAATGAATTCATAGTAGGGACTCAGGCTCAAATAACCTTTCCTGTGTCTAGATGTATAATCAAGATGGCAGGGAGCCTTTTTAAGCTAAAGAGTGATTATCTTTCATCGCAGAGCTAGATATAAACCCTGACTTGTGAGTTTGGTATTTATTCTTCCCCAATGTGGACATAACTGTTTTTTGGTCTTTAACAGATATACTAAGGTTGGAGTTTCACTTTCTGTAAGTCCCAATATTGCTAAAATTACTAGCTGTAAGAAATGAAAAATAGCTTTACAATTCAAATGCCATTCACTTATTTATAATGACTCCTTTTTTTTGTAAACAACTGTTTCCTTTGATTATGTCAACATGTTTCTGATGTGGCATTTTTTTGCTTTTAATCCCAATCAGTTAGGAAAATCTAGTCAGTAAGCACCAAGGGTATTTTTTCCATCAGTAAATGGGTTACTAATTTAATGGGAAGGGAATAAAATTTGTGTCAGAAAAAAAGCTGTTTACTATTAATAAATTGTAGTTTTTCTTATACATCAAACTGTATCGTTTTCATATTCATTTCCCCAACACTGAAAAATATCTTAATTCATAATGTTTTAACTGTTTTTAATCCAAAACTAATTTATAAGACAGGTATATATAGTAATAGTAGCTTGAGTAAATAAGCAAAAGTTTAATTTTTATATATGTTACACTATATTTTAAATAGTTAAAAAAGACAAAAGAAGGGAGAGCCATCAATGAGATAGATGGTGCCATTTCAGTTCAAAGTTGTAATAATCTTTGGAGTGTTACAGTTTGATTGTCAGATGGTTTCAGAAGTGTATAATTGATTTGTTTTTAACGTTGCGTTGTTTGGATCTAAAGTACAGCACTGTAACATGCTTTAGCTTGGGGGTTGGGGGCTTGCACTTATCCTTTAGGATGTTCATTAATCCAGAAAGCCTGATGCAACATAACCTGGAAAACTGCTTTGGTATATTTGTAGAAATCTGTGGAAATATCATGTCCAGCCTCAAAGCATTAATCTCAAAAAACAGCCAGCAAAAGCATCACCTTGAGTGATCCTGTGATGGTTGAAAGTGTGTTCTCATTAGATGCTTTGAAATGAGGCTTCCAGTGATTTTTCTGGGCAATATAGACTTTCTTTTTTTGCTTAGAGTGTCATAAATATATGTGAACACGTTTAATGCAGGGCTTTTTATCCTCTCCAAAATGTCAACAGTATTTTCAGAATAAAGATTATGAAATATATTGCTGTAGTGGAAAATTCTGGTCCTTTGTCTTTAATGTCTTTTTGAGTGGATAAAGGAAATTCACCCGGTTTGTAGTTTCTATATTTCCGTGAGTCTTTTGACCTTGCAATGGGTTGCAATAAAAGAGAAACAAAACACTGTGTCTTTTGTTTTATTTTAGAGACAACAAACGGCCTTCCTGGTGCTGGTCGGGTGTGTTGCGGCGCAGTGGCCCATGTCCTTGTGTGTTTCACTGCAGACTTTATGTAGGTTTAACTAACCCAGAATAATAAATAAGACTGGGTTTAGGAGGTTCTAGTTTGACCGGTAATTAATGAGATAAGATTAAAACCTCAGGGGTTAAACAAGTAGTTTGTTTAAAATCCCATTCCCTAAACACTCATTCATTTGCTTTGCCATTTATTCAGTTTTTCAAAAGTAAATCAATATTGAGTAAAAAATATGTGCCAGGCAGTGAGCATTTAAAAATAAATGAAACTCATCCCCATCCTCAGGTTGCTCATAGTCTAGCAAGTAGACGTTCTTGAACATTAGCAATAGCAGTGGAGCACAATAGACATAATATGGGCATAGTCAGAGGGAGCACACACAGGACAGAGTGGTGGGTTTGGAAAGGAAGAGCTTCACAGGGAAGGAGCTTTTAATGAGGGTCTAAGGAGTCACAGGAGTTTACCAAAGTTACTGTGGGGAAGGAAGGGAGGGCAACCTGGAAAACGGAAAATATGTGCAAAGGCATGAGGGAATGAGACAGCAAGACACGTCCAGGGCGTTTGAGGTAACTAAGTAAAGTAGAAGAATATGTTCTGTAGGGACAAAGGGTAGAAAAAGGTTCTAGGAGTAAAACGGGCTAATCATAAACTTTTCATGGCCTATTGAAGAGATTGGACATGTAGAAAAAAATCAGATCCACTAGAAAAGTCTTACCCTAAATTCTTTCAACAAGTAGAAATTTAAATACAGGACTTGTATTTCTGGCAATATGGTAGAATGAAGATCCTGAAAGATTTTCTATGTAACATCTAAAAATTTTTATTAAAATATTTTAAAATCCTTTTAAATGACCGGATGTGCCTGCAAATAAGCAAAAGAAACCTCTTGTGGCCAGGAATAGGGTGCAAACATCAATCTAGAGCAGGGGTCAGCAAACTACAGGCCAAATATGGCCAGATGCATATTTTTGTAAATAAAGTTTTATTGGAACACAACCACACACATTTGTTTATATGTTCTCTACGGCTGCAGTCATGCTACAACAGCAGAGACGAATGGTTTGACAGAGGCCGTGTAGTCCATAAAGTCATGAATATTTACTATCTGGTCCTTTACAGAAAAAGTTTATTGATCCCTGGTCTAGAGGAGTGGGTCTCAAAGTGTGGTCCCCAGACCAATCACATTAGTATCACCTGGGAATTTGTTATAAATACAAATTCTTGGGCCTCACCTCAGACCTACTAAATCAGAAACTCAAGGAATAAGGCCCAGCTATCTGTGTTTTAGAAAATCTGGGTGATTCTGTTACATGCTGAACTTTTACTTCTAGAGAGAGAAGCTTGGAAACTACCAGAATATGGGACACTATACTGATCATGATAGCCTAGAGAATGTGTACAGAACTTTGGGCCACTGAGTTAATGTGGAGTCAAATCAGAGTCATTCTCACATAAAACCAGGATCCCTAAAAGGCAATACGCTTTTATAAATAGTGAACTAAAATAAAACAAAAATTGAAGAGGCAAACAGTAAGGAAAATTACCATTTTTTACCTTGGCTATTCATGAGTTGTTGTTTTTTTTAAAGGTTCTTTTGAAAAAATTAATAGTCACTGGCTACCATTCCCATGGGTTTATTACCTGAATCTATACTATTTTTATAGTTTGTCTTGCTTATAACTGTATTTTTAAAAGGATTCATTTCAGAAGTGTTCATTGCCTGACAAAAGCAGACAAAAATCATCCCTGGAGAAAAGTACCCTCAATTCAGGCCGGTCCGGTGGTGCAGCGGTTAAGTGCACATGTTCTGCTTCAGCGGCCCAGGGTTCACTGATTCGGATCCCAGGCGCGAACATGGCACCACATGACAAGCCATGCTGTAGTAGATGTCCCATATATAAAGTAGAGCAAGATGGGCACAGATGTTAGCTCAGGGCCAGTCTTCCTCAGCAAAAAGAGGAGGATTGGCAGCAGTCAGCTCAGGGCTAATCTTCCTCAAAGAAAACAGAAAGAAACCCCAGAAATAGAGTGCCAGCAAATACAAACTCACAATCTAAAAGCAAGGAGAACAACAGGAAATAAGCCAGCATTAGTGCAAGTCAACAGAAAAAACAAACGAGAGACCCACATCCTCACAGGCTTCAGTGTTAAATTTTCAGATGCATAATACAAAGTAAACGTTAGTACTCAAAAATATAAAAAAGTTATTTGAAACATGTATAAGAAAAAAAGAAACCAGTAAAAATGAACAGATAATTTTTTATTTGAGAAAGATTAGCCTTGAGCTAACATCTGCTGCCAGTCCTCCTCTCTTTGTTTTTTGCTGAGGAAGACTGGCCCTGAGCTAACATCCCTGCCTATCTTCCTCTACTTTATATGTGGGACACCTGCCACAGCATGGCTTGATAAGCAGTGCACAGGTCCATGCCTGGGATCCGAACCAGCAAACCCCAAGCTGCTGAAGTGGAGCAAGTGAACTCAACTGCTGTGCCACTGGGCTGGCCCCAACAGGTAGATTTTTAAAAGAATTAAATAGAATTTTTAGAAGTGAAAACTATAATAATCGAACATTAAAATGAAAGGCTTGAGTAGTACAGGAGATTCAGCTAAAGGGAGAACTCATAAACTGAAAGGTAGATCTTAGTAAAGTAAAAGGGAAAATCCTGGCCTTTTCTTTTGTATGGATAATTTCCTGTGGAAGATTGAGAGGTTAAGACCTGTGGGACTTTGTATGAGGCTTTCCAACGTATCTATCTAATCCAGCAGAAGCAAAAATAGAGTAGGGAAAAGACAATGTTTAAATATGATAATGGAGATAATGGAGTTTCCGTTTGTGGAGAAGAAAAAAAGTCTTTGGAGGAGAATATCAAAGGCTCAGTTTGGGATGTGTTCATTTTGAAGATGCTCATTAGACATCCAGGCGAGCGTGGGGAAGCATGCAGCGGGATAAGGAGTTCAGTTCGGAGGAGAGGTACATGGATGGTATACGGATGGTGTTTAAAGCCATGAGCCTGAAATCATCATCGTTGGTCATCATCCATTAGTTTAGATAAAAAGAGAAGTCTGAGGACTGTGTCTGGGCGCCCCAACATTCAGAAGGCAGGGAGAGGAAGGAAACTCTTTAGAGGAGGCTGAGATGGAATACCCTGGGAGGTAGGAGGAAAACCAGGGGTGTGTTCTGTTCTAGAGTCAAGCGAAAACAAGCAAAATTAAATAAGCTGTTATTTAGGGATACAAGTGTATTTATAAAAAGAGAAAAAGGAAAAGGTAACAATTGCCGAATTTCAGAGCGGTGGTTACCTTTGGGTGGACAGCTGGTGGGCTGGGATTGTAGAACCACACGGAGGGCTCCAGCTGGATCTGTAGGTTTGGCGTCATAAGTCGAAGAGTGGCTTCACCAGTATTTTATTAAGATGCTTCATAACATATGCATATGTAACAAATTATTTCGTATCAAATATTTTATTAAATTTTAAAAGAAAAAAGTTTTATACCTTGTTTAAATTGATTAATGATCAGGAATTGTCAGACCTAGATGCAAAGTTCCCTACCCATTTGGTAGTGGAGGTTAGCTCTGTGTGAAGCAGAGTTTACACAGTCCCATGTCTACGCAGGTGGCAGGGGTGAGAGAACTCTCCAGCTCACTCTCCTCTCCTGTGCTGGGAACATAGTGTTACCTAAATGCCTGGTTTCTATCCGAGCATCATTGGAATTCCAAGCAGAACAACTGTCCTTGTGGTGCTGAGACAGCTGTGAGAATCCTTGTAGCTTATCTGTCATGTCATTACCACAGGAATCAAAGGACCACTATACTGTTTTGTAAAGCTGTGGGGGGCCCTTTCATTATCGCTTCATTTTTAATTACACAGATAAATTTGGTATCAAAACCTTTGAGTAATACAGAGACTTTTCTGATAATGTGATAATCTGTAGTTGAAAGAACAGTCAGTTAGGGTCATGTCTGTCCATTTCATTATATGAACAAACCACAATTTATTTACCCATATTACCATTGGTGGATTTAGGTTTCCTGTTTTGAGCATTGTGCTTAGTAAAATTAATCCCAGTTTGTTGTGATATTTAGTAGATACAAATACAGCATTATAGCTTCCTCAGTCCTTGGAATGCCACCATCTCCAGGAAATAAACTTCAGAAAACTGAAATCATCCCTAAGAAATAACCCTAAAGAGCATCCCTTCTCCTATGATTCTGCTTGGCTAATCAAACTAAGTATGGATGCCATCAGCCCAAGAAAGAGAAACATCCAAAGGGCAAACATTTGTTTCAGCTCTTTTCTTCACCACATGACGGGTGGATGTTTCTTGCACTTTTCCACAGTTTGCCATCACTTGAGAGATCTGAAGATGAGAGGCATCAACGTTGAGTGGCCTGAGGACACATGGCTAGACCACACTGATGGGCACTCCCTCAGTTCCTCGCTCTAGTCTGAAATCCTCCAATGGTGTGGCTGTATGTGTGCGTGTGTGTGTGTGTGTGTGTGTGTGTGTGTGAGTGAGCACATGTGCATGTGCACTCAGGTGCCCACATGCACTATCTAATCATAAATGATGCCTACTGAAAGCAGTCTATTGAGTTTTTTTGTTCTTTCTTCCTTAGAGTTCTTTAGTGATTAACATAATAGAAAATGAAAAAGTAGCAACTTAAGAAGGGCTTTTTAAAAAGAGGTTTTATAGTGGTTAAGTTTGTATGTTTCACTTCAGCAGCCCAGGTTCGGATCCCCGGTGTGGACCCACGCACCACTTGTCAAGCCATGCTGTGGCAGACATCCCACATATAAAGTAGAGAAAGATGGGCATGGATGTTAGTTCAGGGCCAGTCTTCCTCAGCAAAAAGAGGAGGGTTGATGGCAGATGTTAGCTCAGGGCTAATCTTCCCAAAAAAAAAGGTTTTATAAAAAAAAGTAGATGCTGCTTTAATGGGCCTGGGTGGCTACTGACAAGCGTGATTTTTATAAATAATGCCAAAATGAATGGAGAAAGCTCAGCCAGGTTGGTTTTGTTAACAGAAACAATTCTACTGTATTTTAAGCAGCATCTTGCAATTGAGTCACTTATTGGCTTAAGTGAAAAAAAAGACAGCTTAGTAATTGGATTTAAATGAAGCTTTTATCAGTGTTTCTTCAATTCCAAACCAAAGGTTGGATTACCATACAGGGTTCATGGATGTAGAGAGGCAGACACTGGGAAGCACACTCATAGATAAATAATTGGGCTTAATGTGAAAATCAAGATACTGGCACCCCTCATTATTGAATAACTTAGATGACTGAATTTGCTCAAACGTATGCTAATAGATATTCAGTCCACTTCCTTACTCTTTCCCTGTGGCTGCTATTAAACGTTACTGCCCCTGTTTCTTCCTAGCTCTACTTCCTTCTTGTAATTAACCAAAGAGTCTAAGAAAATTAGTGATCAGAATCTTCATGCCTCCAAGGATTAATGATACATCTAAAAGTGATCCCCAAGCTTGGTATGTGGGGCGAGGAGATGGAGGTTACAGGGAGAAAATGAATTACATAAGGCACTCAATGTTTTAAATTTTAAAACATTTTGTTGTGAATATAACAGAGAAAAGCATGTAACACATATATGCACAGATGTAATATGGTTCCAAAGCAAGCACCACTTGCGTCAAGAAACAGCATCACTGGCACCCTAGAAGCCCCCACCCCAAAAACCCCTCCCGGGCCCAGGCAGCTCCATCTCTCCAGATGTTACCACTCTCCGGGTGTCTATGGAAGTCATTTTCTCGCTTTTATTTTTGTTTTACCACCTTTATGCATCCTTGAAACTGTGGTTTGATTTTGCCTGGTTTTGAACTTTATATAATGAATCATACTATGTGTATTGTTTTGTGACTTTCTTTTTTCACTTGGTAGTGTTTGGCAGATCCATCCATTTTCTTGTGTATAATTCTAGTTTATACAGTTGTTGCTCCATAATGTTTTGTTGTATGGATATGCCGCTATTTATCCACTCTAGTATTGAAAAGCGTTTAGTTTTTTTCCAATATGGGACAATTACGAATCCTGCTGCCAAAAATAATCTTGTACACGTGTCATAGTACACTCAAGTACACATCTCCGGGCTGCATACCTAGGAGAGAGCATGCTAGTATTTGCACACCTTCAATTTTATTAGTGATGCCACATCATTTTCCAAAAGAGTTGAACCAGTTCACATCTTAACCAGCAGAGTATGTAGGTTCTTATTGATCACCTATTTGCTTCTGATTGCAATGTAGAAGTATCTTATGGATTTAGTCTGCATGCTCCAGAATATTAGAAAAGCTGGGTGCCTTTTCATACAGTTACTGGCCACTTAGGAAATAATGATCATAAAAACCTTTAAACCAACATTTGTCTTCCCATTTCAGAGAAAAGAAAGAACATAGACATGAAAGGGCGAAAGATTGCCACAGTTTCACTGTGGATTATAGCTGTTGGGGCAAAAGCTATGCAAAGAAGGCAAGAAAGGTGAGGGACTCTCTTAGAGGTTTATAGATTAAAAAGAAAAAGCTTTCTTCCCCTTCACTTTCCTGTGTCTTTATTACATCTTGATATGTATGAAAAGAGGCCATTAGCTTGGATTTAAATGAAGTGCAGGGATCCGAGCAGTGCCTAAATGCAAGATTTTATGGTTACTATGATGACATAATTAAATTAAATATCATGTAAACAATGAAATAAGAATGAGAAAAAGAGAGTTGTCACTCCTCTGCTGTGAAAACAAAGTTGAATGGGAAATCCAGATGAGAGTCACAAAAAAATCTTTCAAATTAGTTATAGGACATACAAGATGTAGAATGTGGAAAAAATGACAAAAACCCAGAAGGATTTTGTATTTAGATTGCTTCAAAAATGAATTTAATTCCTACTCCTTTCTAAAGAAATTGAAACTAGAAATCATAGATGATATGTTATGGAGATGGCTTATACAAGAATGGCAATGTAGAACACAAATCGAAGAAAAAAGGCTTTGGCTACACATGAAAATGGATGCATATATATTATGCATATATGTTTTATATTAAAAATAAAATATTGAAAGTAATTGTGTACTTGTATATTTTTAAATGATTTTTAATAAACTTTTCAATTAAGCAGTCAACTAGCTGTCCTGACAGTGCTGATAAAAGGGCTTTTACTGTACCTGCTTAGACCAGAAGAGATACCCAACTGATGGGAAATAATGTTTTAAAAAGGAGCATTTTTTTCAATTGAGGTATAATTTACTACAATAAAATACACTTATGTTAAGTACAGTTCTCTGCATTTTGCCAAATGTGTAGACTTTTGTAACAAATACCCCAAACTATACAATATATACAGAACAAGATATACAGTGTATGTGTGTATGTGTATACGTGTGTGTGAGTGTATATACACCACCCAGAAATTTCTCCAATCCCCTCACCCCATCACAACAACCACTCTTCTGATTTCTATCACATTCCATTTTTGCGTGTTATTGAACATCTTATAAATGGAATCATGCAGTTTGTATTCTTCGTGTCTAATATCTTTCTCTCATGTGATTGTTTTTGAGATTCATCCATGCTGTTGTGTGTATCAACAGTTGCTGAGTAGTAGTCCATTGTATGAATTCCCCACAATTTATTTATCCATTCTTCTGACATTTGAGTTGTTATGAGTTTTTGACTGTTATAAGTAAAGCTATAAATAGTTCTGAACAACTCTTTTTGTGGAATATATTCCTAGGAGAGGAATTGCTTGGGTGACTACCTAGAAGTGGAATTTCTGAGTCATAGGATATGTATATAAACAGAGACCTTAAAATAAGCTGTCAAACTGTTTTCTAAAGTGGTTATACCACTTTCCACTACTACCAGGACCAATGAATGAAAGTTCCAATTACTCCACATCCTCACCAACATTTGATGATGTCAGTCTTTTAAATTTACTCATTTTAAGGGCCCATTAGAACTTTAATTCAGATTTTATTTCAATGGCTAGATAAATTTGAGGATAATTGACAGCAATATTGAGTCTTCTAGTCCATAAACAAGGTCTATTTCTCTATTAATTAAATTCTTTAATTATTCTCTACAATGTTTTATAGCTTTCGGAGGTTTTGTACTGCTTTTATTAAATTTATTCCTATGTATTTTATGTACTTTGATCTACTATAAATGGAAATTAAATGTTTTCCTTTTTAAATTGTTTGCTACTAGTATATAGAAGTGCAATTTATTTTTATATATTGCCTTTTTATCCAGCAACCTTGCTAAATTCACTTATTAGTTCTTAGTAGCTGTTTTATAGTTTTCTAGGACTTTTTTAATCCAAAAATGTCTGCAATAATAAGGATAATGCTCATTTCTTTCCAATCTTTATGCTTTTTATTTCTTTTACTTGATTTATTGCATTGGCTTATGACCTCCTGTACAGTATTGAATAGACATGGTGAGGGCTGACCTCCTTGTTCCTGATCTTAGGGGGAAAGCATTTAATCTTTCACAATTAAGTATGACCTTTGCTATAGGGGTTTGTAGATGCCCATCATAAGATTGAAAAGATTCATTTCTATTTTTAGTTTGCTGAGAGTTTTTATTACAAATTGGTGTTGAATGTTGTCAAACGTTTTTCTTAGCATTTTCATATCTACCCTCATAATTACCATTTCTGGTAGTCTTCATTACTTCATATTCATTAAATTCTTCTAATGTCATTTTTCTTCATCCTAAGGAACTTTTTAGTATTTCTTGAAATTGATTGATAAGATCATATAGATTCTCTCATTTATTTACTTCTGTTATACTATGACCTCATAATATTCCTCTGTTTTCTGAATGACTATGTAAAGTTGATATTATTATTTCTTAAATGGTTAAGAGAGTTACCCAGTGAAATCACAGGGCCTGGAAGGTCTCTGTAGGAAGGTTTTCTATTTTTTGTTTTTTTCTTGTATCAGGACAACAAAAGGGAATTTTTTTCATTGCATATGATTACAGAATATATTGGCATAAAGTTGTTCATAATTCTTTGTTACCTTTTTAATGTTTGTAGGATCTATAATAATACCTCTTTTCCATCCTGCTATTAGTGATTTGTGTTTTCTCTCTAACAAAACAGATTTGTGTTTTCTCTCTAACCAAGCCTCCACAAGTTCAAGGTCACCAGCCAGTAATCTAACTGTCTAATGGAAAGAAGTAAGAAATCACTATAAGAAGATAACAGAAGCTAGAATCTCTACAGCATATGATCTACAATGCCCTGTGTAAATAAAAACTAATAGGTATGTGAAGGAAAAGGAAAATCTGTCTCATACTCAAGAAAAAGATCAGTCAGTTGAAATAGACCTGATATGATCCAGATATTGGAATTAGCAGACAAGCACTTTAAAGGAACTACTATAAGCATGCCCAAGTACTTAGAAAAAAAATGATCATAATGAGTGAACAGATGGGAAATCTCAGCAAAGAAATGGGAGCTATATTTAAAAAAACAAAAATTCTAGAACTGAAAAGTACAATATCTGAAATAGAAAATTCATTGAATATGGGTTTAAGAGCAAATGTGAGTTGGCAGAAGAATCAGTGGATATGAATATATAGCAATAGAAATGATCTAATCTGAAGAATGAAGGGGAAAAAAGCTGGGGGGAAGAAATCAAAGCTTCAGTGGCCTGTAGTACTAGCAGCCTAATATATGAGCAATTGGAATCCCAGACAAAGAGAAAGAAAAGAATAGGGGAGAAAAATATTTGAAAAAATAATAACTGAGTCCCTCTAACTTGGAGGAACTTAAACTCCCAACTCTTTCTCACCTGTGTTGGCAAAGCTGAAATATCTTTTTAATCTTTTCAGCCTTCCAATTGTTGCTATCACTGGGCTTTTTATAGTCTCTCCCACACATGCAGAGAACAGGAGTCAGCCAAGGACTGGCAGAGAGTTTATATGCAGATTCTGATGGGTCTCTTTCATTTCCAGGATTTTCTCACTCAATTTTCCATCTCTGGGACTCTTCTCTGACCCTTCAAGTCTATAGACAGCAGCTTTCTGCTCGGGTCCTAACCGTCCTGATGCCATGTGGACTAGGGAGTGCCTTCAAGAGAAAAGTTATGGAAAAGTGGACCTCACCCAACGAATATGGTTCCTTTCTTTAAATGCTCAAATTCCTTTTAATAGCTGCCTACTTTTGGTTGTTCTCCAGTGACTTCAAGAGGTTTTTTGTTTTGTTTTTTTTCTCAGAGTTTAATTGTTGTCTGTGGGAGGGTTCGTCCATGACAAGCAGGTCTACCACTACCAGAACCATAACTCCCAATGTGTTGGTTTTAAAGAGGCCAAATTTATACACCCCAGAGGAGTACTTTTAGTGTGATGTGTACACTTTGTACAATGGCAGAAACAGCTCATTACATCCTAATACCGGTATTCTCTGTCTTCCTCAGAAATAGAACCTCAATTTGATGTAGGGTGGTGTTTCCCAGTCTCCCTTGTGGCAATATAAGTTCTGGCCAGGAGATATAAGCAGAACTTATTGGGAGGAAGTCTGTGGAATTCTTTTTAAAAGACAAAGAGACAGCTGAAGAAAAACCCCCCTTGTCCTCTATCTTTCTTATCTTCCAGCATGTAGTGTGGACATAAGGGTTGGAATTTCAGCGTCCATCTTGGATCATGAATTGACAAAAGAAAGATGGAGCAAAAAAGTTAAAAGAAGAGCGGGTCCCTAATTTCTGTGGAGTCACTACATCAGATCTACCTACCGCCATGCATCTTTTAAATGAACGAAACAGAAATTTTTATCTTGTTCTAGCCACTGTTAGGAGGAGTTGATGCTAATCCTAACTGATATAAGTGCAATAAGGCGCTCATACAAGTAATGCACCAATAAGTACAAGTATATCCACTGTATAGGACACTTATCACGGAAGAAAGTAGGTGAAGTGGAAAGGTCATTAGCCTGCAAACCAGGAGACCTGAATTCTAGTCCTGCCTCTTCCGGATATAGCTATATATTTTCGAGCAAGGCCTCCCCAGGCCACAGTGTCCTCATCTGTGAAATGTCTCAATAAATTAAATGGTCCCTGTTTTTTCTCTCCCTTTCACTGACACTCATCAACATGAGGATTACATTTTTGCTATTTTAAAGAGTTATGGAGCTTCTATATTTTTTTCCTTTAATTTGATCATGAATCTTTACTTCCAACAAAACTCCCTTTATCTCTCAGTTTCCAAGAACATTTCGTGACCAAAATCAAAGAGTCCCTGTTCCCATTGATCTTAGTCTGTTGATCTTATGTTTTGAATGGACAGAATAAATTTTTGCAGGGTACCTCTCTGCTCATAAATATTTCCCTAATTTTTTAAGAGGCTAGAACCAGTCAGTGGTGCAAATCAAACAAATAAAACACATTTTCAACAGTGCTGAGGCTCGGAACTATGCCTGAGACGATGAAATGGTTTTATTTTCTAGATGACTATTTTTCAGACTGGAAATATGTTTTGCATCAGTGATGTGTTAAGGTCAAGTCAAGAAAAGAGACAATATGTCCCGTGTCACGGTGCCCAGGATAATGAGAGTGTTCTCTGGGAGCTGGCTCAGAGGCTGTTCATTTCACCAGCAAAAGGTTACACCCGACAGATTGTTTCTCATTTGATGTCTTAAATTAAACTGCTGACATGGCCGGCCTCAAAGTAAGAAACATACCTGTTTGCCAAACAGACCCTAAAGAAAATCCCTGTTTGAGAGAGTTGGTTCTTTTAGCTGCAGCCTTGAGGCCTTTCTGTTTTTCAGGTATGCTTAGGAGCACAATCAGGTTTTCCAGAGTAACGTGGCTCCTAAAGTGTTCATGAGGGAGGTTTGGGGGGCGTCTCAGGCTTGGTGGGCTGACAGAGTGCTATGGGATAGAAGTGAGATAAATACCTAGTTTCTAAGTACAATTAAGAAATGGTACACATTCAAGATGCACGTGAGATCAAAGAGGAATTACTGAGGATAGAAAATTACCTAAAAGAAATTCATTTTAGTTATTCCTCTTCATTCTGGCCCTACCTTGTCATCCTCTACAGCCGTCTCCACCCACCACCAAATCAGAGCTAAAGGAAGACCAAATGTCATGGCAAATGGTCCCCAGACCAGCCATGTCAGCATCACAGGCCCTACCCCAGGCACAAGAATCTGCATCTGAGCAAGATCCCCAGATGATTCAGAAGTCCTGGTCCACACATTTCCAATAGGTTTAGGCAAGGAGGATGTGCCAGGCACAATTCTAGGTTTGGAGGATACAGCAGTGGATATAACAGACAAATCCTGCTTGCATTGAGCTTACATTGTAATGGGGAAAGGGAGAGAGATCAATAAACAAGTAGATGAGTAAGTATTACTATTTATGATGGTGATAAATGTCAGGGAAGGGAAAGAGGCTGCAGGAGTGCTGACGTAGAACGAGGGTTCCTGCTTATAAAGGGTGATCAGGGAGACCTTGACTTTGAGGGTGAAATTTGAACAGAGATGTAATGGAAACAAGGGAACAAATCAGTGGGTGAGTGGTCAGAGGACCTGAGTTCCATCCTGGGTCTCCCTCTTTCTACAGAGTACAACATTTTGCACGCTACTTAAATTTCCTGGCTCCTCATCCGTCAACTAGGAGTGAAAATACTCATCATGACAAATTCGTGGGTGATTTCGAGGATCAGACATGTGGCATATATGTTCAAGTCCTATTAACCCTGTCAGCCAGTGTCTAGGCTCCTTGGCCCCTCGCCTCTGACTCACAGGGGCCCCAAATCAGTGTGATTAGTGTTGCAGATGGACGTATAAAGAGTTGAGCTTTGAGCGATTTCTCCGCTCTTTGTCTTCCCTAAGCAGCATCCATGAGCTGTGGCCTCATTTCTCAGAAGGGAGGTGCCCCCACATGACTTCCCCTCACTGATTTCCTACCTGACATCTTGCTTCTCCCACTCTCACCTCCATCCCTAGACTTTTAATATGCCCTGTCCACTGACATTTCTGTGTCACCTTTTTCCCAGGCAATAGTTCTTCCCAAGGATGAGGCCACTTCCACTTTCCTCTGGCAAGGAATGTTTCTCTCAACTCGGTAGCTCTTGCCGAGTCTACATATCCTCCGCTTTTCCGTTCATTCTGGGCTGTAAAATGTGTAGCCTCTGTCTGCTTTGTGACCCCTGGGGCTACAATAGAAGCCTTCTTCTGTGAACTTAAACTTGGAATGCTCGGTCTCTCCATCCTGATTGCTGGGTCAACAGATAAAGGGACAGTAGAGCTGACCCATCTGTAAAGTACCCCTCCGCTGTGATGTTTGACAGAAAAGGCCCCTAGGCAGGGGCTTTGCTGCAATTTCCATTGTGGAGCTCATTCCTCACTAACAATCAGTTCTTTCCGGTTAATTTGAGAGAATGTCTGTATTTGGTGTTTCTGTAATTTTATTTTGTGTTTCAGTTGAGTAAGTGTTGCTGAATATCTGTAGAATGTGTGATAATTTTTTTGTAAAAAACTCAATAAAAGAAACATTAGCATAGGAAAATATTTTATGTTGTGTAAAACACTTGGCTGAGGAAATGTTTTAATGCATTATATCAAAATGCTACAGACGCTCGGCAGCTAGATTACAGGAGCGAGCTGTGTTTGGCACTGAAGGAGAATCTGCTCAGCATTGCCAGGTTGAGAGAAGGGCACTGGGGGAGGCCTGGATCAGAAAAAGAGTTGGATATCAGAGGTTTCTCTTCAACTGAATCAGCATTTATTCAGCACCTTCCGTTCAAAGCACTGTTCGAGGCTTCTTGGAAGACATTGATGAAAAATACATCCAACTTCTCCTCCTGTGGCTTACAAGCTAGAAATGGTCTGGGTATAAGCATTAATTCATTTGGCACATCTTTATGGGAGTTACTCTGAGCAAAGCACTGTGCAGGATGCTGAGAAATAAAGATAAAACAGATGTGTACTCTGCCCTCTGTTCTAACAGGGGTGAGAATACATGTTCACGAGTTGTCATAAAGAGTGTCAAATGTGATGAGTGGTAGATTTTGACATTAATAGTTTTATATCATATTTTTAAACCCAGCATCTCACAACACTGTTTGTGGGCTTTTGTTCCTAGAATTTTGGTGACTTCCCCTCTGTTGTTCATGCTGCCAACTCTCACTGAAATGCCCCTCTCACTCCTTGTACCTCTCTTTTTATCTGACCTCCTGGGCACCTCCCATAGTAAATGCTCAATAAACCTGTGTGCACTGAATGAACTGGACCTGCTGTGTGCTTGCTGAATTTTATCCTAGGATTCCTCCTCCACTTAACACACATGTGGTCTCCTGACCTTAGACACAACTTGAGCTGCCTAAAATGAACAGGACAGAAAGGAGAAGTTTAATACTGGCATTCTCTCCACCTAGGAGGACACACTGCCCTATATTCAGATTTCAGTTCAAAATCTCAAGGGTTCTCTTGCAGAGGCTGCAAACTTGCAGAATGCAGACCACAGACATCAGATATGTTTTGTTTCTTTGAAAACATTTGGTTTTGAGTGGTTGAGGCATTTACCACCAACACCACTTCTGGTATTCCCTGCCAGCTCCTCCCTTCTTTTGTATTACCTCACTGGAAACTTAACACACTTGAGCTGTCAACTCCTGAGGGCCAGCTGTCCCCAACTCAACCCATCTTAATGCAGGGTCTGAATTTTCAGGGGGCATGTAGACCATTACGGCTCTAAGTCCATACCATCCTTGGACCATGAAAAATTTAGTGCTCCAATAATCTCTCCTCCCAGCTCATCAGAGAAAAAAAGCTGAATATCTTAGCCCACTTCAAAAGGGTGTCTGTCCCCTGACCTACAGAAATGTAACCGTCATTGAGAAAACGATAGGAGAGACACGCTGAGCGAGGCCTAGGGTATTAGAACCTTAACACACGGCAATAGAGGCTTTAAAAAACGAGTCCCATGACTTAAAACCACCAGTTTTTTCCATTTTGCATAAAAATAATCTAACATTGGAATAAAAGAAATGCGAAGTATATCAATTTTTAATAAATACAAGCCACAAAATAAATTTAATAAATTATAAATGATAAAATTATTGAAAAATTAAATATTAAACATTCTCACATAAAAATGTAGAACATTTATTAATTAGGGAGCATTTTCAGAGTAATACTTGCACTTTAAATTGCTCCTAACTTTTTAAACATGCGATGTTGTAGACCTATAGAAAGTTGTCTCACCACATTCGCGTAGCTGGTCACACCAAAGGAGCAAGACCACTTACTCAGTTCCCTGGGGGATGGTCAGTGTGGGGCAGGCACAGGATGGTTGGGGAGAGGGTGGGAAATGGGGCCAGTGGTGGGATTCCTAGGACTGGTGTTTGTGGACCAAGATAGGAGATTGCTCTTTTCTTTTTTTTTTTTTTTTTTTTTAAAGATTTTATTTTTTCCTTTTTCTCCCCAAAGCCCCCCGGTACATAGTTGTATATTCTTTGTTGTGGGTTCTTCTAGTTGTGGTATGTGGGACGCTGCCTCAGCGTGGTTTGATGAGCAGTGCCATGTCCGCGCCCAGGATTCGAACCAACGAAACACTGGGCCGCCTGCAGCGGAGCGCGCGAACTTAACCACTCGGCCACGGGGCCAGCCCCAGGAGATTGCTCTTTTCTTGTTTGGATTTCTAAATACAAGGAAGAGCAACCATCCTCGATGGAACATTACTGCCAGAAATCTGCAAGAAAGGTCCAGCTTCTCTTCCAGGAGACTTGAGGGAAACTCCTAGCCCAGATGCTCTTATTCCGGGTCTTGGAATGGAAAAGATGGAAAAGAAAAGACAACGAAAGAGAGTTTCTGGAGGGAACAAGCTTTCATTTTTCTTCTCCGTAGAGCATTGTGGTGCTTTTTTTCTTTTTACCTCCTAATTTATCCACAGTTATTCTTTGGGTCTTGCCACCATCTTCCCCCTCCCTCTACCATGGGAAAATAAAGGGCTCAATTTGTAGAACCCATGTGCCAGGAATCACAGTGTGGCTTAGGTCCTGTGCCCACTTTAGGCCCCATGTGATGCCATAGCCCTGCCTCATGAAGTCTCTGAGTTGTCTGAGGAAAGCTAGGTGGTAGATGTGGACATGCACTGTGCAGATTCCTCTTCATGGAGGGATGTCCTGGCCGGCTACAGGGGGTGAGTGCAGTTAGCAGCCAGCCTCTAGCTGTCGGCTCCTTCCGCGTCAGCCCCAGCTGCAGAAGCCACTTGGCCTGTCATGTTCTTCCAGGGCAGCCTGCACTAGACTCTACAGAGAACTCTCATTCCAGAGCACCTCACCAGGTTGGGCAAAGCTTTGTTAGCCCTGCATTAGAGATCAACTTCTGCCGCAGACCAATCCTGTCTCTTCCCCCTTCCTTTTATAGGATTTAATAAATATCTTGCTCCCTAAACTGTCTCGGTGACTGCTTCTGAAGAACCAGTCTTGCAACAGTTGCTACTGAGAGAAGTCTGAGAAAGCAGGGGGTGATACGATGGAGTTTTTAAAGCTGAATCATTCACCACCTGGCTGGCAATTAGGTCCCATTTTCTGGCACCAGGTGGTGGTCCTATTGTTAAAACTTTCCTCAATGGCAAATTGGGATGGTGTATTCATAGCAGGGAATGTACTAGTGAGAGCAATATATAAAGCACCTCAAACTTCTGTAGATGTAGATAGCGGGACTGGATAGCTATTGCTAAGTGCTATTGATATTCCACAGAAAGATCGTGAACAGCTGAAGATGAGTAATAGGCAACCGAAAGCCAGGAGTGAAAGCCTGAGGGCCTCTTTGCTTGCTCGCAACGAAGCTCTCATCTTTAGCTGGAGAATGCAGCAAGCCAAGGATCAAGCCCACGACTTCAAGTCAGAGTAGATGAACCAACCAAGACAAGTCAGTTAACCCAAGGTCAGGGCTCTGACTGGGAAAACAGGGACCTTGACACATGGAATAAGAACATCTGGGTGGATACCTTCAAAGAATTTATGGCAAGTCCCAGTGAGAAAACAACCATGAAGTCTCCTGGGGTTCTGGGACAAAGCCATGTTATCTTCAGTGGAGGATTATACACCTTTTGAAATACAGCTCCTGGCATACTAACAAACCCTCCTAGAGACAGGATGTCTGACCATGGGTAGGATGAGCAGCACATCTCAGTTTGCCCCAGACTTTCCCAGCTTTCCAGTTTTAGCAATGAAAGTCCCTCATCATGGGAAACCCCTCAGTTCTGTGCAAACTGCAACAGTTGGTCACTGTAAGCACAGGACAGTAAGCTAGCAGGCAGACTGCACAGCCCATCAGGGCTTGGGTTCTGTCAGACCCAGCACATCAGAAGGTTGGGTAGGCCCAGCAACAATCCATCATAAGATGGACATGATCCATCTGGGATCAAGCAAAAGCAGGACCTAATACACAAGCAAGCTCTATGAACAGGTAGTCCCGACCCAAGGCACCCACCATTTTTTGCACATGCCCCTGCCTCAGCTGTTGCTTATGAGCATGTAGGACATCTTGTATGACTAGCTGAAAATAAAGGAAAAAGCCTGATTTTGGTATACAGATAAGTTGGCTCAGTATGTGTGTTTAAGCCAAAAATGGATGGCAGCTTCAATATGGCCTCATCAGCGTGGGGACCTGGAATTGGCCACCCCAAGATATGTCTCTTTGGCATCAGGATTATTTGAGGCTGATTGCTTTTGATAAACTGGGACAGGGAAGGAGGCTCTGAGGAATGGAACTTGCCCTTTGTTAGGACACATTTACATTTGTAAGGTAAATCTCTATCTGTAAAGGTGCCTCCCTCTCTGTACCAGGAAGAAGAAAGGAGATGACCTTCTCTCTAGAAACTCTTAATCAATACCAAAGGCAAGAACTTAAATCTACATTTTATTGTGCTTCTCTGGTAACCTCCTGTAACTGACTTCCCTCCCCCTCCCAACGTTGGCATTTCTTTAAGGATTAAGCATCTTTCCTTAGGCTAGGAACTGATTGCTGCACTCACCTGTGACCACCCAGCTCCAGACAATAGACTTGCCTCCTGCTACGCCCACCAAGATAGCAGACCACTACCTGCTGTGTCCATCAAGCACTGTGCCAACAGGGCAATCTTGTGACTATTGTGGGAGGGACATTTCAATCACATGTGAAACACCCTGTTTGGGGGTATATAACCACTATGTGCACCCCACTTCTTCGTTGCCCTTTCTTCCTTCGGTTCCTCATAAAGCTTTGTTTAATTTTCTCTTGCTATTCTGTCTCATGTGAATTTAATTTGTTCTCCAGCCAGACGAACCCCCATTTGGGAAGAGGAAATGTCTTCCTCCCTTACATCAGCAATTGACTTAAAAGACAGTGTCAAAGGAAAATCTTCTCAATGGGCAGTTTCAAATGCTGTGCCTGGTCATCAAAGTGGGGAAAGAGAAAAGACCCAAGATTAGAATATATATTGTGGGCTATAGCAAATGTCCTGGCTTGCTGAACAGATGCCTGGTAGGAAAAAGATTAGAAAGTTGGGGATAAGGCAGTCTGGGGTGGAGGCAGGTAGATGAACATATGGGAGAGAGTGCAAAGTCATGAAGATCATTGTACACCATGCTAATGCCCACCAGAGAGGAACCACTATGGAAGAAGAACTGAAGTGGTGACCGAGTAGACAAAATGACCAGGCCAGTTTTGACATTATCCACACTTTGTCATCAGCCCCATCAGTACTGCCATGGTGGGCACATGAATGAAGTGGCTGTGGCAGCAGAGATTGAATCTACATGTAGGATGTATAGCATGGACTCCCACTTAACAAGGCTGATCTAGCTACTGCTCTGCCAGTTATCCCACCTTCTAGCAACAGTGACCAACACTGAAGGCCCAAAATCGCATCAGTTCTCAAGGAAATCAATTGGTCATTTGGTGGTAAGTTCACTACATTGAGCCTCTTCCATCCTGGAAGGGCCAGGAGTTTGTTTTCGTAAGAATAGACATGTATTC
Organism: Equus przewalskii; assembly: GCF_037783145.1. Lineage (NCBI taxonomy): Eukaryota > Metazoa > Chordata > Mammalia > Perissodactyla > Equidae > Equus > Equus przewalskii. The sequence continues at coordinate 62,357,717 of NC_091843.1, forward strand.
TAGGCACAGAGTTTGCCTTTTCTACCAGGACTACTTTCCAAGGGTTTGTGCAGTATTTGATCCATTGGTATAGGATCCCATATAACATTGCCTCCCATCAGGGGACCCACTTTACAGCAAAGATGTGAGGAGTGAACACATGACCATGGGGTTCACGGGTTGGTCATATCACATTCCACACTGCCCAGAGGATATAATATACACATTAAACCAAAGGTCTTTATAGGGCACTGTGTCCCCACAGCACTGTCCTCTCAATAGGAAGAATACATGGGTCTAGGAACCAATGGGTGGAAGTGAGAGTGGCCTCCATTCCCAGTGACTCACTGGGGAATTTTGTGCTTCGTGTCTCTGCAACCCAAAGTTGTCCCAAAGGGGACAGACTTTCTCTAGGGGACACAACAAGAGTCCCATTGAATTCTAACTATAGCTGATGCATACACATTTTAAGATCCTTGTATTCAGGGACAAGTGGGTAAGATCAATGACAGAAGTAACTGACTCTGATCATCAGAGGAAGGTGGCTTCTGTTATACCATGGGAGCAGGGAGGAATATGTGTGGAACCAAATCAGTGCCCCTTTTTACTTCTTTGCCCAATGGTAACTGTGAATGGACAGAATCGACAATCTCATCGAGAAGGATATGGTGGCCCTTGGAGAGGATGGTCAGAGTCCAGCCACCAACGTCAGCATAGGTGGTGCCTGAGAGTGAATGGAGAAGAAAATAGGCATCAACAGTGGGCCCTGAAAGCACTTGCCTTGCTCAGACAATCATGTTGGGGGCTGTAATTGTCCACTGATTTCCCCTTTCTAAAAGAGGCCCACGGGAATCCTGGAGGAGCTGCTCCCTGAACATATATGGAGAAGTGGATACAAGCAGCCCAAAGGGTGGACACTGAAATCTGCCTCCAAGATCTCCTCCAGGGAAGGACTTGCCACCCAGCTGTGGGGAGCATGGCCGACACACAGCTCCAGCTGTCAGCTTTGTCACAGTCTTCCTCTGCTGCAGAGGGAGCCTCGCCCAAGGTCATGCTCCCCCCAGGTCAGCTGTCATTTGGTGACTGAGCAAGGCAGAGCAGTATGAAGGCCTGGCCATTTTGGCCCAACACAGTATACTCTGATGGGCAGTACTCACACTGGGTTGGCTGAGATTGATCAGTCTTGCATCATAGTTTCACTTCTTCCTCTGCCTAATCCTGCCTTCTCTGCCTTCCACTCACAGCCATTATTCCATAAAAACCATCTTGCACCTCAAACTCCATCTAAGTGTTTGCTTCTGGAGAACCCATTCCATTTCAATCTCTGAAAGGATCTTTGGCCCCAGAGCCAGGTATCAAGGAACAGCCATGAAGATTGCCTTCCAACCCTTGTGATGGATGCTTAGAAGCCATCTTGCAGGTAAGGGACTGTCCTGAAGCAATCAGTGGTTAGAGGTGGGCAAAGCAGGACTGCAAGGTGGCAAGTGGAGAATTAAAGAAAAGCTCTCACCCATCTCCAGGCATCAATCTAGACCTCACAGAGCAAAGCTACTTTCAGGGGTTGACAGATGCTTGGCTGCGAAGATTGGAGCATATAGGGCAGGCACAGCCTGCTGACATGAGAGACCAGCGTTGGACACAGATATGGCGGGTAGTGGGTAGAGTGGTGTCCAGAAGAGAACGTGATGAGAAGCTGCAGGGGATCTGCAGATCACAGTGGCAGGCCGTTTGTTCAAGTGGCCTGTGACTTGTCTGTCTCACCTCTCTACCCAACCACCCTGTCTCCTCTTCACAGCAGTGACTAGGTGTCATTCCCTGTGGTCACTGCAGTGCCCAGCAAAGAGCCTATACACAGGAAACGTATTTGTAGAAGGACCACATTAAAAAGCTGAAAGTAGCCCACAAAGAAGGCCTGTAGCTCAGCTGACCCTCAGCTTTCCAGAATTATCTTAAAAGAGTATAGACTCCTGGAAGTGGTCAGTAATACGAGCAGCACTGATCACTGGGCTGATTCAGTGGAGCCAGAGTTCCAGGAAATCTGTGTATGGCTTTCATTAAAACAATGGGGATCTTGAGTTTTGTTTTGTTTCCCATGGCTGGCATGGCCTGAAAAGTAAGTGTTATACTTGTTTATCATGTGGGTGGGTGGATGGATGGATGGATGGAGACAAGGAAAGATACAGAAAGGAGAGAAGCAAACATCTTCTGCAGTGTGTTGATTAGGATGCTTTTGGCTGCATATAAGAGAAAATCTGACTGAAAGCGGCATAAAAATGAGATGTTTATTATGTCACATAAGAAATCTGGTGACAGACTCTTCCAGGTTTAATTCTGTGGTTCAATGATGTTATCAAGAGCCCAGGGTTTATTTTGTTTTTATGGGCTGGCCTCCTCCTCTGACATGATCCTCAGTCTGTCCCCTCATTGTTGCAAGATGGCAGTAGCAGCCCCAAGTTTCATATCCTCACAAAATAGTCTCCACGGTAAGAAAAGAGGCTGTTCCTTCTTGTCTCTTACATCTATTTCTCAAGAGCAAGGAAAGCTGTATCAGTCCTGATAGAATAGATTATACTGTAGTAACGAATGACCTCCAAATCTTAGTGGCTTAAAACAGCAAGCACATTGTTGCTCGTGCTCCGTGTCTCGCTCAGACTTGCTGGCTCACTGTGATGGAGTAGGCTGACTGAGGCTCTCATCTTAAAAAGAACTTCACATTTTGCTGTGGCAAGAGAAGAGAAGGCTGGAAAATCTAGCTCCTGCTGTTAAATTTTTTGGCCTGAAGTGACTTCCTCTTGTACTTCATGTAACTTCCTCTTGGATTTCATTGGCCAGAACTCTACCATGGCCCTACCTCACTTCAAGGGGGTAGGGAGGCACAATTTGCCACATACCTAGAAGTCAAGGAGGACTGGATATTAATGAACTTTAGCTATGTTTCCAAAGCAGCTTTCCCCAGAAGCTCCAGCCTCTTACTCTAGCTCTTTGTCCAGACTTGGGTCACATGATCATGACTACATTAAAACCCTATCCAGGGGGAATGGAATCAGTATCAACCCTGGGGAGCAAAGAAACATTTGTGCCAGCAAGTCAGGAAGGGGTTGATCTGGGTAGGCAAACAACAGCACCCACGCTTTCTATAAAAGGACTTATTTGGCAATAGCTGTGAGTCAATTAAAAAGGTCCTTCAGAAGAGGGTTTCTAGGGCCAGCCCCATGGCCAAGAGGTTAATTTTGCATACTCACTTCGATGGCCCAGGGTTCCGCTGGTTCGGATCCTGGGCGCAGACATGGCACTGCTCATCAAGCCACACTGAGGCAACATCCCACATACCACAACTAGAAGGACCCACAACTAAAAATATACAACTATGTTCCAGGGGGCTTTGGGGAGAAAAAGGAAAAAATAAAATCTTTAAAAAAAAAAAAAAAGGAGAGGGTTTCTTTTAGATTTAGAAAATAACGGCTTCCATGGATTAGCACCTTGGTCACTGACAGTCCCTTAATCACTGTGGTAGGATCAGACCAAAATAGATCCTACAGTGGGTACTGTTAAGGCTTTTGTCTTCATCCCCTAACAGCTTTGAGGGCTAAATGATGAACTTTAGGCAATTAGAACAGCTCTGGTTTGTTCCTTTTCCCAGAAAAATTAATTCAAGCAAACAACCAATCAAAAAGTCTTTGAAAGAAACCAATTAGTTCTCCTATTCAGTTAATGAAGGACAGTTGAATTCAGAAGGTTCTTTTAGTTTCTTCCTTCTCCCCTTTCTCTCTACCCATCTATCCTTCTCATAAAATAAAGCAACATAAATAAAGTGCCATTACCCAATTTTGCCATGGCTTTAGTCCTCAGATGTTTATGATTCTGTGGCAGCATGGGGGCAGTTTAAGTGAATGGTTGAAAGGGGCGGCAGAATTGCAGCAGATGGTTGAAATTCCGGAAAAGTCAGCCACAGCACCCCCACTAAGATTTAAGTTGCTCTATTTCTGGGTGGATCCAGACCTGGAAGCTTTTTACCTAGAGCCGCCTTGAAAGAAAAAGCAGAGGATTGGAAGAGGGGCCCAAAGTCTATAGTACCAACCTGACCCCAGGCCCAAAACAGGCATGTGGAGGGGTGGGGGTAATGCATATGTGTGTGTGCGTGTGTGTGCGTGTGTGTGCGTGTGTATGCGTGTGTGTGTGTGTGACATATGGCAACTTGAAACGGTTAAACATATGAAGAATGTTTTTCATTCACAGATGGTTTAAAAAAAAAAGGCATTTATTTTTTCATATAACACATTCCCGGGGTTTGAAGCCAACTGCCTCCAGGGAGGGCCACAAATCCACTCAGTGCCCCCAACGACTTGGGTTTATGTTTGAAGGCCTGGTTCAGCTGAAAGATGAGTAAAACTGTGGTTAAGTCAGACATTCCCTGGTGGCTCTGGGGGCCTAGGGGCACTGGTTATTTCAACAAGGCTGTATGAAAAAATCTAATTCGTAATATTTGCTTCAGATGGATCCACCTGTTTGAGGCAGCTGAAGGAACAAAATTTATCCATTGGGCTAAATCCTTCCCATGGCACTTAGCCGGCACCCGGCACCATAGCTCTTCTGGGGCTGTGGGGAGGAGGATGGAGGTGGCTTTCCTGTGGTAACGCCACTGTCCTTTCTCCAGTGAATAAAGCATTGCTGCTTTCCAAGGTTTTTCTCCTGCAGTTATGAGAGCAAATTGGGATCCAGAGTGTCCAGTTAGGTCACCAAAGCTCTGCATGATTTGCAAAGACAATTATTCCACTGGGACTTTTGACAGTAGGAGAGGAGAGTTAATTAAATCTCATGGTAAAATTAAGTAGCATAACTACATATTTTAGAACCGGTGCAATTATGCCTTATCTTGGAACATTGTAAATTCTTGGCGACTGTGATGTATTATCAGCAATTTTTGTAGCATTTTAGCACTCAAGGGGCTTTAGAGATCATAAAGTCCAGCAACCTCCTTTTGTAAAGATGAGAAGAAACCCAGAGAGCTTATGTGACAGACTAAAGCCCACAGCAAGTCTCCTGATTCAACATCTAGTGCTCTCGCCATTTCATTTGATTTGCATTTTGCGCAGAGATGAAGTCTATGCCAGGTGAAAATAGCAGATGGTCAAAATGGCCCCTGAAAATCTCTTGGGAAGGCACCATGCTGGAAACAAACACATGTCTTCCACTGAGTCCAACACAGCCAAGTTTTCCTTCAGTGTAGATGGTTGTTTCCTAAGTTAGCACCAAAGGAAGTAGTGGGTGGGGGTTTAGAGTCCCCATTGTGTATAAAATGGGTCTCTGAGGCCAAGAATCACAATACATAAAGATGCTCCCACCATGAAAGGCACCTAGAACTGAGACCGACTCATGGATTAAGAGAGTCCTTAGGTGAAGACTCGAGGAGACACTGCAATCTCTGAACTTTCTTTTTGTGAGTTCTCACCTCTTTGCCCCATGAATTCTAGTTTCCCTGAGCTCTCAGAACTCTGAACTCTGTCTCCTCAACTTACCAAGGGTGTGGGCCCTTTGGCATCCTCCTCTTGTCTGGTACCTGGAGACTCTCTCCAGGCAGTAGGCTGTGGCAACCATAGGCTCAGCTGGCTCACTTCTCTTCTTTCAGGGTTTACTGTTGTTTTAGTCAGGGCTGTCCAGAGAAATGGAACCAACAGGATATATGTAAGAGATTTATGAAGGAGCTGGCTCATGCGATTATGGAGGCTGACAAGTCTGATGATCTGCAGTCAGCAAGCTGGAGACAAAGAAGAGCTGATGGTGTAATTTGGTCCAAGTCCAAAAGCCTGAGCACCAGGATAACCAATGGTGTACTTCTAGTCTGAAGACTGACAGGCTTGAGATCCAGGAAGAGCCAGTGTTTCAGTTTCAGTCTGAAAACAGGAGAAGACTCATGTCCCAGCTTGAAGGTAGTCAGTGAGAAGGAATGCCCTCTACTCACAGAAGGGTCAGCCTTTGGGTTCTTCTCAGGCCTTCAACTGATTGGATGAGGCCCACCCACACTAGGGAGGGCAATCTGCTTTACTCAGTCTACCAACTCAAATGTTAATCTCCTCCAGAAACATCCTCACACATATACCCAGAATAATGTTTGACCAAATATCTAGGCATCTCATGGCCCAGTCAAGGTGACACCTAAAATTAACCATCACAACTGTCCTGCACTGCTTGTTGTCCAATGTCTAAAATCTTTTGTTCAAATATTTTTTCCTTTTTGTTATTGTTTAAGGTGGGAGAGTAAATTTAGTTTTTCTTACTCTATTGTGGCTGAAAGTGGAAGTTACTGCCAAATTGTCTACCTTTGGAGTTTACCATTTTGTACTCTGATGAACAATGAATGAGAGCGCCTCTCCCTGCCTCACCAACTGGGTGTGTTGTCCGACTTTTGGATTTTTGTCAATCTCATAGGGAAAAATGGCGTTTCTGTATAGTTTTAATTTGCTTCTCTCTGACAAGATTATCAGTGATACTGGTAATCTTGATATATGTTTGGCATTTGTGGGGTTTTTTCCTACTAACTATTGCTCATGTCATTTGTTTATTTTTCTATTTTGGGTTATCAGTCTTTTTTTTTCTAGGAACTCTTTTATAGAGAAATTAGCACTTTGTCTACATATGAGTTGCAATTATTTTTTCTTTGACTTTTTTTATGCTACTTTTGCATGGAGAAAGTTTTAGTTTTTTCTTTTTTTAAAGTAGCTGAATTTATTAATCTCTTTATGGATTCTGCATTTTTAGTCATAGTTGGAAAGGCCTTTCCCATACCAAGATTATAAAAGAATTCTCACATGTCTCCTTCTGGTACTTTTATGTTTTCATTTTTCACATTTAAATCATTAATCTTGGTGTATAGTATAAAGTATGTATCCAATTTTATCCCTTAACACGTGATACACAGTTGTCCCAAGGCCAGTATAAAAAGTCCATCTTTATCGTACACTAAATTCTATATGTATTTTATTCTTCTCTTGTAATTTCTATTCTGTTCCAAAGGTCTGTCTTTTTATGTGCCAGCGCCACACTGCTTAAATATTGAGGCTTTTTATTATGTTCTAATATTTACTAGAGCTGGTCTCCAACACCTCCTGCCCTTGCCAATTGTTCTTCAGAAATTTCCAGGTTATTTTGATTGTTTATTTTTCCATATGAACTTTAAAATCGGTTTAGGTTCAGAAAAGAACTGTTGGTACTTTTATAGAGGTCAGGTTAACTTGATAACTTAGCTTAGGGAGTATTGAGACGGTTATGATGAAGAGGCTTCCTGATCAAGAACATTTTGGGTCCTTCATTTGTAAAATGTCCACGGGGATTCTGGTGGTTTCTGATCACTGCCCTCCGGGCTCAGCAGTGAACTCCGCTGGACAGATAGGACCGTGTTTTACTCAAAAGCTGAATAACCGAAAAAGCCAAAGCTGGAGAAGGCCAAGCGTTTGTAAGGTGTTCTGGTAGGAGTTTTACCTACATCGTTGTTAATAATGTGAAACATCTAAGATCTCTCAACTGGTAGATTATTCTCAATGACACCTCTGCACGGCTCAGCAAAGCCATTTCATTACTATTGGATAAGACTGGCCCTATGGAAAATTATGAAGTGAGCAACTTTTGGCAACATCACTCTTCCCATTTTTCATCCCATTTCCCCCAGTACAGCATCCCCTCCCTTCCCCAAGGCATTACTCCAACTCTCAGTAAGAACTCCATGTTCCCTCCTATTTTCCTCTTATCAAAACCCATCCTTGGGAAAGAATCTGATATCTGTCATTTACACTTTAAGATGAAATTCTTTCTATCTAACCGTGGAAAGAAAGATTGTACTTATTTTAAAGAGTTTTGAGCATCTGGGAGCAATTGGAGGAGGCAGGCAAAGGAGCCTTTCAGGTATCCCTGAGATATTCCCAGGTAGATCTGCACCTTCCAAGGCCCCGCGTTCAGCTTCGGAGGACCCTGCAGACCCTGGGAGATGCTCTTGTCATCTTCCTTCCCACACTCTGAGAGGAATCCTGAGACAGTACAAGGGATTTCATTGTGACCACAAATTACAGGGAGGCCGTCCAGAAGGAATACATTTCCCTTATCTGGCAGGCCTGGCAGTGTGTATCCAGGATCAGAGGACTCCCCTGTAAGCCAGAAACGGTGTGATTAGAAGCAAAAATATGAAGTGCATTACACACAACTCCTCTTATAACACATGCAAAGTAATCAATCTTAACCTCTGGCAGCCACCCCAGGGAGTCTGTCTTTCCCTTTTTTATTTATTGACTTGCCCTTGGCCAGCCCTTAACGTATTTGTTTTTGTCGTTCCAAAGAGTTTGCTTAAAATTCAGCCAGTTCTGTTTCCTTCCTGGGATCTAGATGGCTCATCTGTCAGCCTCCTTCAGCGTTAGTGACCGACACCCGTGCCATACTGTAAACTACAGCCCGCTTTATTGTGATCTCCTCAAGTGGAGTCTTTCCGGCTGAGCTGCTCAGCATCGTAATGAGCTCAGAGGCTCCTCTTTAGACGTGGGCTCTATCTAGCCCCTGTAGGAGGGTCTGAGGGCACAGCTCCTCGGAGGGTTCCTTCTGGGGCCCCCGACGTTGCTCAGGACCTGGCAAGAAAGCCTTGATGTGCCTCAGGCTCCATTCTCCACTGCTACTGCTTTGGAATGGAAACTTTGTGCCTGTCTCTAAACACTGCATTTGAACAGTTGAAAAACCCTGAGCTTCACCCTCAGGTGTGAGGAGAGCCTTTGGAACAAATGTGAAAGGCATGCGAGCTTACTGAAGTTCCTGAATGTGAGCAACTGAGAGCTGAGAACTGCACTTCATTTTTAAACACCTTGGCAGAGTTACTCCGCTTCAAGAACTAACTGCAGCGCGCAGTATTAAAGGCCCAGTTCCCTCTGACTTGCCTTCTTTTCTCTCAGCTTCAAAACTTAAACAGAACTGTAAATGGGAAGAGAGCAGGGAGGATGCGCTTCTGACCAGAGCAGACGGTCTTGCCCGTCCACGTCCCAGCTATTCCTTCTCCAGCTGCTATGCTCTCTCAGGCTGGCCATCTATTTCATCTCTGGAGTTTTTATGAGGCTTTGATAAGAGTGCACACCACGAATCAGGTGTGCAAGGGTTGTAAATGTTTATTTTTCTTTAACTCTGGTTAATTTTATATTAAGCCCTGGCTTAATATAAAATAATATATATTAAAATTCATATAATTGTATGCATTATATCATATAAAATTATATAATATAGGTGGAGGAAACGTACTCTCCATTAATCTAAGGTTCTACCTAGGCTTTCTTTCTGGCATGACATCTACAGGCCAGGGACTTACAGAGGGCAGAGGGGCAGTGTGGAAGGAGGGTGGGAGGGAACACTTTTGGTCTTTGGAGTGTCTGCCACTCAGGTTCCTGCTTCGTAAGAGCCATTACATAGAGCCCTTCTTCCTCTGTCTTCAGTCCTTTGCTCCTGTTCACCTGAACCCCTGAGGTCAAATATCTCTTTCCGCATCTTGGTGACATGGTTGATGTTGGAGTCATCATTTTGCTCTTTTCATACCATGTGCTATCTTGAGACGTGAAAATTCCGCAAAGCCATCATAGGTCCTGCCCTGTCTACCTAGATTCACTGCACAGCCATTTCACTTCTTGAGGAAAGGGCACAGGCACCCTGTGTCTCAGATTTTCCAAAGTATCTTGGGTTTTCCTGCTTCCACAAGCTCAGCCTGGGACGCAGGGCCAAAAGACCCTTCTCTCCAGGAGCCACCACCATCTCTATTCTCTTGGCTTCCTCCCTGTCTCTCTTTATCTCCCTCAGCCCAGGGAATTTTTTCTAATCTCAGGAGGTAAGGGTGGAAAGGAATACATTTCTATGTTTCCCCACTCAAACCCGCAGCCCTCAAATTTTTGTCACTTCCTCTCCTAAGGACACACATGGGCCCAGACCTTTGGATGACAAAAGCCAGGAGCACAACTTTGATTTTCATCCCATGTTCCACTCTTCCCTTGAAGCAATGACTCTAAAGTGTCCCAGCTGCTTGAATGGGTATAAAATACATTGATTAATATTTCAAGAATATTATTCTGCCACAAGGATAAAATAGCTTAATAAACGAAAATCTCTCCTTGAAGGGTCCCTCTGATGCACCTCCTAATGGCTACTTGCTAAAGGGTGAAGCATAGCAGGGTATCAGGCTGAAGGCCCTGGGCAAACTCTGAATTTGGGCACTAGTTTTTCAAATGTTTGCTCCGACTTTCTGAGATGGTTGTGTTCCAACGCCCTGGCTTGAGCAAAGGACTGTAGGCACTTACTAAGGCCACGTTACCAATACAGTGATGAACACCAGGATTCCTTCTAGAATGATCTGTCTGGTTCTCTGCCTGCCCTTGCTCTTCTGGGTATATCCTGAGGACAAAATGCACATAAAAACTAAAAGTGGCCCTCCGTAAGGTTTTTGCTCTTTCTTTAACATCTCTTCTAAGTATTTTCCTTTAAACTTTTCCCATTTAGAATTTAATATTTTATTTAATGTTAGCGAATTTGTAATAGACACACTATCTTTTTATGTGTTTAAGTTTTCAGTATGTCGTCAGATAAGCTTCAAGAAAATGGAACTCATTTACACTTTCCTTTTTAATTACAAGTCCCTTTTACATATTTTGGGGTCAGGAATCCCATTTTAAAAGGAATATTTCTTTCCATTGACTGTACCAATTGGAAATAAAAATAGCTATTAAAAAGTTGAAAATGCCTATGTTAAATAAGATAAAAAGGGAAATTATTTTGAAATCCCTAAAGGTAGTGCAGGAAAGAGAACTGTTGAGCTCAATATGCAATGGCATGCATATAAAGGTGTAAATCCACATGTATGCATGGACACCTATTAAAGTACAGGCATGCTCAGGAGTGGGATAATATAGAGATGAGCAGTGGGTGGATCATGGGGCAGAGAAGAGAAGGTGCCTAGGAGAGTTGAAAAGAGAGCAAATTAGCGTATTAGGGAGTGCCTGCTCTGTGCCTGGTCTTTCTCAAGCCTGTGGTGCAGACATTATTACCTCCATTTTGCGTAGAAGGAAACCAAGGCTCAGAAGGGTTAGGTAGCTTGTCCAAGGTTATATGTCTGCTTAGCAACTGAGGATGGCTTTGAATCTAGGTCTGTGGGACTCCACAACATCCTCTCTTCATAGCAACACCTAATTGTGGTCAGTTTAGTGCCCACAGAGTGCCACAATAGATGTTTGGTACATTTACCTTGTGTTTTTTATACTTATAAAAATCCGTGCCAAAGGATTAGCTAGAAAGAATACAATAGAGGGAGATAGCCAAATATATGTTCTTAAACGTGCTATATTCGTTTCACACATTGAAACAAGGTTGGCTACAACAGATCTTGTTGAAGATATTGATTTGATCAGTGCAATCTTTCAAGATATGATCCAGGTCTTTAGCAAGAGCTACACTATTTTTGCAATCCATTGAGTGGTGACAGGAGTTCACTTCACACGATCACAAATTTCCCATGAGGGCTAACAAAAGCTTGCAGCTTGGTAACATGTGGGAAAGTGCAATATTCTACTCACAAAGTAGAAGTAATATGTCACCAGCTCATGGTACAGTAATTAACTATGTGTGTATCATAAGCAAAATGGAGTTGGGCGAAGAGGGCAAGAGTAAGTCTTCATACAGAGGACGTATTGTGAACTTAGAAATAGCAGGAGATACTGCATTTCTCACAACAGATTTCGTTCTGGCAGTCAGTCTAGCAATTGGTGGTCGAAAAGCCTTTGTTTCTTTACCTTCCACACAGGACTGGAATTCGGACATTTTAACTTTAAAATCAGTTTTTACAAGTATCACTCACTTGGTGACACTTTTGGTCCCTCAGGAAAGAAATAAAATCTACTTAGTTCTGATTTTCTTTAAGATCTAATCCTTTGCATAAAATGCTTGATAAAATATGTAATCCTTGTACAACTAATGCCTTCATAACTGACTTGAGATTATTTTTAATCCTTAAGAAACAAACAAAAACTTAGGTGACCCATGTCTAAACCACAGAAGACCAGTCGTTACAAACATTTCATTTTATTTTAGCAGCTGCTCCTTTTCAGTCTTTTCTAATTAATGGTATATTGATTTCCAAACCTGCAGATTGAAGGGGAAATTTCTTTAAAGATCGTCACTATCTAGAAATTGAACCAGGAACTAGTAAACTTAGTCATATATGGTTAACCAGCTGCTCATCCACTACCAGAAAAACTGCTTCAGGCTGAATTTGTCCTTCTCCAAGGTACCTTGACTCTTTGAAGTCACAGGAAAGAAATCAAATTTACTTGGAACACTGGAAAGTTCTAGGTGAACATTTTATTTCTAATTCTAAATAAAATTCAATGCTTTGGTGCAATAGGTTGTATTATCCTAGAGATGTCCTGAGACAGACTCAGGTAGAAGGCAGAACATGGGCTCTTGCCTCAGGAAGTTCCCAGTTCTGGAACCACTACTTCCTAACCAGGCGATCCCTAGCAAGTCGTTTGGCCTCTCCTAGCCTGGCTTCCTAATTTATAGAAATTGAGATCAATGAATGTCTGATTTCATGGGGTCAAATGAGATAATATTTGAAAGTGTTTCCTATACTGTGAAAGTTGGTACAGACTTTTTAAAAATATGAAAGTCATCTGAAATGGTACACGTTTACAACAGTGCAGCTTCCTTTCGTTGCACTTTTCTTTGGCATCGTAGGGAATTTCTACCACATTAGGAGTTAAACAAGCTTTCATATGCCCAGGCATGGAGCCACCACCATCACTGTAAATATTTTTCTTTATAGGAAAAAAATGTGAATTGATTTCCAATCAAACAATAAGCCACCCCCTTTTCTTCTTAAGCAAAGCCTATTGCTAGTTGGGGATTCACCTATTTTATTCAATTCTGTGCTACCTGGAATATAGGGCCCTTCTACAAAGGAACTTTAAAGGAGTCACTATTCTGTGAATTTTTTGAGAGCAGGGACCACTTTTGAATCTCCAGCACATAGCACAGTGTGTGGCGCAGAGAAAATTCAGTAGGTGTTGACTGAACTCAGCTGTTGAACTGAATGGACTTGGGATAACAGATGCATATGGCAGTATAGCGAAGTGAGGGGCTAGGCAGGAGCTGACAGGTGGTAATAGAAAATCCTAGTCTGGAGATAGCAGTCACGGCCCATCAGCAGTCACCAAGGCCAGCGGTGGAGCTGTGTTTGTTGTTGGTGTGTAAAGGCAGCGTACAAGTCTGTTTCCTCTGTGAGGTTGTGTAGACTACTTTATTTGGTACATGTGTTGATAGATAGATGACGGTAAATGAAAAGCATACAAGTAAGAATTTTGATGGTTAGTTACACATGTAGGTCCATTTATGTGACATTTCAAGCAAAATTTGTTCTTTAAAAAAAATCAACAATCTCTTCCTTTCTCTAGTTGTAAAAGTTAATCTACTTTGTCTTTTCATTCTGACTTTCCAAGTTGACTTTCCAAATCAAAATCTAATTTTACTTCTTTTATCATCTTACCGAAGCTTATAAATTTAAAAAAAAAGGAACAAGTTATAGATGAAGAAAAAATCAGTCTATTTTTAAATATATTAGTGTGCTTCATTTCACTGAGATGCTTTCCTGGTCTGAATTAGGCTGTAATGAGGCCAAACACTGAGCTTAGCGTTGGTTTCATGGGGAAAAGCCAAGTAGTCAATTTTAATTACTTGTTGCCATATCCTTAAACAATGCACCAAGCGTGGAAATGTTCAAAATATCTTTCCTTCTGTCTGATTTCACTTTAGTCAATCCAAATTTGGCATCACTGCTTTCTGAAATATTTTTGATTGTAGAGCAGTTGGTGATTTTAATAATTTAGTATAGAGAAGAGAATGAAGAGAAAGAAATTGGAATTTAAAACACAATGGGCAAAAAAGTTAATTTAAAGTGATGTTTGGTTAAAAAAAAAAAGGTACCCATTGCGATGCTGTTGTGTAATTGAACGGATTAAGGGAACTGACGGGAACTTCACGGGCGTCTCAGAGGAGGTCTCTGGGGTCAGCCCTCGGCTCTTGTGCCTCACGTTAAACAAGTTTGTCAATTTTCCATCAGATTGATTTTTCTCACAGGTCTGAAGGCCTTGTCTTATTTCGCTTTATTTCCACAGGGGTTCTTAGCATTGCAAACTTCCATTTACTTTTGTTTCAAATTGCGAAGAGTGATTTTTATCTCTGAGAAATAATCAAAGACGAAACCTCTGGAATTGGAACACCTGCTTAATACCATTTTCTTTGATTATTTTTTTTCTATTGGAACGAATCACTCTTTAACGATAATCGTGTTTCTCTAGTTTACCTAGACTTGTCTTTTGCATTTAATTTTTTCAAATATCCACTTTTAAGGGAGGTTTTGAAGAAGATCAGGTGGGATCCCCTTCTAAGACAAGTTGTTAAATGACTTTGGGCAGATTCCAAATAGACCTCTGGGAAATACAGAGACTTACCAATATTTAGGGGTTGATCCACCCGGCCCAACGACGTCTGCAAGGACTCAAGCACTGGGTAAAGAAGGTAGTTCCTGGCTCTTAATGTTTAATTCCTTTTGTTCAATATTGGATCTCTCAGGGTTTCTTTCCTTTTTTATTTTTTTAAGTTGTGTTGTGTTAGTTCCAAAAAAGAAAAATCACTTTTACTTCAATTAAAAAAAAGTTCCTTAAAATGAATTTTAGTCTTATGACTTCCTTTTGAGTTTTTTGGAAAGAGTACAAGAAAAACACCACATTTACATAAGCAGAATCAATTATGTCTTCCATTGCTCTCCTTACAAGTGCTTGACTATTTCTCAGTCAAATAGGACACCGCAAAAATATACACATCATGCATTTCTATTTTGTTAAACTATCAAACATTGTCTTCACATACATGATCTCACTTGCTCCTCCTTACAGTGCTGTGAATTAGGGAGGATGGGCATTACCATCCATTAGTTGTGGATGGCATGAGTGTGCCCTGCCCTAAACACACCAATAAAGCAGAGTTGGCCCTAGAACCCAGGTCTTCAGACTCCTCAGACTATGCTCCTTCTACCGCATCCTGCTGGTGGAAAGAGCTTGTCAAAGACTAAGGACCTCTCAAATTGATTCCCTGGCAATTTTTCTTTCAAAAAGTGGAAATGGTTTCCTCATCTCAAGACTACAATCACTTTATCACATTAATGGGGAAAATATTCTCATTTACAGACTCTTGACAAATAGTTACCAGTGAATAAATGACCCTGCTCTCTCTCCTACCTGCTAATTTATTAGCTGTTTTCATATTAATACCCAGGGCAAACCTGAAGAGGAGGTAAAACAGGGGTCTGTAATGCCTGAAATCCCACCATTGTAACATTGATTTCTTTGCCTATCTTTGTGCTCAGTGGAAATGCAAATAATTGTCAGAGAATCATGGAACATTAATTGAAATTTTACTATGTGCTAGTCTCTGTGGTTATAGATACAAATAACAATAACATGTATTTTTTTTTCCTGAGGAAGACTTGCCCTGAGCTAACATCTGTGCAAGTCTTCCTCTATTATGTAGGTCACTGCCACAGCATGGCCACCAATGAGTGGAGTAGGTCTGTGCCCAGGAACTAAACCCAGGCTGCTGGAGCAGAACGAGCAGAGCTTAACCACTAGGCCATGGGGCCAGCCCAACAATAAGATGTAGTGAATTCTTAGTACCACCAGGCACTACGCTGAGCAACTTTCACAGATCTCGTTTAACTGTAAAACAACCCAATGGGTAAGTTGTATTAATATCCTTATCTTAAAGATTGGGAAATTGAGACTTAAGTAAAAAGATTTGTCCAAGGCTCACAGCTAACTAAAGAGGTAGGGTTAGGATTTTGAACCCAGTCAGTTTGACATTCAATCCTTTGCTTTTAATGTCCATGCTTTAGGAAGCATGATTCCTACATATGAGAAACCCAAGTCTAGTCAGAGAGAGAACGGTGTAAGGCAAGAGAATGGGTGTGGGAATGCAGAGGGGGGAGTGCCTCACTTTGCCTGTAACAAAGAAGGATTTACAGAAAGGAAGATCAGGGCCTGGGTCCTGAAGGATAGATAGCAGTTCTCCAGGAGAGTAGGGAGTGGGGTGGAGAGGGCATTCCAGGCAGGGACAACAGCCAGGACAAAACCAAGGAACAAAATACATTGTGTGCTTGGGAATTACAAGTAATTTGGTGTAGTTGGAGTAAAGACATTTAAGAGTGGGAGCACTGATAGAAAATAAGTTGAAAAGCTGCAGGTAAATGCCAGATTACAAAGAATTGAGGACGTTCTGTGCTGAACCTTTAGAATTTTTCTTTTGGAGCAATAAGGACCCATAAAATACTTTGAGTAAGATAGTCTATTTGGATTTGTGGTGAGAAAAAGTAGAGTGTGGGGGCAAGGATACCATTTATCAGGCTGTTATAATACCCTAGAAAACACAGGACTGGCTGTATTAGTTATCTATGCTGTGTAACAAATTACCCCAAAACTTAGCAGCTTAAAACAATGCATGTTTATTACCTTACAGTTTCTATGGGTCAGGAATCCAGGCATGGCTTAGCTGGGTGTCTCTGACTCAGGGTCTCTCACAAGGCTGCAATCAACACATCAGCCAGGGCCGCAGTCATTTCAAGGCTGGACTGAGGGAGGATCCACACCTAAACTCACTCACATGGCTGTTGGAAGGTCTCAAAAGACCCATTTCCAAGCTCACCTGTTTGGCTGTTGAAGGCCTCAGGTCCCCATTGGTTGTTGGCTAAGACATCAGTTTCTTGCCACATGGGCTTTTCCATACAGCTACTCACAATATGGCAGCCAGTTTCCCCCCAAAACAAGGGCTCTCAGATAGAGAGAGAGTGAGAGAGAGCAAACAAGGGAGAGATAAAGAAGGTGAGAGAGCAAGAGATGCCAGAGTCTTTGGGGAACCAAATCTCGCTATTAGTATCCCATAACTTTTGTTATATTCTATTTGTTAGAAGCGAGTCACAAGGTCCAGCCTACTCAAGGGGAGGGGATTAAACAAAGCCATGAATACCAGGAGGCAGGATCATTGGGAGCCATTTTAGGGGCTGCCTACCACACTGGACTTTTAGCATGTTCATTTTGAGTTGTCTATGGGACCTTAAAATGTTGATATCAATTGGGTGACTGAAAATATAGGTGTGAAGTTGAAAAGTTGCATCAAGCTATAATTGTGTGTGAAGCAATTTTTTTAGATAGCCCTATGGCAGCTGTGTTTGAGTATGGGGCATGCTTGGATACGTTCCCGTTTACTTAGTAAATGCTCAAGCACCCTCTGTGTGTAAGACGCTATGCTAGCTTTCAGGTAATATTTTGCTGTGTTGCTCTTCTGTTTCTTAATAGGACTCAACCTCTTGTGGTCTTGTAGTAATTGAACCCTTTATAATAGTGAAAATGTGAGTTTGCAAGCCCGCATACCCTCTTGTAGTATTGCCTAAACATGGCCAGAGGAAAGGCCAGGCACTGGGAGTGATGATCTTGGCAAATGAAGCAGCTCATGAAACCAGCCCACATGAAGGGCCAGGCTAAGGAAAGATGATGCTCAGATCCAAGTGAACTACACCAAGGGCAAAGCTGATCTAGACAAGCAGCCTGAATGCAAAACCGACTAAGACAAGGAGCCCAGACCCACTACCGCCTTCATTCCAGTGAACTCAGGATAAATTGTTTTGCAAGAACCATAATTTGACTGTGGCAGAGTTCATGGTCTGCAAACCCAAATACATTACTGACAGAGGCATTTTCTGCTTGTCTCTGCTCAAACTGGATTACATACTTTAAAAAAAATGAAGTGATCATTCAAGGTCATTTTCTAGATAATTCAAGCAGGTTAAATCTGATTATAACAGACACCATTATGACAATAACAGCCTATACACAGAGGTCTAATGCCCAAATGATGACTCACTTCTTGCAAACAATCTTCAATGTTCAAAGCAATTAGGAGAGTGTCTTAAAGTTTGTTGAAACTGGATTTTACTAATATCTAGATAATTAAGATGAGTCAGTAGTTTTCCTGAAATCTCCAGATAATTGCTTCCCTTACCCTCTTGGGGCTGTATGCGAATAGCTGAATCCCCATGCAACTTAAGGAAGAGTCCCTGGTGTCTCAGAGAAGCTGTAAGTACTTCACACTTTGGTACAGAATTCAGTTCTTTATTCAAGAAGCAAAGAAAGTACAGCAATCCTCAGATAATTAAATGCCCAGCCTGTCAACACTCAATGTGATACATTAACACGTGAGAAACTACAGTGGATTACAACTTTCTGGAGAGATGTATGACTAAAGCTGTACACAGCCAAGCTTTGGCAAAAAGATACTGCTAAAGCCAGGGAAGTAATATTGCTGTTCTACCCAAATATGACTCAGGTCCTTCCATGCTGCTAATTTGATTTATATCCTGTTTAGTTATTCTTTGTTTTCCCACCCAAGACCGCTGTGAAGTATGACATTTAATGGAGCTGTGGCTCCAGGGGAGAGGTGGAAGCCCTATCTGTGAGTGCTCTTCTCCACCATAGCTCCTTCTTTGGCTTCATGGAACCGTCCAGAATTCTGGCCTTGCATCTTTCTCCTACTCCGTTCTCTTCTTTCTTCATGTACTTCTTCACCCAGCTTGAGTTGCAATATGCCAATGGTTGGGGTTATTAGGACCAATGTTCTAAATTACTTTTGTCTCACAAAAATCCAACAAGTACTTGAAGCTAGTGCTCCATGTGTCTCCACGTTTACAACACTAGTGTATTTGCAATATTTGAACTGAGAACCCAATCTGACTTGATATATGTATCGTAATCATACCTTATATTTTCAAATCATTTTTTACTTTTGTAAGCCTCCAAATCTTCGTATATATGCATTTTTAAATTTTCATTGATACACGAGGCAAGTACTATTGATTTTATATTTTAAATGAAGAGATGGACACAGAAAGTTGAGTCATTTATCTAAGTTCATACATATTTGGTGACAAGACTGGGATGATAAATTATTTCTTTCCAAGGAAACCAGTAAAAATAGATTCACAATTCCTCTCCTGCCTGTTTTCTTCAGTCAGCGAAGCAAGCATAAGCCCTGTAGTGCATGGATTCTCGACAAACTCAGATCTTCACATCCTGCTGAACTCTCCATTACCCGTTTGCTTTCTTGCTCCTGACCCAGCTCCCCGATCCTCAATGCAGCACCATCAACACTTCTTCCTTGCTGTCTGGAATTGTCACCTTCCAGAGAAACAGGTCTATAATCTTTTATCAGAGTGCTCTCTTTAACTCTGTCTTTTAATTGACACTTGGATCTTCCTCAAGGATTTTGCGTCCCCTGCAGTCCTTTCAAGTTGTGGCTATTAATTCCTTCCCATCCAGTGTGCCTCAAGGCTGGCAGGAGGGCTCAGAGTCAGTCCTCTTTGCTTCCTGCTGTTACTCCTTGCCTGTAACCCCCTGCCTTCTTTCCCTGTAAGCCAGTTCCATTGTGAGCTATACCATTCAGCTATACCACCCTGTCCCTTTTCCAACTGCTGTCATCTATGACATATGGGTTCCTCCACTTTACCTTTCTTTAATTCTTTTTATCCAACCTAGACTCCTTGATACTTCTTTTCAAAAATACTTCTTTCAAGTACTCTCAACTCTGTAATACTTACATGCTTTCCTTCTTGGTGTACTTCCTGAACACCTGAGCCATTGACACTGTTTGCTACTGAACTTCCATATCAGTTACCATTACTGCTATTACAACTACCACCACTACCACTTCCACGATCACTACTACTGTTACAATGACTACTACTTGTATTACTGCTGCCATCCACCATTTAGTGGGTGGATATGGTGTGCCAGCCCTGTGCTAAGTGATCACATGAATTATCTTTTCTAATTTTCACAACAACCCGTGAGGTAGGTACTTTTATTATCCTCCTATTACAAATGGAGTCTTGCATTTAGTGAGACTTACTGTCTATAGCACTTAATATGCATCTATATGAATTTTTAATACAGTGGCCCACACTCAATAGCTCTATTGGTTGTCATCAATGAAGGCAACTTCAATGAAATTAAACACAATTCTAGGAGGATAGGAGGATCAACTATACACTAGGTTTGTATGAAACATGATACATGATACATGATAAACAAAACAAATAATTGCCCCTTCAAAATTTATGGTAACATGGTGAAGACAGGTAACTGGACGTGCAATTGCAATCAAGGAAGCTTATATTTTGGGGGCCAGGACAAGAGTACAAATAGAAGGCCACACACCATACGCCTAAATGCTTAAAGCTAATAAACTGTTAAACAAAATACATTTTATTTTCCTTCCTTGACAAGTATATTTCACAGAGACAAAATTGAAAATATGATTAAAATTATAGGTTTTATATGACTTAGAGTTGGGAAAATGTCAAAAATGATTGAATTAATTGTTCTTGCATATGTCTCTGTGTTCTGATGATGAGCTGGAGATGTTTAAATGAATAATAAGGGCATACATAATTCATAAACTGTCATATATTTATTCCATAAAATATTTTGGCCTGCATTTCAACTAAATCACTCATTAAGATGTTATAGACAACATTTTTCATGTAACTTGTGTTCTAAGAGTAATGTCTAAAGAATTAAAATATTAAGATACAATTATATTAAAATATGTATAAATTATAAATTTATTTTCATAAAAATGTAAATGAAAGTAAAACAAAAATAAAAAAATAAATTCATATATTTTCAGAAAAATTTTTCTTTTAACAGAAAGAATTGTGTTTTGGGGAGAGTGGAAAAAAGGGAGTTGTTGTTCAATGGCTATAGAGATTCAGTTTCACCAGATGAAAAAGTTCGAGAGATCTGTTGTGTAAGGCACATATAGTTAATACTACTGTATTGTATGTATAAAAATGGTTAAGAAGGTGAATTTTTTGTTACGTGTTTTTTACAATAAAAATCAATTTTCTTTTGAAATGTTCAAAATAATTTATTAAAATTAGAAAACATAATGCAGGAGGCCAGCCGTGTGGTCTGTGTGCTCCACTTCGGTAGCCCAGGTTCACAGTTCAGATCCTGGGCGCAGACCTACTCCTCTTGTCAGCCATGCTGTGGAGGCATCCCACATACAAAATAGAGGAAGATTGGTATAGACGTTAGCTCAGAGTCAATCTTCCTGAAGCAAAAAAAGAGGAAACTTGGCAATAGATCTTAGCTCAGGGAGAATCTTCCTCACCGAAAAAAACCCAAAAAACAAACAACACCCAAATTAATTATAATTGTCAAACTTTAAAATAAACATTACTTAAAACCTAGATTATTTAACTTTTTAAACATAAATCTCATATCTTTTATTAAAAGAAAACTATTTGCAGCTCTACTATTAAATTTCCACTTAGCTGTCAATGTAAAGAATCAGTATCATGCTTCACTCATGTTACATATGGACTTGTATATATATGCAAATTCCAGAGTGACGCACTTTAGCAGCCAGGTGTAACTGCTGTGAATGTCATGTTAGTGTATGAGTACCTTTGGAATCCCCCGTTGGAGAAAAAGAGAAGCAAGCAAGTGGACACTTGGCACCACTGGGAAATGTGAGAATCTATGACATTTAAGCTTTGTAGGAAGAAGCATTTGACTAATTAATTAATTTGTCATTTCTCTTACCCAAGCACTTCTACTGATGAAATACTCCCCATATTCTAAGGCAGAGTCCTTCCCCTCCATCTCCCACCTTAGCCAAAGGCCTTCATGGCATTTGGATGTGGTCCCCATTTGTTCTGAGGACCTAGGACAAGATTTGTGAACAAGTGTTTCCCTGGGGCTTAAAGGTGCTATTTAGGAGAATGGCTGTTTAGGATTACAGATACCAATGCGCTAGCACTGAATAAGATCTGGAATAACAGAGGAGCCCAGAGAATTGCTGTGTAAATAAAATTTAGCATCTCCTGGCTTTCCATCTCTCGAGCTCCTTCCTTTCCTTCTTGCAGCCCTGGGGGTCCCACACTGTCCTCTCACTACTCACTGTGGATCCCTCTCTTGTTAAGGTCACATGTTTTCTCACTTTCTCATTACTTTTCCCTCACTCTTTCCCACAAGAGAATTTCTGCTACTTCTGGTACAAAGCTTGTATTTCATTTGTGACTTGTTCTCTATTAAATGGTGTAATAAACACACTTTTCCTGAGAGTAGATGGCTTAAACAGGTTCCTTCCCAAGTTACATTCTTGAGTTTGATGGGTGTCTTCTGGATCCAGTGCCTCTTCTCCCAAAGATCAACTTCAGTATTCAGAATTTAGATCACTGGAGCCTGCAATTGGGGAATGTATTTTGGGAAAAATGGGTGGGCCTTAACATCTCCAAAACATTCATTATAAAAATGTCACCATTGTGAATTCTTTTTTCTCAATTCAAATCTTATTAATTCACTTAACTAATTCCATCTCCATTAATCACTTTTCCATTATTTTTGCTCTGATTTTAGTCTAATTTTCAAAAATCAGATCGCTATTGCTTTTAACATCCCACAAGGAGGCTCTCTGTGTTTGCTATTCCTTCATGCTTAACAGCTGATCCTTCTGGGACATAAGGGAAGTCAAGAATCTGGCTGGATCTTTGACTTGCCCCTACTCTCTGATTCGTGAATTTGATAAATTACACTTTGGACAAGCCCATACCATTGCATGTCACATGTTCTTTAAAGTCAAGCTTTGTAAGAAACCCTACCTTATATGCTGGTGACCTTATGTGACAGCAATAGCAACATTAGTGACTGTTGAAAATGCTATTTAAGGATGGAGAAAACTAAAAATCTCTGTGAAAGTTAATTTCCATGGACACTTTTCAAAATTAAATACTTGAGACACCTTACATTTTTCTCATAATTCTAAAAATAATTAGATCACAATGTGGATTAATTTCTTGTCACATTTAATTTTTTAGACAAAAGCTGTTGTTCAGTTGAGCACCAAAAAAATCCCCAAATGAAACCATTCAGACAATGTTACTCTTCTAAAATTTTGACCTTGCACCTTGCTTTAAGAAGATAAAGATTAGGCCTCCTAAAATTAGGACTGCAGACCAAGATGTGATTTTTAGTCTGGTTCCTCTTTTTTTTTTAAGTCATTAAACAATCGAATTTTTGATTAAGAAAAAAATCCTCGCACTGACTCCTTACAATATTTCAGGTCATAGATTTGACTGTTCGGAAAACTTATCTTCAACAGCCAAAAATGGAAAAAAGTATACATTTAGTATCCTGACAGCCGAAATGGACAATTAACCTGGAATACCCTGGTTGCCAAGATCTTCAACTCCACATTTAGAAAGATCTAGGTTCTGATCCCAGCTCCACCATTCACTCCCCAGCAACATTGAGTGTGCCTGCATCCCTCTGAGCCTTGGTTTCTTCATTTGTAAACGTAAGATACTAGTAACTACTCTTCAGGTTACTGTGAAGATGAAATGAGACAATAAATGTAGAGCATTTAGCACAGGTCAGAGTTCAGTTCAAGAAAGAAACTACTCCAAGGAAGCCAGCTTGACTTTTAGGACTTTACAAAATATTGTCCACTTGGTATCAAATTAAGACTTACAGGTCATGAAATGGCTTTGAAATAGAGAAAGTATCAGACTTGCAGGGGACCATCTAAATCCCGTGCTCTGAGAGGTTACAGGACACGCCAGATTTAAGCATGTGGCGACAGTCTTAGTGTTGTCTCCTGTATTTCCCAGGAACTATGTGACCCTTGAACTCCCAGCCACCTGGCCTTTCACCTGTTGTGCAGAAGCTCCTATGAGCAGGACGTGGGTCAGGGATGACAGCAAGGAAGGCTGTGTGAGGAGCTGGAGAGACCTGTTGCTGAGAGGACACCTGAGGAAACATTCAGCAGCTGGAACTCAGCAATGCATGACTGGGGAGACCAGTCTAAGCAGGTGGGCAGCATTTGCTAAGGATGACCAGCCTCATTCACTGGCTAAAATACTCTCTCAACAGCTGAGATGGAGGCGAGCTAGCGGTAAAGCCAGAAATCTGGTGCCCTTGAGCCTAAATGGAAGAAAGGATTTCTGTAGACCCTCTACCCCCTTGAAAGTTATACACCCTATCGCTTTCTCTGCCTCCCCTTCTCTGGGCCACTCTGCTTTCCTATTCTGCTGCCAGGCCCACCCTGGGGCCTCTTCTAACCTATGCAAGGTGGTAAAGCATGGGCTCTAGAGTCAGACTAGCAGAGTTCAAATCCCAGCTCAGCCACTCAATAGCGTTTGGCAAGTTACTTAATCCTTTGAGTCTCCATTTACTCATCTGTAAGATGGGATCAATTAATAGTATTTATTTCACAAGTGGTTGTTGAAGATTAAGTTGTATAATGTAATCTTCTCAATAAACACTAGCTCTTCTAATCCTTCAAGAAACAGTTATTTCCTAAGTGTCTAGTGTGTGCCAGGCAGGTTCTAGAAGTAGGAGATCCAGTGGAGAGGAAAGCTGTCCCACTGGCTGTCCTCTAGGAGGAGGGAAGAGGTATCAGTAAATAATCATACAGTGAGAACCGCGATATGAAGAAAAGACAGATGTGCTACAAGAATATGTAACAAAGGGCTGGGGAAGACTTCCCAGAGAATGTGACAGCTTGGCTGACATCTGAAGAAAGCATTGCCAGCCTCTGCCCAACACTGTCTACTTGGTCGTCTTCTGGGCCCTACCAGCTCCTCCAGGATGCTTCTGCCCCTCCCCTTCCCAGTGAGCTGTGTCCTTCCTGCCCTCCGGCCTTCGCCCTGCCCGTGGAATAAACAAACGGTCTTTAGGTGTGTGTTAATCCAGGAAGGAGTCCTGGTCCAGCATTAGCCGGGCAACTTTTGTCCACTTTGTGAAGGGTCCCACAGTGGCAGGCATGTCTACGCACTTCCTGTGAAATGTGTGGGTATTTTGGGAAACAATCTTGATGAGGTCATGGTTCAAGGATGATTTCTTTCTTTTTTTTTTTCCTAAGATTGGCACCTGGGCTAACGACTATTGCAATCTTCCTTGTTTTTTTTTTTTTTAAAGATTGGCACCTGGGCTAACAACTGTTGCCAATCTTTTTTTTTTTTTCTGTTTTATCTCCCCAAACCACCCCCACCGTACACAGTTGTATATCTTAGTTGCAGGTCCTTCTAGTTGTGGGATGTGGGACACCACCTCAACGTGGCCTGACGAGCGGTGCCATGTCTGCGCCCAGGATCCAAACCCTGGGCCGCCACAGCGGAGCACGCGAACTTAACCACTCGGCCACGGAGCCGGCCCCTCAAGGATGATTTCTTGATAGGAGATTTAAACTATGAAAGATTTAAACAATCAGGCTAGTCTATGTGAGGTGAATCAGAAAGTGAATTCAGGTGACAATCAAGATCTGTAACTTCAGCTTTAACCTGTGGTTACCACACACTTTGTCCAAAGGCTTCATTTTCTTACATTTAGAATCCTCTCCCTGTGGCAGCATCCTCCACTCCAGCTCACCTCGGCCAGTCCTCACCGCACACTCTGTACCACAGTGGATCCGTTCACGGTTTCCTAGACCTGCCGAAACTGAACATCTTCCTGCCTGAGTTCCTGCTGACCCTATAGCCTAGACTCTCTGTGTCCATACCTCCACAACTCTCTTTCCCAAAAGCAAAATTGATTACTCCACCTTCTACAATATCCACTGGCCTGGCTCTCTCACCAGTCCAGGGGAGGATCAAGGCCAGGGGATAACTCTTTGCATTCCCTCTGCCCAGCACACAGTGGCACTCAATTAATTCCTATAAAATTGACTTGACTCTCTTTGACCGTCCCTGCAGCGCTGAAAGCCTGTAAAGTAGAGCCTAAGTTTTCATAAAAAAGCCTACAGTATTTAGGAAGAAAACACCACTTCTATTTTATCACCTCCTTATTACATATTGGCTTCCAAATCTTTAATTCTTTCGTATATTTTCCTTATACTAACTCCCATCCTCATTTGAACTCTGAACATATTCTTGGTACGTTGTGAAAGTTAATAATAATGCATTTTATCCTATATTTATTTGCCCAGAAACTATTCTTGAATATGTACATATATAGATAGAGGCATAGCAGAGCCCCACAGATATTTATAATGTTTGACTCACTACAGAATGATTGCTGGGATTTTTGCTGGGTCAGCCATCTGGCCCCCGTACTATGGGCTGTCTGGTGTCTTACTGTGGTGTCTCCCAAACTTCCATCTCTCCATTTAGTAGGGTGACAGCTTGCTTCTGTGGTCAAATCAAGCCCCCAACCTCCTTGAGCCCTTCTCCCACACGAATCAATCTTGAATAGTTACAGTGGACATTGCTGAGGTGGTGGCTACATGTCAGAGGTGGAGGAAGGAGAGGGGAGAAGAAGGGAAAGGGGGAGCTCCCAGCTGCATGACTGTCAGGGGCTTCTGGTGGGAGAATCTGATGGAGTCAGGAGGTGAGAGGAAGACCAGCTGCTTAGCAGCTATTTATAAGACTGTCATATGGGGAAGTGTGTCTGGCCGGCAGAAGCAAAGGGGGGTGGAGGACTGAACTGGCTCCTTATTTAGCTTTATGACACACACACAGCTTAACTGTGAGAACCCACTCTGTGTGGAGACACCTGGTCAAATCTGCCTCCGCCAGACGGTGGGAAAGAACATTGACATTTCTCAATGGAATTGAAAAATGGCAGTGCAATTGAGTTTTCAGCGAGAACAATAAACTTTTTTCTACCTTTTTTTCCTTCCTCGCTCACTCTCTTGGGCTTCCCGTCAAATGCACTGGTGTTACCCCTGGTCGCTGAACCCAGGAGTCCAGGTCCTAGCCTGATAGTTGTGCAGCATTAGCCAGGAAAGAACAGAAGCAGAGCTCCACTCTTCTTTAAGCTGGGCAGGAGCAGTCAAAGGCTGGAGATTTTTACAAAACCAGCTAAGCAGCAGGGAACAGTGTCAGTTAGTCTCCTGGAGTGGAGGGAGGTTAATAGTGTGGTGTATTTGGGGTCCGTTTGGGGACCAATGTTATTTAATGTGTTTATTATTGATTTGGAGGAGCGAGTGGATAGTAAGTTAGTGAAGGCTGTGGAAGGCACTAAGTTATTTCACTTAGTAAACACCACAGAGAGTTGTGGAGAGTTCAGGAAGGATTTTCCACGAAGTTAAAGAAATTAGAAATGAAAACGTCTTGTTAGATGATGTACTCCAGCCCAGTGGGCCAGCATAGAATTGTTACCAACAATAGAAAATATTTCCTAGAGTTTAATTCAACCTCAATTTTTAAATGCCTTGAGTGTGCTCACCTTCCCCTGGAAATACGGAAGTTCTGTCTCTTCCCTAATTCCTGTCTCAAATTTCCCTTTTTAAATTCATATTAGGCCTCACAGTTATTCCACAGGGATGAGTGCTCTTTGTGGCTTCGCAGTATCTCACTGTCTGCACAACAAAATAAAGGCAGACCATTAACATTCCTCCTAGCCGATTCTGCTCCAAAGTAATTCTTGTATCTTTCCTCAAACCATTTTGTCATTATTCATTCTTCCTATCCCCAGATCCTACTATGTGCCCCATCTCCTCTGTTGCCTTTCAAGTCCCAACAGTAATCTGATTCTAGGCCTACCAGGTTGTCCTAATGGCCCCATCTTCAGTTGCAGTGGGAAGAAAATAATGGAAATGTTATACAAACATGTATTCATACAAATACCTATTTGTATGTCTGTCCAATACAGTGGCCTGTAGTTGAAGCTTGAAGTCCTAAAAACCGTTTTTGGCAAGTGAATATATTGCAAACTCTTTCCCAACTTGCCATCTAGGCTCACTACCAGCATCCTCAAGTTCTAAGTATTTATGTAGCTCTAACTATTTGTATTTCAGCTTACTAACCCCCAGAGAACTGCTTTGCAGTTTTCAATTCCCAGATCAGGGAGTTCTAGGCACCAGTGAAGCTGCATGGAGCATTTCTTGTTGTTTAAAATATTCTTGAACGTGCTGAGAGATGGAGCAATTTGATGAGACATGGCTCTTTAAATAAATGTAAAGTTAAAAAAATTGATACTTCTCATCCTGATTGCTTGACTACTTATTTATAGTATAGTATATATATACTATATCTAGATCTATATATACTATAGTATATATAGTATATATATATATATCAAGAATGTAGGTAAACATCATTTGAGGATGAAAGTTAACATGTGTCCAGCCAAGACAGAGGAGAAGACTCTAATTTTTTACCCAATTTCAATCATTTTTTTCTTCCCATTAGTATTATCTTCCCATTTGCACCCCTCCTGCAGTTGTGCTTAACCACTTATTGACCTCCCTACTCCATGGTGTAGATAAGGGAAAGATGGCACTGGGGAAGCTGCATAGAAAAAAAATCTCCTTACAGCGTTAGAGTTGTATTTGAGGAATTTTGTAATGCTTCCATTCCAGCCAAATAGTTTTCTACTTGGAGGTCTCCTTACCCTGTCTATCCTTGTCTAGGAGGAAATCTGGTACTCCCAGCCCCAGATAAATACTTGGGGAATAGGAGAACGTTAGAGCCAGAGAAATCTTAAAGGTCATTTAAATTAACTCCTCCTTTTCTAGATGCTAGAATGGAGAAACACAGGGTTTAAGCCTGTTGAATGCATGAAATAACTCCAGCAAGTCATCCTTGAGTAGGAGAATCAAGAAAAATATTCCACAAATGTAAATAAAAGAACCACCACTTTGTATGTAGTTGCAATATGACCACAAGTGGGAACCTGCAAGCTTGTTTAAAGTGTGTAGCGGGAGAGCTCAGCCTCATTTATGTCTCTCGTCAACAATCGGTCATTTCTCCCTGCAAATGTGCCTTCTTAGCCGAAGTTTGCAGGTTTGGAAGCTTTAGGGGAAGGACAGGGAACTAGCCCAACCAGACCAGCCTACTCAACACTGGTAATCACGCGGTGGTATGTGTCACAGCCAGATCATTCCTGCAACAAAAGTGAATAAAATTCAAAAGCCCTTGTCAAGAGCACATTTCTCTATGGGTTAATATTAGAAAATGAGTAAGCTCGTATCGTCTGAAGTACTTCCCAATCTCTATTTCAATATCTGTTTCTGTAGGACACTGTAGTGGATGCTGCGGAATGCCACCCAGATCCCCCTGTAGGACTGAGGACCTCAGTCCTCAAGCTGGTGGAGGTGGTGGCTGAGCACTGTCAGCTGACTCACTGCAGGAATTGGCCTAGCACTGGAGAGAGCTGTCTTGCCCCAAGTCACATCCCTGCGAGGGAGGGGCCAGTGATGGTCCATTTCACTTCCAACAATGGTTTATCTCAAGAACATTCCCCAATAGACATCCTTCATGCTCCTTCTCAGAGTCTGTTTCCTGAGGAACCTGACCCAAGATAGAAATGTAGGACAGATACTATTACCCTCACTATAAAAATACAGGACTGGAGGCTCAGAGCAGTCAAACACTTCCCCTTTCATAGCACTCATCCTATCTTATTAATTATATCTCTCTCACACTCCAATCAGAAACCTTTGGAATCACTGACAACACTTTCTCAAAATTCATATGCTCAGGTCATGCCCTGGAGATGCTACCCAGCTCTGTTAATCCAGGCTGGGATCTCAGTGAGTGTGTTTTGAAAAGCTTCCCAGGTGACTCAGGAATGTCCTTGTTTGAGAACACCTGGGAAGAAGGGTCCAGTGTTTCCTGCAATTTTCTCCCCCAGCACCTGAGACAATGCCTGGCTTACAGCAGCACTCAATAAATGTGAAATTAGTGAATGCATTCTCTAAAGTCATAGATTGGTTCTGAACAAAGCCGTGGAACTCCTGGCCCATTGCTTTCACTGCTGGAGATATTTAAAAAAAACAAAAACAACTTTCTTAGCAATAGCTTAATCATCACTCCTTTGGCAATTGTTTATTTAACTTCTTAAAATTCCTCTCAGCAATGGCAACAAAAATAAAACCACAAAAAAAAGCTGCATACTAATGGGCTCTCTTAATAATTTCGCCACCAAATTATATTGTGCACTCTCCACTGCCGTCCCCCACTTCAGAGTCATCTGTGCTAGAAAGATGATGGATACACATATTAGTCTCCGGTTGTAATGAACACATCCATTATAAAAGCAATAGTAACTGCAATGGGGATTATGTGCTTGGTGAAAACATCTCCAGTGCCTTGTAAACACCTCAGCCTTCTGGCAGCCCCCTTGTGGGCCTATTTACTGCCTCTACGACGATGCAAGGTAGCTACTGTCTAATTATACACAACTGGCTTGGTTAATCTTGTATAATAATAATTAAAAACAATTCATATTTTTTTCTTTTACTCTCTTTATTAACTTTAAACTTTTAAAAGCCTCAGAGGTCCCTGTAGAATCAAAAGCTTATTAAAATATCAAGACACGCGAGCCTTTTCAAGTGCATATTATTACATTTGTTTTTGTTAACATGACAAGGCCCGAAAGAAACTCAGCAGACTTTTGTAGATCAAAACAAAGGCGTTGTGAGAGAAAGTGGAGCACCTGTGCAATGTCACCGTGGTCATAAAGAAAACAGCAGGCCCCAAGGAGCTTCCCTCAGCAGCAGCCCAGATGGGCAAGACAACATCAGGGGAGAGAACACACCTGGGGAAGCTGCCCAGCGGGACTGCCTCCTCAGGGACACCTGCTGGGCCCCGGGGGCTCTGGGCTGCCTGGCTTACCTGGCCCATGGAACCCTAGCGTCAGGTCCAGCCTGTAGGCAGGAGGATTGGAGAGAGGGTGGGGAAAGGAAGAGAAGGTGCTGTTCCAGATGCTTCTAGAACGCTCAAAGTGAACAGGTGAAGGGGGTGGCTGCTTGGCTTGTGGGAAGATAAACAGTCAATCTTACAGTTACATACCATAAACCCAAGTGCACATTCTGGGAACATATACACAATGAACAATCTATATCATCTCCATGGACCGTGGGTGAAGCAGCAGGACTGCCCCACAGACCACACACTTTGGGCTACCCTCCCTCAATTTCTTTCCCCTTTTGGAAACTGACCTTTGCCTTTTTTCACCTCCTTCTAGGCTTGGGAGGTGGGGAGTTGGGGTTGAGTTGTGTACCTGGTGTGATTGGGCTGCTGGCCTCCCTGGGGTGGCCTCGGGCCCTGAAGGCTCTTGGGTTAGCCCAGGTAAGACTAGTTCTTAATTCCCAAAGTGGACCCTTTTTATTCCCTAACCAAGAAAGAAATCCATGTGATCTATGGAGTACCAGAGCATTAGACTGAAATGGTTGGAGTGGTGGAGAAAGGAAAGATTCCCTTGCTCACCCCTACTGACTAATTAGCACTAAGTAATTTTAATTGGTCTCAAGAAGCAGAAGAGAGGGTGAATCCACATAGGCCACACATAGGCAATTGTTATTCTGAGCAGAGAAGTAACATTATCTTTGAGCATCTTCTGGGGTCAGGCACTGGGCTTGGTGTTTTACAAATATGTAACCTCCCACTTCAGGTAGGGAATTATATGTTACTCAAATTCAAGTACCTCGTACAGTGACTACACTTAGTACATATTTATTAAATGGATTAACTCATAATCCTCACAATAACCTCACATGAGGCATTAATATTCCCATTTAGCCAAAACAGAAAGTGAAGCTTGGCAATTTGCCTAAGTCTTTCTTCAAACACTTTCTTCCCTTGGATCTTGGGTCACCATACTCTCTCGGTTTCCATCCTACCCCTCCTTCACCTGTTCCTCCTCTTCTCCCTGATCTCTTAATTTTGGAATGCCTCCTCTAAATTTACTTCCTTGGTGATCTCATTGAACCCCATGGCTTAAAATACTGACAACTCCCTCATTTGTATTTCCAGCCCAGACGTCTCTCCCACACTCCAGAATTGTGTATCCAACTGCCACTCAGAATCTCTCATCTCTGTTTGGAGGCCTATTGGATATTTTGATCTCAACGTGTTCAAAATTAAACTCCTGATTCTCCTCCACCAAATCTTCTTCACGTGATGCCCTCTCCAACTCAGTGATGGCAACTCCACCCTTCGTGTTGCTCAGGCCAAAACCAATGGCACCATCCCTGGCTCTTCGTTTTCTCTTACACCCTGTCATCCTCTATCTTCAAAACATATCTAATTTTGGACCTCTTGTCAGTTCTCCAGTATTGGTCTGAGCCTCCATTGTCTCTTGCCTGAATTATTGCAGCAGCTAATGGTCTCTCCTCCTCTAGTGTTGCGCGCCTACCACTGCAGCTGTCATGCTTCTTGCTGAAAACCCTACAATGCACACCATTTCACTCAGAGTGAAAAAAAGTCAAAATTCTTCAACAACCTCCAGGGCCCAGCATGACCTACCAGCTTCCACTCCCTGCTGGACCTCATCTTTTTAAATTCTCCTCTTACTCCTTTAATTCTAGTCACTCTGTCTCCAGCCCTTGTTCTGGTTGTTTCCTCTACCTGAAATACTCTTCCTCCAGAAATTCACAAGGCTAACATGTCTTAAATCTTTGTGCAGGTCACACTTTCTCAATGAGGCCTCTAGGACAGTGTGGCTTAGTCAATAAGATAAACACAAAAATTGAAAGCATGTAGGAATTTTTATAGCAACTTGGCATTGCCCTGACATCCATGCATGTGGTCTCTCGAGCAGAGTAAAGGCCAGTCCAGGTATCATTGCTCTCAGGCGAGTCCCATGTGGTGCAAACTTGCTCACCAGTCGTGCACAGTGGAACCGTGCACTAATCTGCAACAGATTGGAATTTAAAAAGCTGCTTCCTTGTCCCAGTAAGTTTGAGAAGAGCTGACTGCTCCAGAGAGCACATGGGTGTTGAGGGGATTGTTCAGTGTTAAACAGAGACTTGGAGGTGGGGGGAAGAATTCTCTCCATTGTCTCCAGCTGACATGACACTTTCAAGCTCCTACAAGTTCACTTCTCCTTTCTTCCCTCATTTTATCCAGGACTTTTATTCTCTCTTTCCCATAGAAGGTTGTATGTGATCCACTCAGTTAACTGGGAGAGAGAAGGGGGAGAGAGAGAGCTAGGGAGACAAAGAATACAGCTTCCGATCTTGACAGCTGCTGCTTCTGTTACTGAAACTGGGAATTAACTGAATTGAAGAGACTCGATAGAATTAGCAAGCTGTTGGATGGATCCGCTGTGAATTGGCTCCCTTCAAGCTGGTGAGAAGGGGGTTTTGGGGAGGGGGCTGGGGTGGGCAGCTCCCTGAAGACCCCGTGAATGAGCACTCACCTGGTTCAGCTGGAGCTGCAGTTGGCTCTCCCCCCCCCGCCCCCCCCCCCCCCCCCCCGAGCTGAGGGAGCTTGGTGTCCCCAGCTTTGCCCCCTTCCCGGAATCATTACCTACCTTCCCCCACAGCAGACATTTTCCTCCTTTTCTTTCTATCACCTGTGGTAAAGCAGTTATCTTGATCAGGGAAGCATGAAGGGCTCTGACATTTTAATTATCATCTGTCTCCTTGAACAACAAGAATAAGAGGAAAAACAAATCCCTGAAGAGTTACCTTCTGGAAGGTTTTGCCAGGTCTCGTTTTACCCTACTTCTTGTTGTATAGTTAAGCGGAGTCTGGGCTGGGAGTTAGAGAAAGGAGGACCTATGAAAATGCAAGGCTGTGTGCGGCCCGCAGAGCAGAGCTGAGGTGGACTCCAGCAGGCCAGATGTGGAGGGTGTGAAGAGGACAGTGCTATCTTGGCTCTGACAGTGAGCGCTTCTATGGATTGTAAGCAAGTTACATAATTTCTCTTTGCCTCTGTTTCCCAATCTGAAAATGGGGCTAATACCAATATTATTAGATGGATATGAGGATTAAATGTATACACAAAATGCACATAAGGCCCTCAGCACAGAGCCACACACCTTGTAAGTGCTCAAACAAGTAGGCAGGGGTAGCAGATGCTTTGAGTGAGTTATGTTCATGTGAATTTTATCAATTTCTGGACACCTCTTAGTCTCTGCCTCCCACAGTGGTGGACGGAATAATGCTCCCCTTCCCTACCCAAGATGTCTGCATCCTAATCCCTGAATCCTATGAGTAGGTAATGTCACATGACAAAGGAGAATTAAGATTGCAGATAAAATTATTTGCTAATCAGCTGACGGTATCATGGATTACCCAGGTGGGCCCAATGTCTTCACAAGGGTCATGAAAAGTGGAAGAGAGAGGCAGAAGGGAAGGTCAGAGTGATTCATTGTGAGGACTCAATGCCCCTGTTGGCTGGCTTTGAAGATGGAAGAAAGAAGCCATGAGGCAAGGAATACAGGCAGTCTCGAGAAGCTGGAAAAAACAAGGAAAGGAATTCTTCCCCAGAACATCCAGGAGGAATGCAGTCCTGCTAACACCTTGGTTTTAGCCCCATGAAATCCTTTTCAAACTTCTGACCTCCACAACTGTTAGATAATAAATTTGTGTTGTTTTAAGCCACTAGATTTGTGGTCAGATGGTATAGCAGCAATAGGAAACTAAAACACATCTCACTGTGCCTGGTGTTTATAGAGCTGCATGAAGTGAAGTTTCTTGTTTAACAGTCATTGAATGGTCAGCATATGCTCACTGAGCTCCTGCTATGTACATAGTGTTGTTCTAGGGTCTTAGGAAGAATGGACGGAATGCAAGACTCTGTCTGCTAGGACTGACCACCTAATTGGAGAAAATTGACGTGTACATATGAAATTTATGATACAAAGTGGTAGAAGAGCTCCAGGAAAGAAGGGGGCATTCACTATGGGGATATGAGTTTGAAGGGCTGGCTAGGATCTGGATATTTCACAGGCTTGACATTCATATGAAAGAATTACGTATGTTTCATGATGTACATATGAAAGAATGCAGCTGGTTTGACTTTCTGCCTTTATGAGTGGTAGAGAGAGACAATGGGGGAGAAGTGAGGATGTGCCCTAACTCCATTGCTTCTTCGCTGAGAACCCAAGGATGCATCACTCTATCTTCTTCACCTATAAAACATGGACTATACCCAGAGGAACTTTATGAGGATTAAACAAGACATAACCTATGAAAGTACCAACAGTCTCAGTTTGCCTGCACTCTCCCAGTTTTACCACTGAAAATTTCATGCTCCCAGAAACTCCTTAGTTCCAGGCAAATCAGGGTGGTTGGTCTCCCTAGAAAGCTTTCATTCATGCTGTGTGGCTCCAGCTCACTAGCTCCTCTCCTGCTGGCCCCTCCATCCCCTTTCAGCACCACAGCCCCAGTTCACCCAGTTCAGATCTTTATTGATACTATTCTTGCCTATTTTAACATCATCAATCAGGGGAAGGTAAAGAACTTGGGCTTTGCATGAGGCAGAAATGATTCAGCACTGGCTCCATCCATCCATTCGTGTGTTTATTCATTCGTTCATCTTTGTCTGTACTGGTACAACAGACACTTACTGGGCAAGATGTTAAGGAAACAGAGATAGAGAGCTTGGCAATCTACTTAACCAGCTGTGTCTGAGCTTTCCCCTCTGTAATTATAACGAGAATCCTAGCAACCTCTACACAGAGCTGAGAGGAGAAAATGAAATCATAGGTAAAAGAAAATCTACCCTGGGTCTGGCACACTCAACAAATGCTTGCTCCTTTTCCCGTTACGTCTCTTCTCTCCGAATCCTCCTGCTATGCCACCAGTCCAGCACTGATTACGTCACTCTGCAACTCAAAGACCTCCGAGGGGCTCTCATTATTTATTTATCTGAGTGCCGCTCCCTGGCCTTGCATCAATGGTCCTCCCCTGTGCGTTAGACATACCCAATAAACTCATTGATGCCTAAATGCTCCTCCAGTTTCTGCCTCCTCCTCCTGGAACACATCCCATGCCTCATCTTTCCTGTGAAAACCTCACTAAGTATTTCAGATGTCTATTGCTCCAAGAAGTCCTTCTTGATCTCCTTAATTAAACATGACTATGGCCCTTTCATCTTGTATCTTTTCAGGTCTTGGGGAGTATGATACTTATCCTAGGGTCCCTGCAGGACCTGGCAGAGAGTAGGGGCTATGTACAAACCTTTGGGTGGCAAACACGTTAAGCCATCATTGTGATATGCCACGGAAAGTGCAGTGACAGAGTTGCATATGGGGCTCTGTGAGCATAAGGACAGCAGACGTCTTCAGATGAGCAGGGAAGTCTTCTAGGAGATAAGGACAACTGAGACTGGGTAGAATTTTGCCAGCTGAAGGGTTTTGGGCCATGTATTCTCTCAGGCTGGAGTCTTGGTGAATTCTCTAAGGCTGGAGTCAACTCAGTGTCTACAGGTGTGAGGAAGGTAACACAGCGAGTGAGACAGGCAAGGTGTGAGACCCAGCAGACAGAACATGTGCTGTGGAGTCTAACTGGGGCAAGGCTCTTCTGTTGCAGCTTGGCATTTTCTGGTAGGAGTGTGTGCCCGTTTTGTCAGGCTGTCCAATTTTGTAAGAGGACCAGAACTTCTGCTTGGTTTCCAGCAGACGCCCTTCCCCACCTGCCCGAGTGCCCCCACGGCTCCAGCACCTGCTCCATTGCAGCTGGTTACAGGGATTGGTGTGATTCTTTATGGAGCCTCTAGAAGGATTGACTGTGGCACCACAAGGATTTGGGAAAACACAACAGATTTCATAGCCAAGGACTGTGCGTATCCTAATTCTCTGTACCATTTGTCATAATGGTATATTTATTTCTTGATTATGGCAAACTACGCAATGGTTTTTGTGATCCTGATGGATGGGTAAGTAATGGGAATGCTTAATTTTAATATATGATTTTTAAGATAAAGACTAAGTCAGGACAATTCTTTTCCAAGCAACACTATGTATTAAAAGGTGGTGCTATTACTAAACTGCAAGGCAGAGCTATCGCTATGATAAAATTTCTCAAATTTTAACCTTTAATCTTGCTTTGTTTTTAAAGTGACATTTTGGGAGAATTAGAACTTTCTCTAAAATGTACCTTGCGTGCACAAACACACATTCACAAACTTGCACTTGTGTATAAAGAGATCGTGGGGTTGTTTGCCTGAGATTATTTTTCGCTCTTGTTATTTTGATTGGCTTGTCTGGTGATCCAAGAAAACATTCAACATCTTATGTATCTTAAGTGATTAAAATGACTTCATAATAGAAATAGCGCAATTTTCACCGTGATAGCTGTGAATATTAATTAATGTAATTTTTGAAAAGTATAAAAAGTTTTGTTAGAAAAATATTACAAAAGGTTGTTTATCCCCATGAAAATTTTAGACTAATTTTATTGAAACACCTGTCAGAAACCATGTAAGACTTATAAAATAAAAGAGTTGCTTTAAATTCTGGTCTGTTTATTTTTCTCAGCTAAATTGCTTTTCTACAGAGAATGCTACTGACAAAAAGGTGAAAATAGGCCAAGAAGCACTGTGGAAATTAATAAAAGCCCAGAGTGCTTTTCTTAATAGAGGTTATCCTCTGTATGTCCAGAATGTTCAAAAGTGAATGAATCCAGTGTTGTATAAAATGCTCCCACGCCGCATTTAACTTCATGAGGATTTCTGCATAGCAAATATTTTCTGATTATTTTAGTGAAATTGTCACTCATGCAACAGCTTTGAGTTAGTTAGCTCCTGGGTGGAAAAAAAATCCAGTTTATTCTGAAGGACAGGCAGAAAAGAGCCAAACCAGTTGTAAGCCACATTTACTTCTCTCTAGTTTTGAAAGATTTTTCAGCTTTTTAAGAAAAGGGAATTAGCATAAAGTATTTCCTGGGCATCTCTTAAGACTGAAAACTGAAGAAAATGGAAATAATGGCCCCTGTGTTTGGCTTCCTTCCTCCATAGCTGAAAACTCTTCCATATGTTTGCTGTCTTACCCCTCCTCACCTCCCACTCAATCTCTTTTTGATTTCCGGGATGGCTGATCTTGTTTTCCTGTTTCTCTCTTTGGCTGCTATTGTTTGAGAAGAACAGGATGTCCACAGAAATTGCTCTCTGACAGAAGCAGAAAATCCCTCCTCACTGGGATGTTGTGTCATCGTTTCAGAGACTAGAAGGCTCAGGATCTGGGGGGGGCCTCCAACTATTTACCAGGGCACAAAGTGCATTTTGTCATTCACGTCCTAGGGTCCAAATCTCTCTTCAGAGTTCAAACGAGTCAAGGAAAAAAACAGTTCTTTGGCTATGGGCAGCAAAAACTGTGGCTCTATGCAGGAGTGAGGAGACAGGACCAGACTCATTCAGGGCCAGACCTCGCAGGACCACTAATTACCATCAGCAATAGGCATTGACGGCTGATGCTTTGGGCTTAGAAAAATGGATGTGCCACTCGGGCAACAGCTCAGGCTTAGTTGGGTACAGGGAGCTGACCATGCCTGAGCACCTGGCTCAAATTAGAGCTTGTTATGGGGCATCTGGGAACCACATTGAGTGGACTCGCCTCATACCAAGGATGATTTAATGCTGACGCCCATTTGAGCCCCTTATTTTACCCAGAATCAGGGCATGGGTTAGAATTTAAAACTCTGTCAAACTCACTGTGTAAGCACCTTTGTGAGGACAAAGACCATCCCTAAAACTCCACATCCCCAATGCACTCCAGACTCAAGTTTAATTCACACATCTGAGAGCAAATTGTTTAAAAGCTGTACTCCAGCATTTTCTGTACCTATTGCCTACTAACTTTTCTAGTTTGTTGATTTTCTTCTCTCCATCATGTTCACCTATGCTCTTAGATTTAGTGTCCCCCTTCCTCTAATTAAAACTGTATTCTTCAAGAGTGATCTGGAGTCAGTCATTTCTACCTTAGTGAAAATTAGAGCATGTAGATCACTTCTCCCAGATGTTTCTATTTATCTGTAATAATAAGTTAGGCATACAGAGGCAATTTTAATCATAAGAATGTCGAACATTCCAAAAGGACTGGAGTGAACTTAGATGAGTCATAAACATTTTAGTCCTCTCCCCCAGCCATTCTCAATTAGGGGCCTGATTTCTTCCCTTGGTAGAACAGCCTTGAGTCATTAGCATGATGGCTCTCTTACTATTTCTAGCTAACCGTTTAGAAGTTCTTTGCTATTTCGTATATCCCTCCATAGGATGCAATGTACAAGTTAGGTGACTTATGCTCTTCAAAAGCACAAAACTTCAAGACGCCTGTAGGTCAAGGAGCTAAGATAAGATTCACAAATCTCTTCTCCTGCCTTTATAACATGTGGGTTGCTGTGGAGATGGGAGGATGGGAATTAGGAAAAGGCAAGGAGGTGCCATAAAACTTTGTGAGTGTTTCCTCCTCTGAGTCCAGCCTGGACCAAAATATTGCTTGATTCTCATTGTGTGATGAAGGCCGGTCAGTAAACACACTTGAATTCTTTGTCTTCTCATCTTTGCCTTCTCTGAGACCTTAATAGGACCAGCACTGCCAGAGGGCTGGTGCTTCTACAGTTTGCATTTCAAGCCTAATTTTAATTGTGGAATGGAAGACTTGGAATTTCAAGCTTTGTCAAGTATGTGGCTGATTGTGGTAAGGGTCATGAGGAGAGGGTGTGTTTTGGGTTGTATTGTACAATGGATAAGGTAGATCATGTTGCTCCACCTTCCTGATCCATAGCAAGAAGGGAGGGGGGCAGAATGAGTCTTTCCATGTCTTTTCCCAATAAGTGCAGACATAAAAAGTTTTGAATATTTCTCATTGACTAAGCACTGTCAGCTGAGGGCCACATGTCTCTCACGTAGAGAGAGACGGCCAGACCCCCAATCACCGTCTCTTTACCGTTTGTTTATAGACACCCTGGGTTCACAAGGGAAACTCTAAGCAAATGCACATCTTTTGTGACTAGGGGAATTTGGCTCCAGGGGCCTCCATGGAACCCCTGGCTCTGAAGAGCTGGGCTGGATAATAAATGACTTTTGTCCCTCAGGTCCAAGGTCTATGGATCAATTCTATCATTTAGAATTTCATACAAGTCTTAGCCTTTCAGGTCTTACCAGTCAGAAGGCAAGAAAAGGCAGAAAATTGTAGACACTAGAGAAAGAGAGAGCAGTGTTCTCCCTAAAGTCTAGAGCACGTGGCCTCTGCCGCCCACATCATGGGTCCTGATACCTACAGCCCACTTCCGACTCACGGGACTCTGCAGGGAGAGCGGAAGAGAAGCAGTCTCCCTCACAAGTTGGAAGAGTTCTGGTTCCTCTCATCATATCGACTGTGTGAGAGGGGACAGAGGGACCGAGGGAGGAAGACCAAGGTGCCTACAGCGGAAATCCAAAGAGGGTGTTTGTGTAGATGAATGAATTTTAAACTTCTTCATCTGCTTGAGTGTCCCATGCTCCAGAATCTAATGGCCTAGTAGCATCTGTGGTCCCGACCCACATCACTGCTCCTCCTCCTCCTCAGAACTCCTTCTGGACTAGGGCAGTTTCACAAACCCTGATGCCTACATGGTCCAGGCAAGTAATGTCAACATGTGAAAGGCGCCAAGTAGGGACTGTGGAGAATTGGAGAGCCCAATGGGAATAGCTACTCAGTTCTAGCTGATGGTTTCCATGAGAAAATGCATTGCCAGATATTCTAATTTTTTAAATGAAGCTAAGAATTCAGATTTTTATGTGAATCTTTTGTTTTTAGAATGTCAGCTCAATTAAAAAAAAACAAAAACAACTTTACACCAGATATAGCCTGTAGATGGCAAGTTACCAATCTTAGCCCTGAGGCTTAGATATTTTCCAAGCTTGATCAGAATGAGTGTTATATGAAAAAGTATGTGTGGGAAATTCAAGATAGAGTGAGTCACTAACACGTGGTGAAGGCCATGCAGTAGTTTATACTTTAGGACACTCAAACATAAATAAAGAGGAGGATAGTCTCAAAAGAGTATAGCTAGACTCCAACCGCTTCTTCCTGCCTTCACCGCTAATACCCTGGTGCCAGCCGCCATCATCTCTTGCTTGCATCACTACAGTAACCTCCTAAGTCACCTCTCTGCGTCTGCAATTGCCCCTTACCTCAACACTGCAGTCAGAGAGGTCTTTGCAAAACATGCCAGATCATGTCCCTCCTCTGCTCAAAAGGTTGCAATGGCTCCCATTTCACTCAGCCAAAGCCAAAGCCCTTACAAAGCCTGCAAGGCCCTCGGGGCTCTGGCTCATTCTTCTCTGACCTTTGCTACTGCTCCCTCTCTTGCTCTTTTGGGTCATGCACCTCCCAGCTTTGGGCTTTTGCACAGGCTGTTCCCACTGCCTTGAATACTCTTCCCCTCATGTCCATACCCTCCCTTTAGTGAAGAAGCCTGCCCTGAACACTCGATTTAAAACTGTAGGTCACTTCCTGCCTGCACCCCCCGCCCACCCCCGGGCATGTCCTATCCTCTTTACTCTGCTTTACTATTCCTTTTCATCCAAAGCACACATCCCTTCCATCATAATATATAATCTATTTATTATGTCTGTCATTTATTGATTATCTTTCCCCACTGGAATGTAAGCTCCATGAGGGCAGGAATATTTGTCTGTGTTGTTCACTTATATGTCTCCAGCACATAATGTAGTGCTGGCACAGAGTGCAGTGGGAGCACTCACTCCATCTTTGTTGTGAATGAATGAATGAATGCAGTTACACATGGAAACCTATCTCTGGAGAAGCCCTAGTGCCCTAACAGATTGTAATGCTGTAAAGAATAGCAGATGCAGCTTGAAGCCTGCTGTGTGGCTGGATGGAACCTGGATATTCGGTGGCTCTTTAATGTGTCAGGACCCAAGCACAATGAGTGGCGAGAGAAAACAACAGGCTTCTTGGGTTTTGCTTTCATGAAGCTGCTATAGGAGCGTACAAGCCTGGAAGTGGTTGGTCTGGAACAGTGTACAAGGAGCAGAGCCCCACACTTCCACTGCCTCTTTGAAATCTGGTCTAGGATGACGACTCCTTGGCTAAAACTCAGTCCCCACAGCCCTGACTAATGTTCCGTTAAGACCTTGAGGTAGCAAAACCATTTCTCCCAGGAGCTCAGATTGAGCCCTGGCAGAAAGACAGGCAATCCATCCTCGTGTGCTGGCAATTGGCCTCTCCTCAACATCTGTTCCCTTCATTTTTCCTGTTACCACATGCATGCCAATTAATTTTTAACTCCATTGACACATCCTTCCTGCCACACCACCCACCATCCTTGCTCTCTTCTCGGTGATCTTCCTTCAGACCTGCTCTCGGGAGAGGGAACATTCTCAAGGCATGATCCCAAGTGAATTTTACTAGAGAGTTGACATATCAGTAGAATCTTATTTCAACCTCAGCCCACGATACACTTTTTAAATAAAAACTGCACATAGCACATAGCTTACTGGCAGGACTTTTAACTTGAAACCATGAATTGCTTACCATAGCAGGGAAGTCCTAATCCTTACTAAAATTCCCCTCCCATCATCTACCCATCTAGTCCCATCTAGAGAAAGCCTAGGATTGATGACTACTTGGGGAAGGCCTTGAAAGCCAGCCAGAAGCTAAAAGTCTTGAGAAAGGGGTTTGTAGGGAGCTATCCTGTGAGAACTATGGACAACCCTTAGTTACCGTGACAGATGGGGCCTGAGAGGACAGCTTCCAGCCTCTGGATCTCCTGAGAGTTAGGAAAGAAACCAGACTGAATCACTGTAGGGGCCTAATGGGAGAGGAGGTCAAGAGCTTCAAGCTTGGCCTGAGTGGAGTTTTTCAGTTGGGCTGGTTTCACCTTCTCCCCAGTTTTGGTTGCATTTAATTCTCCCTCCAGGCCTCTGCTTAATTCATGCTTTCACCTCCCAACCCACTTCCATCCATCTTAAAACCAGCCATATCCCTCCCTCTTTCGTAGACCTTTCCCTACTCCTAGTCCAATAAATCCAACATCTGGAGATTCCCTGATTCCCTAGTCCCCTTGCCACACAGCTTAGCATTCTATTGCTTTGGGTTATTTCATCAGTTCCTTCTCCTATTACCTTATCAAGTCATATTCTCCATAATACAATGCTGTTACAATAATGTTATAATAGTGAGGACCTCAGAGAGGTCCAGGCCAACAAGGGTAGTGTGACATCAAGGAATTGGTGTGTGGTTCCAATGTGGAGAATAACGGTATCCACGGTGGATGTGTGCACCCCAAGGGCTTCACATAAGAGCCACTCAATTAAGGGAAGACAGTATTAGAACTTCTATTTTCATTTACTTTTCAGTTTTATCCTTTTAAAATTTCTATTGAGTGTGTGTGATTTATCATACGTGCATTATATTAGTACAGTAAGATAGGTGTGCATATTTCTAAATAAAGTAATGCACATACATCGGAAGGTCAGAATGATTTTAGATGTGGGTGTGTAATCAAAAAATCTTCGAGATTACTGGCATAGAAGCCCAAACATAAAAAAATAACTTCTTGATCTGTCTACATGTTCCTGAATAAAATGAAAAGGATCATCTTACTTTAAGGGAAACAGTCTAACGTATTTATCATAGAGTGTAACTCCAAACTATTGGCATTTCTTGCTATGATAAGTGCTATGACTTTGAGGAATCTTCCCTTTAAAAGTATTTGGTTCTTAGATTCCAAAATATAGCAGTTTATTGATATTTATGAATTTTGGGACCAGGAATAGTGAGTTTTCATCTCTGGACAAGGGTAATGGGTGAGTTGAAACTGGATGGATCCTTTCAAGTTCCTAGCTGCTAAGTGCTGCTTTCTGGCTGTGAGGATGTGGTAAAGGAGAGAGAACAGAGTGAATGTCATGAGATAGGTCCAAGAGACTGGCTCAAGAAATGTTACAAATTTCAGGTAATCTGATTATGTAGTAAAGGATTAACGAGCAAGCCTGGGTTGTTCAAACCCTTCATATACCAAATAAAAGACTGGCCCTTGACTGTCTCCTGGGAGATAACTTCTAAATCCTTGGACTATCCTGCTTGATAAGGTGCCTTGGGCCACCCCAGATAGTTTATGCTAATAATGTGATTAATGGTGGGGGCCTTGGGCCATGCTGTATTGGTCTGACCTTTGGAGGTGCAGGAGACTGAGTAACTACAGTCAGCCATGTGAATGTTCCATGTCTACGTGATCAACCCCCAGTAGAAACCCTGGACACCAGGATTCAGCTGAGTTTCCCTGGTTGGCAACTCTGTACATTGTTGTCACACATCATTGCTGGGAGAATTAAGCATTGTCTGTAGACTCCACTGAGAGAAGATAACTGGCGGCTTGTACCTGGTATCCCCTGGACTCAGCCCATATTCTTTTTCCTTTTGCT
The DNA here is from genome assembly GCF_037783145.1 of Equus przewalskii. Taxonomy (NCBI): domain Eukaryota; kingdom Metazoa; phylum Chordata; class Mammalia; order Perissodactyla; family Equidae; genus Equus; species Equus przewalskii. The sequence continues at coordinate 62,401,902 of NC_091843.1, forward strand.
GATTTTAGTGTCTATCTGTTCACTGTAATAAATTGTAACCATAAGTAAACAGCTTTTCTGAGTTCTGTGAGTCCTTCTAGTGAATCAATGAACCTGAGGGCAGTCTTGGGGAACTCTAGCCCAGTGATGTAGATCATAATCTATAGTATGATACTATTACATGGATGAAGAACATGAGGCTCAGAGAGGTAAAGTGACTTGCCCAAGGTTGCACAGCTGGAAAGTAACAGAGCCAAGGATCCAAATCCAGGGTTATTTCACACTAAAACTTCTACTCGGTTTTCTTGCAATCAAATACCAGCTCTGCCACTTGCTAGTTGTGTGACTTTGTCCAAATTACTCAACATTTCTATGCCTTCAGTGTCTTTTTCGGTAAAGCAGGGATGATAAAACAACCTCAAAGGGCTGTTGCAGTTCTGAGCATTTAATGAGATAGTGAGTGTGAGGATATTTAGAAGAGTACCTGGCATATGGTAAACACTTATCAGTTACTAGTTTTTGTAATGATAATGATGAAAGCAGTACTTGAGACTAGATTTAGTCTAAACTGAGGAAACAGGGCACTAGCTATAGCGTGTGTGTGTGTGTGTCGCGCGCGTGTGCGCACGTGTGCACACATATATACATTTCAGCTATTCCCAAGTCTCATCCCTACTGCTCCTCCACACAGCCATTTGATCTATGTCTTGTTGGTCCAGATTGACCCTATCAAACTGCAGAGAAAGACCTGGGTTATGTGCTGTTCCTCTCTCCTGTTGGATGTAGCTTCCATTGCCAATGGCAACCGTCTTTGCCTTAGGCTGAAGTTGATGCCGATGGCAGAGTAGAGAAACAGAAAGAATCTCTTCTCTTGATGCTGTCCTTGAGATGCTGAATCTGAGAGTCCTCCCTACTTTTATATTTCCACTTATAAATGACAATACATCTTGTTATTGTTTAGTCGCTTTGAGTTAGGGATTTTTGTTTGTTTGTAACTTACAACCAAAAGCATCTTAACTAATATAACCCAACCCCCTTAGTTGATTTTCAACTTTGGTACTCTGTCTTGGAAAACTGTCTTGGAAAGACAAAGAAACTTCTCTTCCCTCTCAGTCAACTAGGGTTTGTCAGTTGCAAGAACGAGAAAATCAATTCAAACTGACTTCACCGCCAAATGGTTACATTGGTTCACCTAACAGAAAATTCCTGAGGTAGAGTAAGCTTCAAGTGTGGTTTGGTGGGGGCTCTGGCTCCATTTCTCTATGCTTTTTCCAGCTCTATCTTTCTCTCTGTGTCAGCATTATTCTAAAGTTGGCCTTATGAGATAACAAGTGTCTGATTCTGTCTATTGCCTTTCCAAAAGCCATTTCCCAACCTTGGCACCTCCAAACTAGGTGGAACCCTACTTTTATTTGGTGTGTAACAGAGATTCCTTGATCTCAGGGAAGGTGAGTCCCGGATCTGGTTTAGAGGTAGGTATGTAACCCAGTTCTGGCTTTGGGAGGGTGTCTGGGAATGACATTTTCATCCCCGATGGGAGAAAGGCATATGAGGAGAGAAAATGCCTTGTGCCTTGTGCCCATCTGTGCCCTGCTGCTGCTGAATACAAATACACGTGGATGGAGCTGCTGCAATGATGAGGCCATGTGAATCATGGAGATACTGCCTCAAAACCATTGAACTAATGCCAGCAGCCTCTGATCTCTGATCTCCTTGTTCTTTAACAATAACAAACTACTTTAATCAGGTATTTTGGTTACTTTTAGCTGAAAGCATTCTTGACTAATTTAGACCACCAGCAGCAACCAGGGTTACGTGCTTCCGGTTTATATCCAAGGAGAGAGAATCTACTACTAACTGTACCTAATGAATAAAAGTCCTAAGCTTTATTCTGATTGAGCCATCTGTGCACCAGTCACTATGGCACTGGGGATGACCAACTCCTGATTGCTTTAGTTCAAAATGGAGTCAATCGCTCCCAAGCCAAAAGTAGATGGTGTAACAATTTGGGGGAAAATAACCACAATGTTCACCACACACCTCAAATCATATAGGCAAATATTAATAAGCACTGTGGTGGCCATGGAGGTGTATGGCTCAGAAGTTTCTTCAAAAGAACTGTAAAGCGTCTATTAGCCTCCAGCTGTGGCACCTCTGCCCCCACCATGGTGTTCATGCTGAGGCAGGAGTGTTAGATTCAGGCCATTCCTGCTCACGGTGGGACTCCTCCACTGTCAGTCTTGCTCTTGGGCTCCCCAAGCAGCCAGACTTAGACTTTCGCAGAACCCTGCTGTACTCTGAGGCTCCTTCGAGTGGATCTTCTGTCTCTCTCCTTTCATAGGGGTCAGACCTGCATATTGGTCTGATGCCGCCCTCCTCCAACACACACACCTACTTCTGCTCCTTCTTCTCTTTACTCTTCACTGGCATTGCCCCCAGTAAATCTCTTGCACATCTAGTTCTTTCATTGCATCTGTTCCTCACAGGCCAAAATTGACACAAACATTTACTGGACAGTTCAGTGCTGTACACATTTGAGCACATAATTGCCCTAAGAGTGAGTGCCCCCACAGGCCTCATTTGCCTCACTATTCCGAGCCCTATGACACAGTAAATATTTTAGGCTTTGTGGGCTGTACAGTTTGTGTCACAAGTACTCAACTCCATTATCATGGGACAAAAGCAACCACAGACATATAAACAAGTGGGCATGACTGTGTTCCAATAAAACTTTATTTACAAAAACAGGCAGCATCTCAATTGGGCTTGTGGGCCATAGTTTGCTGGCTCCTCATATAGAGGATTGATTAGAGGTAAATAGAAAGTAAAGAGTCAATTAAAATAATTCAGATGAAAAATAATGATAGACTGGTAATGGTAGAGAAAACGAAAGGAAGGGGAAAGTTTTAACATTCTTCATATTATAAAATTAATACATGTTAATATTTAAGAAGTGAAACTTACAGGAAAATGCAAAGAAGAAAAAAATCAGCCATAAAACCATGGCCACTTTTTCCTTTTGTGTGTATTTTCTTTCAGTAATTTTCAATAACTTTCCGTAATAGTACCAAATTCTCTATAGCTATGTATTATTTTTCTCAAAATTACTGTGTCATTAGCATGTCCCCATACCATTAAAAAATCTTTAAAGTATTATTTCTGATGGGTGTCCCCTATTCTACTGTGTATTCTATAATTTATTTAGTTATTCCTTAGTTGACGTGTTAAAGATTGATTTCAATATCTCAACGGAAAATAAGTTGGAGATTAACCTGATAAGACATGTCTTTGTTTTGGGCATATTTTTGATTGATTTCATGGTCTCCAATATTTGGGAAAAGTTTTAGAGTTCATGTTCATGGCCTTTTCAGAAAGTCACAATACACATTAGCGTATCAAAAACCCTGAGAATTCTATGGTAAAGAGGTGAAAACTCCTCACCTTGTTTTAACCCAGAATTTCCCAGATACACTTGCTCATTAAGTCCTACCTCCCTTTAGCTTGGCTAAAGATCTATCATGTCCTGCAAGAGTATAATACTTCAAGGAACACACTTAGGAAAAAGCAGCTACAGAGTTTTTCCATCAGACAATGAAACTAGAAGGAAAGAACTAGCAGCAGAATGCAGTTCTATTAAAGGTGCAAATGACTCGGTGGGCTTAATAGGTAAATCTTCCAGAATATAGTCAATGAATGCGAATATAATGCACTTAGTTCATTTTTATTATTTTTGAAGGACCTTTTGATTTAAATTAGGGAGGGGATTAAAAATATGTCAGACAGAGATTATAGATGACCAGTGAACTGAGGCAAGAAACGAATTTATTAATCCTGCTACAATTGCAGTCTCAAAGTAAATGAAAGAGTTAGGACTCATCAGTTTAAGAGTTATAGATTTCTATAGTTAGGAAGGAAAGATAAATGATGAGAATCAGTAAGATAATTTCAGCATGGAACATAGCTGAATATTATTTATATTTTATTATATATCAAGTGTACTGCAATGTTAAAATTTCATCTCAAAATATAAATCTAAAGACATATTAATCTGCACCTGCATTTCTGAAATGGCGAAATCCTTAGATGAAATTGGCACTCTGTGCGTTTGTCAGTTCATTGATGCTCTTGTCATTTTGTGGAAACAGAGAAAAGGGAAAGAACATTTTCTATTTTCCAAGGAGTTCTGCTTCATTTTTTTCATGAACTTATATTATCAAGAACCAGTTGAATTTTCTTTTGTTGGGTAAAGAGATTGCAGCAGCCATCTGTGAAAGGAAATTATTTCATAGCCAATGACAAAAATTAAGTTTGCCTTTCTAAACACAGAGAAGCCATAGAAAACACCACCAATGCCATTAAAGAGGGCAAGCTCTAGGCTATTTTCTTTTTAAGCAGCTGTTCAGACTGTCATATTAAGAAGATGAGAGAGATTTTATAAAGAATCTGAATTAAACGTCATAAGCCTTGTAAATAGGACCAAAATGTTGATACAATGTCTTTATTAAACTAGTCATTTTTACCATAAAAAGTTCAAAAGGAAAAATAAGTAAATAAAATTAAGAGAGTTACTTTGCCTTAACTCTCATAGATATTGTCCTTGGCCTAGATTATTAGACGGGAAATGATGAACAGGAAAACGATGTGCATGTTTTACAAACAATATGCATTCACATTTATATATATGCAAACTGGTACTGGTTTCACTGATACTTCAGCAAAATGTCTGTGCCAAAGATTTTTTCCAGCAATGCTGTCCTATTACAGTGTCACAGCAGTGAACTCTGTGACATGATCTCAACTAAGTCTGGAATACTTAGTATTAATTAAAGCTGCTGTAATATACATTCTTTCTATTATCCTTACTAACTCATAGCCCAACATCTTGCAAGACTGAAATTCTGAACCCATTCACATTTTATTAGTGGTAAGCTGGGCTAGACTGCTACAGATTTCTATTTACGACTTTAATTTACCAACTTTATTCTAGATTGTGTTCACTAAATATTTTTCTGCGCAAAATGCATGCTGTTCTCTTTCCTTCAATTAGACCAGACCAGCATTTCTAAGTCACTAGGGCTGTGGGAGAAAGTTTTGAGTCTATTATAGAAATACAAATTACAGATTTTCTAAATTTTTTTTAAGAAAAAAGGAAGAGACCAGATTGAAAAATTTATCACGGCCTCTTTTTTCCTATGTCTTCCATTGCTCCTTCTTTACTCAAATACTACCTAGCAATATTTGATCATGGGGCGTAGGGTCTTTATCCCCCCCCCCCCCCATTTTCCTTGTCAAAAGCACATGTCATTAATCTCTTCCTCCTCGGAAGGAGTGAGGTGTTTCCTTCAATATCATACACTCATCTGGGGCTGGTAGTACAATCTTCTGGAGTAAAGTTTACTTTCAAATGAGCTATAAATTCATGGCTTTTAGCAATGGAACAGATTCCAAATACACAAAATTAATTGGATATTGGGATTGGTTTTCTAAATTAAAATTACATTGCTATAGATTCCTGGCATGAACAGAGCAGCATAGGTCAGCATTGTCTCTCCTTTCCTTCATACGAAAGCAAAAGTAAGTGAAGAAATTTCTGAAAACATCATTTTCAGTGAGAAGATAGGAGACAGATATTATCAACCAATTCTAAAATACACATAAGGGGCATAAAGCTTCTACAGAAAACATGGCAGAATATGTGACACCAGGGCAAGAAAAAATTTCTTAGGACACAGAAAACACTAACCATAAAAGAAAAAAATAATGAATTACGCTTCTTTAGAGTTGAAACTTCTGCTCATCAAAAGACACTGTTAAACAAATAAATAGGCAAACCACACACAGGGAGGAAATATTTGCCTTATATATATCTAGTAAAGTGTTTGTATTCACAATATGTAAAGAACTTTTATAATTCAATAACAAAAGACAAAAAAATGGACATACAAGGCCTAAGGGTACAGGTAGCTAAGTTAGCTAAATTAGAGTTGACTAAATTATAAAGTTGGAGGGCACAGTACTCCCCAAGACCACTGTCATTTCAGACACCAATTTCAGGTTTGGGGGAGTGCTCTCAAAACCACCTACAGATTCAATAGTTCTCTGGAAATATTCACAGAACTCACTGAAAGCCAAGATACTCATGGTTATGGTTTATTACAGAGAAAAAATACAGAAAATCAGCCAAAGGAAGAGGCTCCAAGGGCAGAGTCTGGGTGGGTTCCAAATGTGAAACTTCTGTTGTCCAAGGATGCATTAAGCTCCCAGTATTGACATGTGATAATGCACATAGAGTATGGCCAAATTGGGAAGACCATCTGGACTTAGAAATCCAGAGTTTTTATTGGGGCTTCATTACCCAATGGCATGATTGACTGATTGATTGATTGATTGCTCATACAGTTGATCTCAGCCTCTAGGTCAACTGACTCCACATGACCCAAAGCACCCACTCTTTATTCATATGTTTGATCTTTTGGTGGCCAATTCCTGCCCTAAACAAAGACACTCCTATCAGGAGATTATCTTCCAGAAGACAAGAGAAAAGGCCAAACCTTCTCTCTGGTAAGACTAACTTGTTTATGATGAAGGACAAAAGACACTGTGCAAAAGAAGGTATTCAATTCATCAGTATGTGCACAAAATGTTGCTCAGCATTGACAGTCTTCAGGGAGATGCAAGTTAATACCACAGATATCACTACAATATGCTAAAATGGATGAAATTAAGATTACTTGACAATATGAAGTATTATTGAGAATGTGGACCAAGTATAATTCTCATACACTTCCCGGGCAGAGGTAAAACTGTACAACAACTTTGATTGTTTTATAAGGTTAAAAATACATCTACCTATGACCCAGCATTCCACTCCTAGGTATTTACCCAAAATTAATACATTTGTCTATAAAAAATATACGTACAGGAGTTTTCATTCCAGCTTTAGTCATAATAGTCAAAACTAGGAACAATCCAAATGTCTGTCAACAAGAGAATGGATAAACAATTTGTGATATATTCTTACAATGAAACACTATTCATCAATAAAAAGGAATAAGCTACTGTTTCACCCAAGAACATAAATGAATCTCAAACAATTTATGCTGAGTGAAAGATGCCAGATACCAAAGAGTACATAGTGTATAATTCCATTTATATAGAATCATAGGACAGGCAAAACTAACCTATGGTGACAAAAATCAGAATAGTGTTTGACATGTAAGAAAGTGGGGGTGAAGAGAGTAGTGACTGGCAGGGAAGAAACTGAAAGAAACTTTCTAATGTGATGAAAACATCTCACAACTTGACAGAGGTGAGGGTTACATGGTATAGGCAGTTGTCAACTCATCAACTTGAACACTTAAGATTTGTGCATTTCATTGTATATAAGTTATACCTCAATTTTAGATGCATTTCCTGAGGCTGAGACTCCTCCAAAAGCAGACAAGCTCTATATACTTTGCTGGGAATGATAGGTGGGAACGAGGGGTGGGAACTTTGTGCAGCCTTCTGCTGGGCCAATTTTGATTCAGAGAAACAGAGGAAGCTAGACAAGTGAATAACTGGTTCAGAAAAATCCAACTCATTCAGTGATTTACAAAAATAAGTAATAGGTCCAGCATCAATACAAGGATTCCTATTTCTTAAAAAGGTAGAAAACAGCAGCAAAAGTTACCAAGCATTATGATTGAACTGTATTCTCTTCAGAGTTAGTATGTTGAAGCCCTAAGCCCCACTGTGACTGTATTAGAAGACAGGGTCTTTAAAGAGGTAATTAGGGTTAAATAAGATAATACAGATGGGACCCTAATCCAATAGGACTGACACCCTTGTAAGAAGAGGAAGGGACACCAAGAGTGTGTGCACACAGAAAAGGCCATGTGAAAACACAGTGAGAAGAGGGCCATCTGCAAAGCAGGGAGGGAAGCTTCAGGAGAAACCAGCACCTGAATCTTGGACTTCCAGCCTCCAGAACTGTGAGAAATAAATTTCTGTTGTTTAAGCCACCTAGTCTGTGGTATTTAGTATGGCAGAAATAGTAAACTAATACATCACAGATAAAGAATACTCACACAGAATTATTACCATAGAGAATATGAATATAGTTATAAAATATTTCTCCATTATTTTTTAAAAAGTAAAGAAAAAATTACCTCCAGGGAATCACAGTATAGAAAAATAAAAACTACAGAAAGAGATGAGCCAACAGGAGAGAATAAACATGACCTGGCAGAACTAAAGGAAGAATTAGAAGAAAAAAACAAAATTGTCTTAGAAATAAAAATAAAATTGGAAGGATTCCAATGCAAAAACATGATAAGAGAATATAAATTAGTAATGTGGATGAAAAGAAACAGAAATTTTAAGAGAGTTAAAAAGTGTTTGGAAAGAAAAATTACAGGTACAGATAGACACAGGAGTCAGGCAAAGGAGATCCAACATCCATATAATTAGAGTTAAAAAAATTATAAAATCAAAATAATAGAAAAATATTTAATGCTGTAATTCAACAAGTTTTTACCATTATTAAAGTAGACCTAACTCTATAAATTGAATGGGCATCTTGTGTACTAGAGAAAACTGAGCCAGAATGGTCAAAAAGAGACATTGTTATAAAGATATTTATCCTTAAAAATAAAGAACCATTTGCACAGCAAGGCAAAAGAGTCACATCACCTATAAAGGAAAAAATTAGGCTGGTTTCAGATCTCTCCAAAGCAATTTTCAACATGTTAACACTTTAAGATATTTAAGGAAAGAAAACCATGAGTTGATTTTCTACTCAGACAAAATTTGATTTCCATCAAGTGTAAAGACTAAAGACAAAAATTTTCAACATGCAAAACTCAGGGAATAGGAGAAGCACTTCTGAAATGGCACAGTAAAGAAGTCCAAAAATCCGCTTCTCTGTAAAAGCAATAAGAAACTGGCAAAAATGAACAAAATGAACTTTTTCAGAACTCTGGAAATTAACCAAAGGCTTTTGCAACAATCAGAGGAACATTTATTCAAGGAAAATGGCTGAATTTCGATAAGAACAAAGATACCAATCTTTGAAGGTAAAAGGATAGAAAAAGATATACCATGCAAGCAGTAGCCAAAAGAGAGTTAGAGTGACTGTCCTATTATCAGAGAAAATAGACTTTGAGACAAAAACTATTACTAAAGACAAAGATGAATATTTCATAATGATAAAATTGCCAATCCATAAAGAAAACATAACTTTTACAAACGTGTATATACCTGACAACAAAGCCCTAAAATACACAAAGCAAAAAATTATAAAATTGAAGGGAGAAATAGAAAATTCAACAAAAATTGGAGACGTAAATACCCCACGTTAAATAATAGAACACTTAAGCTGAAGATAAACAAGTATATAGAAGATGAACAACACTATATGTTAGACCATAAAACAAGACTTGAAAATTTTAAAGGATTGAAATCATATAAAATAGGTTCTCTGACCACGATGGAATTTGATTAGAAATCAACACCAAGGAAATTTGGGAATTTCCCAAATATAAAGAAATTAAACAACCACCTCCCAAATAACCAAAACGTCAAAGAAAAACTTAAAGGAAATTAGAAAATACTTTGAGATGGATAAAAATGAGGATGTAACATACCAAAACTTATGGAATAAAGCTAAAGCAATGCTTAGATGGAAATTTATAACTGCAAGTGTCTATATTAAAAAGGAAAAAAGATCTCAAGTTAACAACTAAGAAACTAGAGAAAGAGGAGCAAATCAAACCTGAAGCAAGCTGAAGGAAGGAAATAATGCAAGTTGGGCAGAAATAGAGACGAGGAAAATGATGGGAAAAAAATCAGTGAAGTCAAAAATTGGTTCCTTGAAATGATAAAAATAATTGACAAACCTTTAGCTGGAATGAACAAGAAAAAAGGTGGTAAATCTCAAATTACTAAAATCAGAATGAAAGAAAAGACATCTTACCAACCTTCAGAAATACAAAGCATTGCAAAGGAAGACTGTGAATAACTGTGTGCCAACAAACTAGATAATCTAGGTGGTGTGGGAAAACTCCAAAGAAAGTCACAAGCTATCATAACTGACTCAAGAAGAAACAGAAAATCTGAAAGGAATTGTAACAGGTAAAGAAATTGAATTAGTAATTTAATATTTTTCAAAGGAAAAGTCCAGCAGCAGATGATTTCACTAGTGAATGCTCTCAAATGCTCAAAGAAGAATTAATACGAAATCTTCCAAAAAAATAGAAGAGGAGGAAAAACTTTCCAACTTATTCCACGAGACTGGAACTACCTGGATATCAAAACGAAAGACATCTTCAAAGAACCCCTGTAAACCAATATCCCTTTTAAATATAGATGCAAAAATCCTCCATAAAATACTAGCAAACCAAATCCAGCAACATATGAAAAGGATTATATATCACGACCAAGTAGGATTTATACCAGAAGTGCAATGTTGATTTAACACCTGAAAATCAATCAATATAATATTAATAAAGGACAAAACCCACATACGATCTCAGTAGATGCAGAAAAAGCATTTGGCAAAATCCATCACAATTTTATGACAAAAAATGCTAAAAAACTAGGAATGGAAGGGAACTTCCTCAACCTGATGAAGATCATCTATGAGAAACCACATCTAACATCTTAGTTAACAGTGAAAGATGGGATGCTTTTTCTCTAAAAACAGGAAGAAGACAAGGAGGTCTACTCTCGCCATTTCTATTCAACATTGCACAGGAAATTCTAGCAATTAGGCAGGAAAAAGAAATAAAAGTCATTCAGATTAGAAAATTAAAAGTAAAATTAGCTCTATTTGCAGAAGACGTGACCTTGTATACAGAAAATCCTAAGGAATACAAACACACACTCACAATGCAAAACTATTAGAACTGTTAAATGAGGTCAGCAAGGTTGCAAGATATAAAAATCATCTATATTCTTTGTATAGTAGCAATGAACAATTGAAATGAAATTAAAAAATAATTCTATTTATAATAGCATCGAATAGAAAAAAGTACATGGCAATAAATAAAACAAAAAAAGTGCAAGCTTTTTGAAAACTACAAAACATTGTTGAAAGAAATTAAAGACCTAAATAAATGGAAAGATATCGCACATTTATGGATCAGGAGAGTTAATAGTGTTAGGATGGTGATAAGCCGCAAATTCATTTACATATGCAAGGCAATTCCTATCACAGTCCCAGCAGCTTTTATTGTAGAAATTGACAAGACAATTCTGAAATTCATACGGAAGTGCAAGGAACCCAGAATAGCCAATACAATTTTTATTTTTTTTAAATTGGCACCTCACCTAATATCTGTTGCCAATCTTCTGTTTTTGTTTTTTTTTTTCCTTCTTCTCCCCAAAGCCCCCCTAGTACATAGTTGGATGTAGGTCCCTCTGGCTGTGCTGTGTGGGACGCTGCCTCAGCATGTCTTGATGAATGGTGCCACGTCCACGCCCAGGATCCGAACCAGTCAAACCCTGGGTCACCAAAGCGCAGCGTGAGAACTTAACCACTCGGCCATGGGGCTGGCCCCTACAATTTTTAAAAATAAGAATAAAGTTGGATGGCTGGTTAGCTCAGTTGGTTAGAGCATGGTGCTAATACAGAATAAAGTTGGAGGACTCACACATCATAATTTCAAAACTTACTATAATGCCACAGTAATCAAGACAGTGTGATACTGCCATAAGGATAGACATAGAAACTAATGGAGTACAATTGAGATTACAAAATAAACTCTTACATTTATGGCCAAATGATTTTTACAAGGGTGCCATGAATATTCAATGAGGGAAAGAATAGTCTTTTGAACAACCAATGCTGAGACAACTGGATATCTGTACGCAAAAAAGAATGAAGTTGACTCCTGCCTCACATCATATACAAAAATTAACTTAAAATTGGTCATAGACTTAAATGTCAGAGCTAAAACTACAAAATGCAGAAGAAAATATTGGGAGTAAATCTTCATGACCTTGGATTAGGCAGTGGTTTCTTAGATATCATAAAACACAACCAACAAAAGAAAAAATAAGGTAAATTGGACTTCATTGAAATTGAAATCTTTTGTGCTTCAAAAGATACCATCTATAAAGTGAAAAATAACCCACAGAAAGGGAAAAAAATATTTGTAAATTATATATGTGAGAAGGAAATTGGATAGGACATATAAAAAATTATTACTATTCAACAATAGAAAAACAACCTAATGTTTTAAATGGGCAAAAGATTGGAATAGACATTTCTCCAAAGAGGATATACAAATAAGCGACGAGCACATGAAAAGATACCCAACGCCAATAATCATGATAGAAATGTACGTCAAAACCATAAGGATATATGAGGAGAAGTAAATAGAGGCTCTAGAGATAGGAGGTTTTAATTTACTTCTCTCAGCCTATAATAGATCAAGTGGATCAAAACCTAAGGAAAGAATTAGATCTAGCAAACATAATTAGTATAGTTGATCTGACTGATAAGCAGTTTCACCCTTTAGGGACTCTGGGCCCTGTACTTTAAAGAATTCTGAATTTCGCAAACCCATAAAATTGATTAAAGAGTACACAGGAGCCTCTTTCTCTCTGAATCTGATGCTTAGCATTGGCACAGAGTGACTAGAATTCCTAAACATCCATCTTTTCATTAACACCATTCAGGCTCCAGAGAAACACTTTTCCGCGTTTCTTGCCCTATGTCTTTGAAACAAAAGGGAACTATGTCCAAATGACCTGAAAGTTTGGGAATTGTGCTGCTCTCTACATCAGAGATGGAGACTGCTTCTGAGCGTGCGGAGCATTGAGCTGAGGATGCGTAGTTATAAGAAAAGACAAATTAAGTACCTTGTCAAATTCTTCCTCTCAGATAGATACATGAATGCTAGATTCCTGCATAATGAAGTATCATTTCCCAAGGTGCTAAGCAGTGGTGTGCTGGAGCCTGCTCACACCAGCTCGTAAGAGTCAATTGTTAAAAAGGCAGGAGTTTTGCAAGCCAGTTTTAAAATCTGAAATTAGCCATTGTGGTAGCCTGAAATTAGCCATTGTGTGAGTAGCCTGAAATTGGCCATTGTGGGAGTATTTACACCACAGAAATTGGCAAACGTTACTAATCAGGGCATTTCTCCTTCCTCCCCTGTGCTGGTTTAGCAGAATGCCACTGGTGCAAAGTATTTCTCTTTTTTTTACTTCTAGTCATGTCCCTATTCGTTACTCTGGAGGTCCCCACAAGTTAGCATGATACATACAACAGTTGCATAGGGTAGCTGAGGAACATTTTGAAATATTAAATAATTAACCTTACTACTAAATTTGTACATATGTAGGTATCTCATGTCCTAAATGAACATTGAATGTTAAAATTGTATATATTTTTATTTTTGTAAGATAATGAAATTTATCTTTAAAAAAGTAAATTAAAAAGTCAACTTTATTTTTAGAACTTTACTTGACATTTTTATATTTAGTAGTTGTGACATATTTTGCCTTTTAATTTTATATATAATTTTAACATTGTGGAAGAAAAATAACTTTTTGGAAAAATATGAAAACTAATATTAGATGTTTGATTTAAATATTTGATGAAAATGTATTCAAATTTCACACACTTCGATTGCTATTACCTTTTACATTTAACACTTTAGATGATTTTGGCAGTAGAACAAAAATTATGTGAAAATCTTAATTATTACACTATAATGTTGTTTATGGTCACCAGGATTTGGGTAAGGGGACAATGGGGAGTAAGCACTTAATGGGTCTGGAGTTTCCTTTTGGGGTCATGAAAATGTTTTGGAACTGGGTACGAGTGGTGGTTCTACAACATTGTGAAAGTGCTAAGAGCCACTGAATCATTCACTTTAAAATGGTTACTTTTACATTATGTGGATTTCACCTAAATAAAATTTTTAACAAATAAATAAAACAATGTAATTTTGCTGAAAGGAAGGCAAGAAAAAAATTTTAGGGGATAAATATACAATAACATGAATTATATATGTCTTATTTTATTATTCATTCAAACATCAGCAGCACATCAACAAAACATCCAGACATGTGCAAAAGTAACTGAATTCTGTCATCTTTTATATTTTGTTGACTTTCAGTCATATAAAAAGTATGCATTTTTACATATTACTACTCAATTTTATTAGGAACATATATTTATCAAGCTAGAAGAATAAACATCTTATTAAGAAGGCTAGTTTTAATGTGTAACTTTTATAATTGTTAGACATAATGTGTGACTTGTAAATATTTAGACATATGATATATTGGCCTACATATGTGCTCCTGCCTCAGATCCCACCCAGCAATGGTAGGGATGGGCCAGTCCTATGGCCTATGATGCATTAAAAGACAGTGACAAGGACAAAGCTCTGGGCAGGTCTTGATGAAATTCATCCATGATGCGTGGGAGAGTGTTAGATAACAGGAAATACTTACCAAGCGCTATTTTGGTGTAAGTGGTGAAATTCTCAATTATGAATTAATTTTTCAATCTGATTCCCATATGTTTAATGTGCATGATTCATTTAGTGATATTTCAGAAGACAATTTACATAGAGACGGAGATTTTAGAAGTTTATTACATCAGCAATATCTTTCCAGAGGACTTTGCCAATCTCTTAAAAATACACATTATGATATATGGAATGTCTGAATATCAGTACTTAAAATTGATGATTGCTTATCCATCAGTAAGTAGAGGTTTACCTACCCACCTGATTTCTTAAGTATATCCAATAATGAGAAAATATGAGAAAAACACAAAAGAGGAATTTACTTACAGGGTAAGCGTGTACCTTAAATTAATAGGCATGGCAGAACCAGGACCTAAATATATGGCTGCCGTAGAAAAGCTGAATGATCACTCGGTAAATTTCATCTAGAGTTGTTGGTGCTATTTAGAGCTGTACTTTGAAATGACATTGACCAAAATGACTTCTTTTTCCTGTCATTACACCCAGTTTTGCCATCATGAAATAACCTTAAGCACATGACAAACATCCTCTGGTAGCCCCAACTACAAAATAATTGTTATTCTCAGCTCTTTACAAAAACTTCAAGACGGCAAACATTTTGAAGGTCAGGGAAGTGACCTCCATTTCTTTTGTAGGTAACTTTCAGCACTCATGACTCCAGCTGCACTGAGGGCTAATGTCACATTAGAATTCTAGGAGGGTTTGATTGACAATACTGCATGATAGCCCATCCAAAAAATTAATCTGTGTTGGAAACAGTGAGATGCCCTCAAGACACTCAGTCAGTTGGTTCTTTTTCTCTTTTTCTTAGAGATAGTAGGGATTATAGTGATTCTTCTCAGTCCTTGAGAAAAGATACCACACAGACATCAGAGCAGCATCTTATGTCTGTATTTTCAGCAGGTCAGCCATCTGATCCGGGAGCTTTAGTCTTCTTCACAATCATACTGAAATGTCGCTTTTGTCAAAAGATAGCATCACATCCGTGCCCAATGTCTGGGTGGTTGGCTGCATTGGGCCATGGCGACACTATCTATGATGATGGAAGAACTTGAAAGGGGATCACAGAAGCATTGTTGCTATGTCCAAAGTATCTTCCTTTGTCAGGGCTTCAGAAACTCCTTCGCAACCATGGAGTTTGAAATAATCTTTCATGTGAAACATTTCAAAATGTCACATTACAATTGTTATTCCCCTAGTGAGGGTTGAGTTTTCATGGAGTGAAAAGAGCAAAGAGGAGAAGTGCTTTTGAATGTAAACCCTGAGAAGGGAGGGACCCATCCTTTTTCATGATCTGATAAGTTATTTTAGTTCTCAAAGATGTGTAGAAAGATCCAAGCTTAGGTATGAAATAACTTTGAAGCTTCCATACCCTAGAAGATTGGAACAAACTTGAAGGTGAAATGTCACCTCAAACCGTCGTGCCTCCTATTTATTTTCTCCAATCCCTTCAATTACAGTTCACACTCCTTGACTTAATCAATGACCTTTGCAATCAAAGGATAAACTGAGTCTACATAAAACCAAAATCACAACTCATTCGTTCTACTTCTGCTCCTCCTACCAACTCTGAGACCTCTGAAAAATAACAGACTTGTCTTAGCTTATCTCTTGAGAAACACGAAGGCAATACCTTTGAGAAGAGAAAAAATATACACTAATATAGCAAAAGACTGTCAGAAAAAGTACATGACAGGAAAGGGTTTGTTCATTTCAACACTGAACTATCAGAGAAATGATAGATAACAGATCTTGAACACAATCCCTTAGGGTCGCAGGGCAGACCTTAAACTCTGCCATCAGAGTTATGCCCTGTCTTCAAGGAAAAGATCACAACTATTTTACTTAGCAAGAGATAAAAATACCTTGTGTAGAAGAGCTAGGCCTAAGAGCTATCATTTCCCCTCTGACTTCTGCTTGCCGCAGTCTGCTGAAAGATGTTATGGCTGACCGACCCTCAAAAATAGACACTGTGATGGTGATATATTGTGGCCCTTGAAGAATTTAATTGTCAAATTGACATTTATCAAAAGCTTTAGTGCATTTGAAAGATAAATTGTGCAAGTTTGGTTCAGATCAAAGAGCTCCTGTCCTTCTCCATTCATAGCGCAAGCTGGCTTCAGCAGGCAAGTCATGTGTGAAAAATGATCCCCTTCCACTCCCAACTCTTTTAAGCACTGCACTGGTGACAGATAATCAGAAATTTAAATGTTAGCCTCCTCTTCAGAAAGTTCTTAAAATAATGGAGAACCCATTGAGACCATTTGTATTTGAAAGGAATGCTAAATAATTTAGCGTTCGTGAGCAGGATGCGCTGTGCTGGGCAGATAAATGATGAAACCCCAGCACAGACTCTCTTCAGCAGTTGCCACACTAATTACAGATCAATTACTTCCCAGTTGTTTGCAACCTTATCAAAGAATGGTAAATTTACTGAGAGCAAAGTGTGATAAGATGACTTTTCATTATTACATTGGATTTGTTGAAACAGCTCTGACACTGAGATTAATAAGAGCTCTCCCAGAGGTAATAGGATCCGTGCACATATAGGGAGAATTTAAGAGCTGAAAACCGGATGCTAGGCGCTATCATAAAAACCCTTCCTCTCATTAATTGTTATCATGAGTGTGTTCATAATGCAGAAGTAAGGCAGGGAGATGACCCATTCACTGAAATTCCCCTAAAACAATGTGGCTCTTTACTCCCAAAGAGGCAGGCTAAAAATCAAAGTATTTGGGTTTGGAAGCAAGAGAAGAATTTGTATGTGTGTGGGGTGTGTATGTTCTAGCTGAATTCCATTTTCATTAGAACCATCACAAAGAGATGGTCTGTCCAATGTCACTAAAAAAGGAAGTGTCAAAGTTTTCAAAGTGGATGTCGGTGGTATCACTAAAGCGCTGAGACCAATAAAGATTTGGGGCGGCTGCTAGGGTCACACATAGCGAGATTCCTCCTGGGAGCAGAAGCCTGTGAGGAAAAACGAAGGGTTCATAGAGGGAGGGAATCTTTCAGGTTGGAATACGTAAAGCGTAATATTCTTAACACAGTGCACAGTAGCTATGGAACCCTATTTTTGTTTTATTTTTTTTTTAATTGAGAAATAACTCATTGCAAAACAATTACACTGGGTTAATTTTACAACCAGGGTGCCTCCCTACTAGTGTTTTAGAGGCCATCTCCACACCTCCTGATAACCTCGTGTCTGAGTGGGCACTTGGAACACCTGTGGAATTGTTTATTCATATTTGTGAGCTAGCGCTATTTTAAATATATGCTCTGGTTAGAGGATGCTGGGAAATGAAGAGAAACTTCCATCAAGACTTCAGTAACTAGAGTAATGTTTCAAATCCCAATAGAAATGGATGAAAAGAGAAGCTGGGAGGCAAGAGCCAGCTTTCGAAGAATGGACAATCTTTTATAAGACATTTTAATAAAGTCTTTCATAATTTTTTCCCCTGACTTTTAAAGGAAAAACGAAACCATAGGGTAAAGAGCAGATCTCTTTGTGAACTGAAAACTCGTTAGAAAAGGGAAGGATTCGGTGGACGTGTGAGGCAGCATTTAGTGGTAGGACATTCAGCCTGACCCTTGTCGGGTGTTCCTAATGGGAGTGCGAACTGAATATGGTTTTCCATAAATGATGTTTAACTTAACTTCTTAGGAATTCTATTCAATTAAGCTCTATATGATTATCCTTGTTTTGTTTTGTTTTTTTAACAGACTCAAATAAGTAGACTAAAGCCTGAAGACAGAAAGTAATTCCTCCTAGATTACTTCCAGAACCAAATTTGAAGGCTTATTGTAGATGTTCAATGCCAGAGATTCTGTTCCTTCAAGGATAAGCCATGGTAAATTTGAAGACTTTTCAGAAATAAGCAAGCAAATTGGGATTGAGGCCAGGAAGAAAGCATGTAGTATTTAATTTGGATAAATGAAAGGAAAGATGATAATGACTGGGAAAAGGTAATATAAACTTTGTCTACTGCAAACTTAATTCTTATACATACAAACTTAATTCATACACATCCCTATGGAAGGGGCTTGGGAATACTTGTCAACCAGTAGTACGTTTTTCTAGCAACCTGAGCCAAGACACCAAGAAAACAAGATGGAAAAGTAAGTCAAGGTGGCATCAATAGCAATGGTTGTTTTTGTGTGTTCACTGTGTGTCTTTTTGAAACAAAGAAATAAAGCAAAAACTATACAAGAATAATGAAATATCTTCTTTAAAAATTTTCTCCATTAGCTCCAGAAGATAGCAAAAAACCCCCAAACTGATATTTGTATCCTGATCTACTCAGTGGGCTATTTGTAAGGTTATAATAGGTAGGAGAAAGCTCAGAAAAGCCTTTGCAAACCACACAATGGCATTTCCGGCCTAAATTTCTCTCCTCTCCCTTCAGTGCTCTCTCTTTCCCATCTCTGCTTTCACTTGGTGAATTTGATTTATTTCACTCTTGATGGCTATTTGGACATAGCAACATACTGCTCTGCACATTCTTGTTGCAAATTTGCTTTCCTTCATTTAAAAAATCAGGCTGGGAAAACTCTAGTTGTGTGTATGTGTGAGTTGCTATTACACAAAGGGGAGAAAAGAGGAAGGGAGCCGGCGTGGTATATGAATTTCACATGTTGAGAATATTTAGCATGGACTGTCTGAAGCAGATGTGTTTGATGTATTCAAACATGTGCATATTCAAAAATCACGAGAGGTGTTAGGAAAGCTGATCAGTTCTCTCCATACTTCCTGCCCAGAGTGTCAGAACAAAGGATCATTTGATGAAATTGAAGGGCAGAGATTTATGATGGGAGGGCACAAAATGAAAGGAAATTCCACTTCACATTACGTTCATTCAACCTTCTGAATCTGCCTCCATGGAAATCCCTGATTTAACACTGTAGTTGGATTTGAATAAGGTTAATTTTCTGACTGATTGTACCACTTATATAAGGTTTAGCTGAGATTATGATAAAAATAAGAAAATCTCTTGCTTTGGGTTGTAAACCATCTTTGGAATGATTAACCTGATTCTGTGCATGGTGTTGGCAGGGTTATTCAAGGGGAGGGTTGGATTTATTTTTCCTCCCAGTGCTTTTGGATCATTATTGAACTAGATGAACCTTTTTTGCTTTAGAAAATCCTGTTCCTGACAACTTGAAATCCACTCTGTTGAAGAGACTGCTTCATTTTGCTGTTAGCTGTCATTTTCTAAAGCAGTGGGGCTAAGCCCCAGTTTAAAAATTTACACTTTTTTAAATTATATAAGAAATACTTGCTCATTTAAGAAAATGTAGAAAATTACGGAAAGAAGAGAAAAATCGATACCACTCAGATGCAGCTGCTGTTAACTTTTCAATGAATTTTTCCCTAATCCTATGTTTTCCTATACAAAGGATTTTTTGCTTGCTGTCTGGCTGGCTTGTATTATATATAATTATGCTTATTTAGAATTTTGCATCTTGCCTTTCTGACAGCATTTTAGCATAAGTATTTTCTATATTATTGCATAATCTTTATAATCATTGCAATGGTTGTGTAACATTTCACTGAGATTGTAAACTGTGGTTTACTTAACCATTCCACTATTATTGAATATTTAACTTGTTTTCTGTTTTTTTTGCTATTCTTTAGAATTGTTTCCTTGGAATAAATTCCTGCAAGTGGTGTTACCAAGTCAAAGAACATGAATATTTTAAAAGATCTCACTAATTTGAAATGCAAATAACTAGGAGAAATAGATTGATAGGTTTGTTTGATTCTATGTTTCAATATTCAAACAATAAGGCTTCTCTTTAGGTAGGAGAATAGCAAAGACATCAATTGTAAACCATTTTGAGTAAACTGATGTCTGCTTCATCATAAAGACAGGACCTGAGGTCTCTGCTGTGTCCCAGTGCCCCTTATGGCACCAATACTGTACCAAATGGCCATCATTTTTTACGGACATCAGTTTCCAAACTGGTTTGTTGGCTCTTGTTAGCAACCTTTTGTCATTTTTACAAAGCATATTCTCAAATTCCCCTTGTGGAAAACATCAACAATTGCTGCCCTGAAGCTTCTTGATGGTATTTTTCTTTCACTACTTATGTAAAATTGAGTTTGCTTTCTTTTTGCCTCTTAGGTGACAGAGTAAACTCACCCAGGTACCCTCAAGGGCAAATCTGCTAACACAAATAAAGAGAGTTGGGCTGGATTTCAGAAAGAATTATTTTAGAATGGGGAAAAGGATTGTAGACCATATCAAGTGGATTTTTAAAAAAGGACAATTAGACCATATTCAGACTTCTTACCCACAACTGCTCTGGTCTGAATGCTCTCCTCACAGGAAGCAATGTTCCGCTGGGGAGGCACTGGCAGGCGCTATGGCAGTGGGTACCATCCTAGCCCTGCAGCCCTGGGGGGCCTCTTACATGATCACAGTAGCAGAACTAGAAGGTCAAAATGCCACTTTCTGTCTGTGGCAAGACTGGGACTGTCCTCATTCTACCCCTGCCCCAAGGCCCTGCTCATCTTTTGCCCTGAATATGCTTAGATTGTGGAGTGATGTTACCTCAGCGTCTGGGCCAGCCAGCTGTGTTGCGTGGGCTTCCTGCTGAGAAGATGGGTAGGAGGAGGTCTGTCTGTCCAGAGCTTAGAGAAGCCAGTCCTTGCAGGTAAAGTTAAGGAAATGATTGTCCTTGGCAAAACGGCTTTTGTGAGAGGAAACTAAGGCCATACTCTAAGGCAGCCTGGAGGCAAGGTTAGTTAGCCCAGTATTCTTAAATTCCTGAATAAATTGCCAACCTTTAAAAATTGGGCAAATTCACATGAAAATTTAGTTTCTTATTTCTTTTTAAAAAATCAAAAGGGTACACTAGGCTGCATTTCCATAAAGTACTAGTCTGAATGGCAATGTTACTGAACAGGTTACCAAGCCAGGTTTGTTCTTGCCTGCCATCCAGAAAGCCAAACACCAAGACGATGAGATTGCAGCAGAGAGAGAGATTAATCACAAGGCAGGCACGTGAGGAAGAGAGAGCAGGAGCCTCAAATTCACTTCCCCCAAAATGGGGACTCAGGGATATTTATGTGATGGGGACAAGGTAGTCTGAAATGTGGAGAGAGGTGATTGAAGGTGAGGAGGGGTGAGGTAATTGATGATCTGTGCAAGTGTAGTCAGATTTCATGATGCTTCATAGGATCCATGTTCACAAAACGGTGACGTTAGCATGATCTGAGGGGGGAGTTTTTAGCCCTTTGATGTCAAAATATCGCCTATCAGACATCTGCAAGGACCCAGTTGATGGGTTTGTGGTCTCAACCCGCCTGAAGTGGACAAGGAGTTCTAATTCCTGAAAAACAGCTCACACACCCATTACCAAGGTGACCCAGGCTCCAGGAAGATGTTATCTATAGGAACCTAGTGGGAGTCAGATAACATATTGCCTAAGCAGCACAGTAAACAATGGGTGGGTTAAGCAGCTAAAAACTATAATCAGTAATTGCAAAAAGGAAAAAAAGCTTTCCTAGCTACTTAATCATCAACGGCTAACTCTTTGCCAGTTTCAGCAACTCCCCCTGACACCGTGAGACATCCTTCCTGTTCACCATGTTTACCACGGGTCCCACCATTCTCTATTCATTTCTCATACCTTCCCACTTCAGTCACTCAGTTTCCTCTCCTGGCCAAGTAGGCACCTGAATTTGTGACCTTCAGGATACAAGAGCATGCCTGGGAAGAATTATGAGGTGCAGTATCCTATCTCAAGCATGACAATACATTGTCTTTCTCATGGATGCCTCAGTCTTTTAGTCAGGGGCCAATGTCGCTGGCCATTCTAACCTCCTTTGACCATAACAACACTTTGCAGAGCTGTTTGCATTTACCTGTACAAATCCTTGGTTGTTCACCTGCACAATCACATAAAAATCCTGTTCATATTAACAATGGACTTGACTTCACATTATTTTAAAAGTACAGCATTGGAAGTTTCCCTTTTTCATTAACCAAAATTCTGTGGGATGTTTTGCTCATTGCATTAGTGTGATGCTAATTTAGCAAGAAAGTATAGCCCAGTCACTAAAAACTGGTGTCTATAAGAAACTGTTGACCACCGTTACTTAACCCTGAGGAGCAAAACAGGTCTACAATGGGAGAGTTCCTTTCCATTGCATTACATTTCGCAGTGTATTGATTTTTTCCCCCACCATATAAGGTGTAATTTTCATTTACAAAAAGCTAATGTTAATTTTTAAATAACATATGATGATGTGGGAGAAGGGATTTAACTTTGAATTAAAAAATCAAGGTTCAATATTATGTATACAGCAGTATCCCAATTTTATAAAAATGGCATTTTATGTGCATATAAAAAGCCTAAAAGGGAATAGTTCACAATGACAATGACTGTTATTGTCCCTAAGTGGTGAGACCCAAGTAAATTGTCTTCCTTAAAGTATATTTATTATCTTTGGGTTGGGGCTATTTTATGGGAGAACACTGTTCTAGAAACTCTTACAATTATACAAATTGAAATAACATTCTAAAATCTTTCTTTAAAAGATACCAGTTGTTAGTATAAGGAGACTATGCTCTATATTGATAAATTCAATGTTCATATCAAATAATTAAATATACCTATTTGTTTTTCCTTTATAATAAAAAGAATCATACTTCCTTTCATATCTCCAGGTCTGATATGGGGCCAGCCCATTTCACAGACAACACAACTCGGGAAAAACCTGGAAACAGGAACAAGAGAGAGAGACAGTATATCTGATGTATCTTAGCCTGTGAAACTTTTCAGCTAAACAGTAATTCTACCTCCTTCTTTCCCTTCTGGGTTTCAGGGAAGAAGGATACATAAGAATGGCAAAAGGAGTTGAATACAATTCATTCATTGGGGTGGAAGGTGAGCTCTGTCTCCTCTCTTTATTGCTCGTGCCATGGGACTAAGCATTTCTAACAGTGAGAAACCGAGACGCAGATCATCATAAGAATATTGCCAAAGCTTGGGTAGTCTTATATAGAGCACTTTTATGTTTTGTTTTATGAGAAAAAATAGGGAAAAAAATAGGCATTGCATTCATAACATAGTTTTTCACTTTGAGTTCTTATTAATAGACATTAAATATTATTTATTAACAGGACAACCAGAACTATTTTTAAAAATGAATAGCAAATTTAGCAACACCCATTGAAATAATTGTTTGATATTAATTGGTAGAGATCTCAAAGAGCAGAATGTTCCAGAACCTTTCACTGATTTATTTATTTTACTAAGAGGAAGGACTGCATTGGATCAAAGTTAGGCTAATTACCAGAATGTATTTAGACAGTTCTAAACAGGCTGGGATCTTCATAAACGCCTTTTGCATTCTTGTCTGGAGATGAAACAGGGATATACCATTTAGAAGACCATGTAAATTATTCTTACCAAATCACTGAGCAAGTCTGAAATGACTTTACAGAGAAGTTTCTCCCTCAGGTGTCAATTGTGTCCTGGTGCCCACAGTGCTCCATGCGCCTGATCAGCCCTCCAGGGTCTCTCGCTGGCTTCATCTCTTTCTCAGCCCCTACTTCAAAAGCAGATGATAAAGGCCATTCTCCCAGGCATATTTTCTAGCTGCAACTATTAGCATTTTCTTCTCATTCTTTTTTGCAATTAGAAAAAGGAAAAGGTAGAGCTCTTTTCCAAAATTGTTGCATTCCTTTCGGCTGCAGATGGGGCCACCTGCAAGTCATTCTGCTCACTCTGCATTTGTACAGGAGAAAAAAAGGCAGGGATTTTGTTTTCTGCCCCAAGACTTCTCATCCTTGTGTGTATAGAAGGACACCCCGGAAACACAATTGTCACATTTTAAGCAAGTGGGTGGAAAGAGAGAATTAGAAATTTCCAATCTTTTTTTGTAATCAGGTGCATTCTGTTTTGCCAGCTCCCCTCTCGTGGAAAAGGTGTTTGGATCTGACAAGTGTCTCTCCCTTTGTGGCAGGGAGGCCCAGGGTGACATGAAGACAGGCAGAGATAGACCAGAGCTGGCTTGTTCCTTCGTTAATTCAATGACCATGAAAAGTAAACTTTCCTGCCACAGTTTTGTGGTTCACTGCTTTTATTCGCCTTGTCCTCTCTGAGCACAGAGCAACTTTTAACTTTACTTCAGTAATTAGCCAGCCTCAGACAGCTGAAACTTAAGTCCCTCTGAGAGGTGGTAAAAACATTTTAAAGAGCCATTAGCCTCCACCACCTTTTTAGCAGCCTCTGAAATCCCTTTTTTTCTTTCAAAATTCTTTTACTTGGAATTTTAAGAAATCAAAACCTGGGCAGAGTAATAAATACTTAATTCTCAATAGATGGTTCCTAATTTGCCCAGGCCAACTTGTAAATAATCCAGCCTACAAAGAAAAATGAACTACCCAATCTGTTTACCGTGCCCGTTAACAATCTAATACTTAGAAACATCAGCCTTTCAATACTTTACCCTAAGAATCTATTGCTCTCAGGCAAAATGCCAGCTGCCCTATTAAAGATCCCGAAAAGCAAAAAAAAAAAAATCCTGAAAAGCAGATTGGTGATCAAGACAAAAACCACACTCTATGTTAGGGACTAGCGTTCTGACGTTCCACTTGCCCCACAGGTGAAGACTGGCTTCTCATACAATCCATCAACCAAACTTTAAATGAACTGGTGTAACACTGGTGAATTTCAAAATCACTAACAAAGCCAACTTTGGAGAGAATTTGGAGTAATCAACCTCCGTGGATTTCTCCACTACTCCATTCTTCTTTCTCAAAAGCTCATCTCCTGGGTCTCTTTGCCTAAGTCAGCACCCTTCACCCCAGAGCTCTCTGTTAATCCTTCATCTGCTTCTGTCACTCCCTGTTCCTACTGTTTCTCCCTCCCTATTGCTGCTGAGCTCTCAGCCTTCCCCACCTCTCTTGAAACATATCCAAGATTCCTGCCACTCTTTTGATACAAACTGTTAATCTAAGACACCAGTCCTAATTCAAGTTCCAGGAGGGTGTCTGAGAGAATTTGTTGGTCTCCTCTGTCTTCGAGAGTCTCCTAGAGATGATACCCTGTCTTTACCTAAATCCTAGCAATGAGTCTAAATAGTAACGATTCCTTACCAGCCCAATCACAAGAAAGAGGTGGCTGCCAATTTCTCCCATGTAGTGGGCTGGCCCTGACCATAAGTATATGTGTGCGAAATTGAATTGAAGTTAGTAAACCTAGTATTTACCCTGACCTAAAATTATTTACTTGGAGGTCTTGTTGATGCTTCTTATCTGTCATGCTTTATAAACACAATTCTCTGAACTTATTTATACTCTTCCTTTTTCAGCTACAAGAGCTGTTCTCAACTGCTCTCTCACTCTGCAAAGGTGTGTCATGATCAGTTGTGAGATGTCACAAGAAATTTGTTACCAGTAATAGTTTTTCTGAAGCCTGTAAAGTATTTGCTTTTTTTTTCCCCCAAGAAGAGAGTTTCCCAGGCTATAGCAACCATCTCACAGTCTTGTTACAGCTAGAATCACCCTGACAGCACCCTTGAGAGTGTGCTGCACATGTGAAAGTCATCTACCATGGATGATAAGGAAGAAAAACCATTGACAAACTCCGTGCTACAGCAGTGGATCCAGTAATTGAATATAAGGGAGATTATTGGATCATTTATTCCAATGGACTCCTATTCAATTAAACCGTATGCCTAGAAGAGCAAAGCAGATGATTCACAGGAAGGACTAGGGCACCAGAGTGACTCCGTGACCTGGAGAACATACCACATTAAAAAGGG